>NC_088933.1:20315000-20605000 GCF_038396675.1 Hydra vulgaris
GAGTTTTAAAAATTGTAACCACAGATGCCATTTTCCAGCACATTGGAAAAAAGAATTATTCAAGCACTTATTAAATAGTATAGAGAAAACTGATATCAGCCCATGGACAGTCATAAAAAATAAAAATAAAAGAATCCCAGTCAGCTGCAAGGTAGTGGCAAGTTGTGCAATAATAGGGTGAGTCTGATAAGGTGATGCAAGATAATAATAGGGTGAGTCTGAAAAAATCTGAGATAAAAGAATTATAGTGATCTTAACATGGTCTGTTTAAGGAGAACAAGAAGAAACTAAACACAAGCTAGGTTAGAAAAAAAAATAAACCAAGGAGTGAAGATAAGTTATTAGGGTTGTCAATAAAGTTAACTTTCTGAGTAAGATATTAAAAAATACAGAAGTTATGAGCTTTAGTACCACCAGGGCCAGTAGTATTAAAGCCAATCCATTTAGTGTGATTAGCATTAAAGTTGGAAACACATAAAAGAATGATCAGAAGATTCATATTTGGTTATATATACAAATAGGTAATATACATACAAATACATAAATTGATACATAAGTTTATGCCCCACCCAAACATGTGACTATTGGCCTCAAAAAATCAAGAATAGCTGTCACTACTGAGATCTGAAGATGAAACAGCCGAACTTAAGTTAGTCTAACAAAGAGTAAGTGAATAAATATTGAAAAACAAGACCAGAATATTTTTATTTTAATAAAAAGATTGCCTGCCAAACCAAAACCCTGATTCGATGCATGTACAATCCTCAAATATTTTACCTATTTACATTCGCAAATGTATATACACTGCTCGCATGTTTTACCTATTAAAGTCAGTCAATATATGTACACTCTGCTGCACAAGATTCTAAACAAATCTGTCAATAAAACAAAAATAAAAAGACAATAAAATAAAACAAAAAAAACTTAATAATAAAAACAGTGTAAGACATTAAAAAAAAAAATTCTGCATTAAAAAAAGTCAAGTTTGATTTTTTGGCCTTATTAAAAAAATGTTTAACTTCATTTAATCAAATTTAATGGCTTTAAGAAAACACAAATAAGTTAGATGAAACACAAAAGTAATTTAAAGTGATGTAATTTGTTTTCAAAAGAAGCAATTTTTACTTTCTGAACTTTTAAAGCCAACAATTTATAGAAGTATACATACATCATATATACATACATATGTGTGTATGTATATATATATATATATATATATATATATATATATATATATATATATATAAATATATAAATAAATATATATATATGCGCGGAGTGCTGCTACATCGACTGACAAATAGCCTGACCCGCAAGGGAGTGCTGCTACATCTACTATCTTTTAGCCTAACCCGCAAGGGAGTGCTGCTACATCGACTGAGGGTTTGGTTGGGGCAGGCAGTCTATCAATTAATAAAAAAAAATAATTCCGGTCTTGCATTTTAATTTTTACTTTTTGTCAACAAAATATGGAAAAATCTTTCGTACAACATATAAGGGTTCTATATATATATATATATATATATATATATATATATATATATATATATATATATATATATATATATATATATATATATATATATATATATATATATATATATATATATATATATATATATATATATATATATATATCTATATATATGAGCTTCTGACACCTGGTGAAACTATTAATGGAGAACGTTATTGACGACAATTAATGCATTTGAAGCAAGCTCTGGTCATAAAATGACCAGATTGGGGTAACAGACATGATAAACTCATTTTTCAGCATGATAACGCTCGACCACATGTCGCAAAACCTGTCAAAAACTATTTGGAAAATGTCGGATGGGAAGTGTTACCCCACCCGCCGTATTCTCCGGACATTGCTCCTTCTGACTACTACTTGTTCGATTGCATGAATAACGATTTGATTGGACAGCGCTTCACTTCTTCAGAAAATATCGAAAAATGGGTCTCTGATTGGATCACTTCTAAGGATGAAGCATTTTTTCGACACAGAATTCGTAAATTGCCGGAAAGATGGGCAAAAGTAGTGACTAGCGATGGACACTATTTTCATCCATTTAGTTTTTGAAATAAACCTTCAATTTTTAATTAAAAAGCGCATGAATTAATACCTAGACCTGATAGAATTTTTTTGAGAATTGTTTATTTTGACTTTATTTACAGGCAAATTTACTTATTCTTAAAATGTTGTGTATAAGCTTTAGTTTAACAGCTGAATGTATTTATACTTTTATTACTATGTTGTTTTTAGAATAATTTTATTTTGTATTGTTTTATTTTTTATACTTAAAAGTAACCTATTTAAGCATTGTTATATGTATTCTAGTATTGCCTTCTATATTTCTATATGATTGTTATTTAGATATCTAAATTACCAATAAGTTAATAAAGTTGCAGAATCAAATATATATATTCAGAATGGCAGCAGCTTTGTTTGGATAAGGTATTCCAATAAAATCACGCAGTTGGGTGTGTAAATATTTTACTATTTCTCCTGAAGATGCTTCAATTGCAATATGTAGCATATGCCAACTGAAGATTTTAAGAGGTAACAAAAAAAAAATCTAAGTCTTTTAACACAACAAATATGTTGTCTCATATTAATACAAAACATAAAGAAATAGCAAACAAAGAGTTAAAAGTTAATGAAGAAGAAAACAAAAGGAGAGCAGAAAGTAAACAAAATGTGTTCAAGAAAATCAAGTCAACTGATGCAACTTGCTCAAAACAGTCTTAACAAACTTTGTTTGAAACACTTGAGAGAAAAAAACCCTGGGACATTAATAATCACAGGTTTAAATTAATTAATAAATATATTGCAGAAATGATTGCAGTTGATATTTAACCTTTTTCTATAGTAGAAGACATCAGATTTCAAAGATTGCTAAACCATTTATGCCCTAACTATTGCATGTCAAGTAGAAAATACATTGAAAACTCTGTTTTTCAAAATATATACAACAGAATCAGACAAAATGTCCAAAAAGAAATAAATGATGCTTCATATATTTTATTTACAACTGATGGATGGGCATCTAGCAATGGAAAATGCTCATTTCTTAGCTTGACAGCTCATTGGTTAACTAATGAATTTCATCAAAAATTGGCAATTCTTCGAGTTCGTCAACTCAATATATTGCATACTGCCAAAAATATAAGTGAAGCAATTCAAAGTCCTATGAATGACTTTCTTATTCCAACTTCAAAGGTACATTTAGTTGCTAGAGATAATGCAGCTAATATGGTAGCTGGCATAAGAGAGGCAGATTACAACAGTTTGCTGTGTTTTTTACACACTTTGCAACTTGTGTTGAATGATGCTGTATTTGCCCAGATATACATTAAAAATATATCAACAACTTGTAAAAACATAATAACCCATTAACTCATTATCAAGTGCCAGAAAATAGGTTCAAACAAGACATAAACAAGATGGAATAGTAATATTTTATGTTTGAAAAAATTTTTGAACAGAAATGTGCTTTGATCCCATTTTGTTGTGATAATCACAACTCTAAACTAAAGTCACTGGAAAACAATGAACGGATTATCTTAGAAAAATTACTGTGACTTTTAAAAATGTTTAATGATATAACAAATTTGTGAGTGATTAAAAATGTTTAATGATATAACAAATTTGTGAGTGATTAAAAATGTTTAATGATATAACAAAAAAGTGAGCGTGAAGCAATTGCATCTGCTATAATTCCATGTATACAAGTTATAAAAATCATGCTGACTATATGGAATTTAAACCTGAGGTCAGTTTGTTATCAAGTACAATAAATTTAGATTTCGATTTTTCAAAATGCTTTGAAAATTTTATTAGAAATAAAAACACTTTAATCGAAAACACATCATCAATATCTGAAGTTCTGCAAGAAATATTTAAAATTTGAAAATAAAGTTTTAATTTATTTGAGCCAAGAAAAATCATGTAACAAGATACTCCTATAGCATGGTGGAGAGAAAATAGAAATTGCTGCAAGAAATTAGCTCCAACAGCTCAGAAGTATTTATCATCCCCTCCATCTTCAGTTGAAAGTGAACGGTTGTTCAGTTGTGGAGGACAAGTCTATTTTATACGACAAAATAGGTACATCACTAATATATATATATATACATATATATATATATATATATATATATATATATATATATATATATATATATATACATGTATATATACATATATATATACATATATATATATACATATATATATACATATATATATATACATATATATATATACACATATATACAAATATATATACATATCAGGCCTTGTTAAGAAGCGTTACGCAGCTCGCATTTTGCTTGCGAAAAGGTGATTTGCCTACGCGTTCAGCAGTTTTGCGCTACGCAAAAACTTATATCTTTTAGAATATTTAAATTATCTTTTGATTATCGTTAACATGACGTTTATTCAGAAGAAATAAAGTCGTAAGTAAAAGCATTTAACCGCAATTGTAAACTAATAGATTTTTTTGTTAAAGAAAAAGTTTGTTTCATAATTTTTTTTTTGTTATTAAAGATTAGTTAAAAAAAATAAAGTGTTTTAAGTTTTATCTTAAGGAATTAAATATATAAATTCCTTTTAAATATAAAAATTATTTTTAGTCATAATAGTTTAAAAAATGCACGATTTATTTTGATATAAATATTTTATTAATAAGATATTTTGTTTATTGTTAATTCAATAACGTAAAGTTTTAATGACGTTCATTTAATTTATGAAAATAAATTATGATCAAGAATATGTTATCGGTAACTGATAAATAGCAAAAAAAAACTCTATTGTTTAAAAACATTATTAAAAAGAGTTTACAAATTAAATAAGAAAAAATTTACAAACAGTTAATAAAATAACCAAAAACCAAATGTAAAATCATAAGAAAATAAACAAACATTTTACGTTTCATGAAAAAAAAATTTTTTCAAAATAAAATTTAGTTCATATTTGAAAAAAATAATAAAAATGATTTTTTTAATAAGAACTTAGATTTTATTTGTAACTTTTGTTATAGTGAGAAAAAAAAAAACTGTTTGTATGATTTTTAACGCGTTAATAAAATAACTTTAATTACAATGCGGTACTTGAAAAGACGCTAATGACGCAATATAACTTCTAACAATGCAAAATATATTTGCTGAGTTGAGTTACTTAGAAATGCGTTACGCGTTTTCGCTACGCAGCGAAATCTCGTAACAAGGCCTGACATATATATATACATATACATATACATATATATACATATATACATATATATATATATATATATATATATATATATATATATATATATATATATATACATATATATATATATATATATATATATACATATATATTTATATATATGAGGCTATTCTAGGAAAACAATTTGGGCGAGGGTACCCCCTGTGCACCTTTCTCCAAGGAAATTTGCAGTTTTTGGCAACAAAAAAAAAGCAATATTTGCCATAAAAAAAAAATTTGGTCTAAATACGGTTAGCGCTGTCTAGAATAGCCCAGTATACATATATATATATATATATATATATATATATATATATATATATATATATATATATATAATATATATATATATATATATATATATATAAATTTAAACAATTTTCAAAAATATTCTACAAAATAGAGTGCTCAATGTTCTTAAAAAAACCAAGCAATTATAAATTAGTTGAAAATCACTTAACAAAGTGTAGTAATGCATTCATCATCAGAAAAGCATTTCTGATGAGTCTTTATTGATAAAACACAGCGTTAAATGATGAAAAAAAGTTTTGTTAAGTGATTTTCCACTAATTTATATATATATATATATATATATATATATATATATATATATATATATATATATATTATATATATATATATATATATATATATATATATATATATATATATATATATATATATATATATATATATATATATATATATATATATATATATATATATATATGATTTAATAAGTGAACTTTTTTAATTACCATTTTTATCATCATCATAAGCAAGTAACTTTCGTAACTGGCTTTCATCTTTTCGAAGCTCTGTTGGAATCACCTTACCCTCTAAATAAAAATTTTAAGTTAATATAAGAACTAAAAGTAACAACAACCAAATTATTTCGATGAAAACTTTAAACATCAAGGAGGGATCCATAAAGCATGTATGCAGTAAAAATACTGATTTAGATATGATTAATGAACTTACAAAATACAAGGTATTTTCTACATTAGATTTAAATTCTAACCACTAAATTCCTGATATGTTCTAAAAATTTACAGACAAATTTGCTGAAAAAACAAGTAATCATATATTTTTGCTATCTTGACTGTATAATCATTGGTGGTTATGATCAAGCACATCACAATAAAAATTATCAACAGTTTCAAAAAAACTCACAAAATCAGAGCCTAACATCAAATTAATTAAAGTCTGTTATTTCAGTTCCTTTTACAAATATTCTTGGATCCTACATTTAACACAATAATATAAAACAAGATTTTGAACAATTACATCTTTTAGAATCATTAAATTCCTCCTGATATTTTATCACTCCATCAAACTTATTAAAAGTTTTAACTTATGTTAAAACATTTCCAATTAGTAGTGAAGTGTTTGTATCATTCCAATTATTAAAAACGGAATTTTTTAATATTTTAAGCTCTGTGGATAAGAACTTATCTTTGTTGTTGAAGATGATGATTCAGATATTGTTGAAGAAGATGATTCAGATATGCCGTATCAAATACATTGAATTAAAATGGTACGTTGTCATATTCTCATTTTTCATGACATTGAGCAAAAGTAAAATTACTCAGTGTTAGAAAAAGCAGCAGCTATTGTTAAAGCTGTTCAAAAATAAAGACATTTACAAAACCTTTACAATTAATAACTGCTCATTCTTTAGAGTTTATGTTTGATAACTATATTTAATAGTAAGTGTGCTTACTATTGTTTTAATTTTCACTTAGATTTAAGTATAAGCGGTTCTGATCATTTAACTTTTACTAAAGGGTAATAATTTTTACAATGCATTAAGGCACCTTTTAAAATTATTAAACGTAATGATTAAAAAAATATATAGTCAAAAAATTTGCTTACACTAAGTTAATTACTTTTTCTAGGGATTTTTTAAAAAAATTAATGTTTTAAAATATCTAAAATTTAATAAAACTTAAAATAAAAAAACTTAACAAAACTAAAAATTATTGTAATTGTTATTTTTATTATTATTAAAGTCAAAAAAAATATAAAGAGAAACAAAACTTTCTGAAAACATTTTCATTTTGTTTTTTCGATTTCCTAAAGTAAATGAAAATAGCAAGCTAAAGATCTAAAGTTTATTCATTTAAAAATTAAATTTGCCAATTACTATATTGTTATTAAGACTTAAATTGTTACTTTTGGTAACTTTTATTAAAAACAGTTAACTCTTAATTCCCAAAAGTTACCTTAATATCTTTCAAACTACATTTGATTGTTTTAAATTGAGTTTCTTAACAAGTTTTAATTCATTTTATTTTAATCTAAAGTTCTACTAGTAATTAAATATCAGTTTCAAACACTAAACAGCACGTAGTTTAAAACAGCAGCTATTCATTTTATAGTCCTGAAAAAAAAAATTCACTAAAATAAACAGAAAATTAGTTATTTACTACTGCATTTGAAACGGAAATTTTTTTTCCTATTTTTATTAAAAAAGCAAAAGAAAAATAACAAATAATAAATATTTTTGCGTGCTTTTTTTTGGGTAACCATGCTGCTTTAGTGGTACCACGTAGGTCTGGGTTCGTACCTGGAAGTGAAAGATAGCTCCTGTTGCACTTATGCATTTCTTTTGAGCCAATGCAATATTGAACAAACCTCAGTAGTATACATAGCTGTTCATGCTAGAAGTTACACACATGATTCACTTTGTTAAATTTAAAAACATACCTATTACTACAGAAAAGGTAAAAAATATGTTTTAAATGCTATGTTTATTCAGATTTAAAACCAAAAACTTATTAATCTGCAACAACCAGTGAGTTAATCAAATTGGTATACCCAATGGATTGCTTTTTATAAAATTGTCCAGTTTTCATAATTTTTTCACCTTTAAATAGGTATGAGGAAATCGCGTTTTACGGAACCGATAAATGTGCTAAAATTTTGTGCAACGATTTTTGAAGATTGATTTTAGAGATAGAGGTTGTACCAAATTTTGTTGACTTGTTTTTTAGAATTTCATATAAACATAGATACTTTTTCAAAAATAGAATGATTTAACTTGGATAATATGTGCCTTCTGATTACAATGACGAATTTTATAAGTGGGTTTATTGATATTCACAACTGTTATTTACTTTCTCTATCGAGCAAATATTGAAGATAAAGCCTGACAAACTCTATCTTTTTCAGACACTCGAGTATGCTCATTTTTTATATTCCTGCCAAATTTTATTGCCAAATTCAGAGGCGGTGATATCCTATTTGGGCGCACAATTTTGGTACCTAATTTCCTTTTTTCTATAATCTTGTGCAGACTTATGTTGATTTATTTTTCGGAATTTCATACCAACAAAGATATTTTTAAAAACTTGAATGAATAAACTTTAATAATATGTGTTTTCTGAATAAAATAATGAACTTTATAAGTAGCTATATTGATATTCAAAAGTTTTGGCAAAACGGTTTTTTACTTTCTGCATCAAGGAATTATTGAAGATAAAGCCTGACAAACTCTCAATTTTTCTGACACTCAGAGGCGGTGATACCCTATTTAGGTGCACAATTTTGGTACCTAATTTCCTTTTTATTTAATCATTTGCAGGGGGGGGGGGGAGTACGAGCTAAAATTCTTTGCAGGTTAAATTTTATTATTATTGATAATCACATTGTTATATTTTAAGAACAACAACAATAAATTAATATTAAATAACAATAATATAAACCTTTTTAACTTAAAAAGGTTTATATTATTGTTTGTTTATATTATTACTGTCATAATTAATAATTTTATAATGTTGCTTTATTTAGATAAAATGAGTAAAAGTTAAATTGTAAGAATTTTAATAATTTCATTTTGAAATTTATTTGTTAATTTTTGAATGGAAACAGTAAAACTAATAGTAATACTATTATTATTAGTAATAATATTACTATTAGTGTAAAATTATTAAGGTGTAAGACCCCTCAAAAAATTGTTTATTGAAAAAATCTCTCTAATAAAAAACCAAGTATATTCTGAGAAACAACTATATAACAAGATTTTAAATAATCTAAAATAAATTTATTAGTTGCCATGGTTACGAAGTAAAATGGCAACTAATAAAATTAATTTAAAACACCCAAAAATGTTTAGGCCACCCCAGCCATTCTATCTCAGTAACCGAAAGCATATAGAATATGACTTTTTGGCATATGATTAACAACATAGTAATCTACAAACTGAACTAAAATTGTTCTAAAAACCAAAGTATTTAAGCTATGCTGAGTTTTTCAAAATGGCGTATTTAAAAAAATGCATTCTTGTAAACTAAATCTTCTATAAATCAAAAACTCCTAACAGTATTGTAAAATTTTTAGTTCCAATTGTAAAACTAGATGCATTTGGTGAAAATTTCATGCATATCTGACATACGGTTAATGAGATAAGATGGCCAGGAGGTTAGAAATTGATAATTCGAGAAAAAAGCATTTAAATATTACATTAACAACTTTACCAAATAAAAATGTCAAATACTCAATTTAAAATCTGTTGTTCATAAGAACAAGAACCAGAATCATATAGATAACCATCTTGGTCATTCTCTGAGTCATCTTCTTTTTTTTTTGCATCCACGAATAACTTGTTTTCGCTTTTTAAATGTTGGTTGATTTTAATACTCTATGAAAATTAAACGCTTTTTGTTTATGGTTGAACAGCCTTGAAGAGTATATATACCAGGAATAAAGAGTAAGCTTTTACAATTGCCATCACCATAATAGTTAACATACCTTAGTTTACTTTGTGAAATAGAACGACCAAATATTCTTTGTGCACCAATTACTTCCATGCCAGAAGCATAGCCACGATAATTTTATTTACAAACATGTGATAACTTTCAAGCTTCAAATCCAAAAGGATTATTTTTTTTAAGTTTTAATTTTGGACTACGTGCTTTGCATGACCGACTCATTGGCTCGTAATCAAGAATTTTACCTGTGGCCATTGATATTGCTGTAATAACTCCATTTAATGAAGAAAACCCACTATGTTGCCAGCTACCATCAGCTGATAATGCAGTGTCAACAATATTTGAAGAAGATTGACAAATTTCTTTAACAGCATCAATTATTGTTTCTTTTGCAACAATTTTAGCACAATCAGAGACAGATTTATTTATTTTGTTGTAATCATTTTTAATCATAGATTTAGGAATGTTCATTAAAGATGTAAGCTTTTCTAATCCTGAAATAACTTGACCACATGACGCATTGAATAAACTATTATATTATTTACATTCAAAATTTTTTCCCAGAATATTTCTTTGAAGTACAAAATTCAGTTTTTTCATTGCAGTTAGAGCAGCAAATATTAAACATTGAGTTGAGTCCTTTTTTTGAGGAAACATTCTGAAAGATTGAATTCTGATTGTCTACAACATAGTTGATTAATCACACCGGACAAAACTTTAGACAAAAAAATAAATAGCTTGCAATTCTGATTAAAAACCTGTTGCTATGTGTGTTGCTAGGCAGATCAAATTTACCCAGTCGAAGGAATAGATTTATATCTCAAGAACTAAATCTTACTTGAAGAAATGGTTTTCAAATTTGAGTTCAGCAATAAATTTCGTGTCAGAATTACACAAAAAATTTTTTTTGATTCTTTAATGATTTTTGAGGGGTCTTACACCTTAATAGGGTGTTTTCAATAATACGGTGCTTCCCCCAACCCCACATACACCCTGACTTAAAAATCAACATCTCGTATTTGTTCTAGAAAGAAATAAAAACAACTATTTGCATATAAAAACTAGCAGTAAAAAAAAAATACTTTTAAAGATGAATTATTGATATTATGACAGTGAAGGTGGAGGTTGGGTGGCCCCTCTAGCCTACCAGATACACCCTAAGGGTGTATGACAGTGTTAATGTGTAGGCTATTCTTATATCTATCTATTGAAACTAAACTTTATTTTGACCACAGTTTTATCAACAAATCCATATATCTAAAAATCGGTACTTAAAACGTCATAACTTTTTGTGGAATTGTTTGATTTTAATAATTTTTTCACTTTTAAAATATTCAATAGAAGCTCTTTCTAATGATATATAACAACCTAGAATTTATTCAATAAAAAATTTCATGTAGCATACCTACTTTAAAACACTGCATTTGGTGACAAGATATACAACATTATAGTATTTGATTAACTTTAAAAAAATTAGTCTATTCTATCCATATTATATCATTTTCAGTATAGTATGTTTATTTTTACTGTTTACAAATATTATATATAGGTTCAAAAGAGTTAATAATTTTTTTTTTTTAATTTCTTACTTAATATTGAATGTTTTCTCTCAATCAGTATTTGTAAAATTATCTAAGAAATTTTTTAACTTTTTATGTCGTATAAATTGATTTTTATATTTACCATCTAATGCAAGCTTCAACTTTTGCTTCTTTTCATAAACAGTTTTTCGCTGATCTTCTAATGACTTTCTATACAAATATTCTTTCCGTAATCTTACTTCTCTACGTAGCTGAAAAAATATTTTTTATTATAAAACATTATCTTTTAAATGATATAAAACTGCTAATTTGTATTTATATTTTTACAATTTTTTTATGAACAAGTTTGTTTTTTTAAAGTTTCTATTATAACGTTATAAACATCAATTTGATTACTACAATTTTTTTAAATTTATAAACCAACTATAAACATGAAATAAATAAATTTAAAAAAATAATAATTTGTTTATTTCATTATGAAAATCTTACCATTTTAAGGTCTTTGTACACTTTCTGAGATTACTGTTATTTGAGTAAACAGATAAACTACTTATCATACTATAATAAATTTACTAAAATGTTAATAATTCTACATATATAGTATATAATACAACTTGTCTATTTAAAATTAAAAAGAATTTAAAACATCACAAATAACTTATATAAATGTAAATGCTAAAGCACATGCTTATTTACCGATGCAAAACCCACATGTTTACTTCATACATTGCTAGATTCTATAAATCGGCGTCACAGAAATTTTTGACGCATAATTTACGGAAAAATCGCAAGATATTTTTGCTGAAATTTATTTTTGGATTTTAATAATAATTTTAATAAAAAGAAAGAATACAACGATCTTTTTGATTTAATTACCTCGGGGGTATATTCATTTGTTTAATTAATATACCTTCGAGCCATGAATAAAATAAGTAAATATGGATTAAAAAGAAACTCCAAAAAATATTTGGTAAAAGACAGTAAAATTTTGGTAAAAAACCTGCTTTTTAATTACGATAAAAAAAAAAACATGGATCCGCTAGTAGTTCTAACAAAGCGCTTCTTGGAGGTGGCACTTTGGTCGAGATAAAACGTTTGCAAAACTCTCAAAGAGTTATTACTGGAAAGAAATGGAAAATGATGTCACTTTTTTAGCCGAATTACTTTGCTAGTGAATTATCAAATTATTATGGTTGCTGATATTACGATAAGAGTAAAATTACAAATGGCATTGTGATTTTGTTTTAATATCCAGACTTCGTTTTAATAAATGATGGATTTTAGTATTTATGAAAACTATTACATAAACATATAAATTTGGATTCGGGCCTAAAATTGAACAACTTTAAATAAATTCCGAACATTTTTTAGAGGAAACGGAAATAATTTTTAATACAATTTGCTTAAGCAGGAACGAATTAAGCAGGAAAGCATTCTTCGAATGACTTTTAAAATAATTATATTTTCCATCTTTCTGGTTTTGAAACAATTTTGTTAGAGACAAATGAATAAAAAAGGTGAAGGAGATATGTGCATATATGTGTATTATACGTTATCAATATTTTCCAGCGTGTGTAATATTACTCAGTGTGTGTAATATTGCTTGTGTATTATATGTTATCAATTACCCAGGTAGCACACTTATGTTGGGCCAACGTATGTAAATACATCGCGAACGTCGGCTGTTTACTCCGATGCAAATACAACGTTGATCCAATTTTAGTTTTATCATATTTATATTAATGAAACTTTAAAACAACGTGATTAAAAGTAGATAGCAAAATTACATTGGTCCAATAACGCAACGTTAATCCAATGTTTATGGATTATAAACAACGTTGATCCAAATACATTGGAACAACGTTGGATTATATACAGAGGGTCAAAGTTGTATTTACATCGAGGAAAGGCAGATATATAAATGAATTTTTGTATAATTTATAAGAATTATTTTCCTGCAATTTTTTTTCCTATTTTTGGGAGGGAGGGGGAATGAATACCCTCCATACCCCCTCCTGGATCCGTCAGTGTTGCCAACATAAAATACAAGTTTGAATCAACGTAAATTATTACGCAATGCTTACTTAAAATACAACGTTGAGCCAACGTTGTTTTTTGGTTTTTGGCTATGTCGCTTTTGTAACCTAAATGATCTAAAAACAATGTTGGCGGTAACTTTACATTATAGCAAACTTATACCTTGTTATAATTTAATAATCATTTTGATACCAGAATATCTTCAGTAGATTTTAAATTATAAAAACTAAAAACACTTGGGATCAAGGGTGCATATCAAATGCTCCCTTGATCCTACCTTAATGCACCCTTGATCCTATGCATATATACTTGATCCGAGTTCAAATTTATACCGTGAATGTATAAGGATTGTTTTTAAGTCATCAAAACAATGTCTCCATTAAAAACCAATAAAGCTATTATTAACTATCCTACAAATTTATTTATCTTATTAAAAGAAAAAAAAAAGAAAAATCAATGAAAAAAAATTTATTTTTTACTAAGGCACAACGTTTCCCCAGTTGGTAAAGTATGAAGTTACTTCTTTACTATATCCTGAAGTAGAACTGCAAGACATCTTTTTAAAGTGTTGTAATTCTAATGTATTATCAATGTTTCTTTAAAGTGTTGTGATTCTAATGTATTATCAATGTTTCTTTAAAGTGTTGTGATTCTAATGTATTATCAATTTTTCTTTAAAATGTTGTGATTCTAATGTATTGTCACTGTTTCTGCAGTTTTAATCTTTATTATTACTTTTAAGATAAAGTTTTCTTTTTCTTGCCATAAAGGTCTTATTTTTCATTTCATGATGTTTTTCTTTATTGACTGAGATTTTTTCATTTTGTGAAGCTTATTTAGTTCAACTTGAACAGGAGTGTGTGAGTATTTAGGTACGCTGAGGTTTATGTCCTTTAATTTCTTAACTTCCTTGATCCAGCTTTCGGAATGGCTTAATTTTTTCTAGACTTGCTTGATAAGAGATAGTAATAGAAACACAGTATAGTTGTCTTCCAGGGTCAGATATTTTTAAAGGCTGAATAAGTAATGTACTACAAGCTGAACCCAGAGCCGGTGCGAGTAAAAAAGGGTCAAATTTTCCCACTAAATGAATAAAAAATTCATTGATAGGGGAGGGGTATCACCCCTCCCCTCCTTTCCGCCGGCCTAAGCTGAACCTAATGCCAGACTTGACGTCAATGACTGATTAAAAGCTGGGATTTGAACAATAGCAGAAACTGGATCAACAACTTATGGAAATGGGTTGTTTCATCCATTCTAAAAATGTTGCAACATTTATCCAACCAGATGGGCTTGCGACTCTAACACATTCAGGTGGGCTACTATTCATCATGCTTCCTTTAAAATGAACTATTGGAAAAATAAAAAATGGAGATATTGCGTTTCTTATTGCATTAACTGTATAACAAACTGTTACCAATGTTCCTCTTTCTGCTAAAGTTATCCTTCTAACTTGCTTTACTCTTTTACTAACAATTAATTTACTTGGTTTTTGAACACTTGCGAGACCTGTCTAATTAACATTATAAATGTTTTTTAGCTGAAACTTGTGTTGCAGACGAATGTCTTTTAAATTGGCGAACTTCTTTAACTGTATAACGACTAAAGCAGTATATAAACTTCTTTTTCGTTCTTTTTCTTTTTTCGTTTTTCACCAAATAATATTACTGAAACTTTTCTTGATGAAATTGTCATAAAAAGAGATACTTTTATAAAATTCTTAGGTGTTAATCTTAATAAGAATATTACTTGGAGAAAACATATCGATTATGTAAGTACCAAAGTTTTTAAAAAATATTGGCATTTTATTTAAATAAAAGTATTGGTATTTTATTTAAAGTCCGAGCTTATCAAAATTGCTCTTCCACGGTGCTCTTTAATAAGACCATGTGGTCTTTTAGGAGCATTATTATAACTAGAATAAAAAGAAAAGTTAATTTTAAAAATTTGTTCTCTATATAAACTATATTCAAAGATTTTACAAAAAATGTATATTCATTTTTAGTAAAAAATGTGCGTTCATATAGTTAAGTCATATAGTTCAGCATTATACCCAAATAAATTATACTCAAAGTTCATAATGTTCAAAAATATTCAGCATTATACTCAAATACTTTATAGATTATGCTCAATATCTCTTTTCTTTGGTATCTTAATAAATCAATATATTTGTTTGCTTTTTAAGGTTACGGTGGTAAAATCCTTATGACCTTCTTTCGCATACCTAGTTTATATTATTAGCAAGCAAACTGTATAAATCTTGTAAAATTCTTTTTTTATCTTATTTTCCTATATGTATCACGACATTGTAAACTAAAGAATAAAAGAAAAATGGCATTTTAGGCTTGTCACATGTGTTCAAACATAAATTCTATAATGTAAAAGTTTGTAAACTTGTTGCTGTGACTAAGTCAAGAAATTTTCCTTATTTGGAATAAAATAATCTATAAGGTCTGTTTAAATTTTCAAGTTTCAAAACTTTGTTCTAGAATTGTAATGACTTATGAAACTTTGTAATAGCTTTAGAATAAAAAATTAGAATAAAAAATACAGGTGAAAAATTTAAAACCAACGGTTCTTCGTAATCTTAAGATAACCTGAATGAAAAAAAAAAAATAAAAGCCCTAATAAAACTTTGTGTTGCATTAGCAAACGTAAAATAAACTTTTATTAATATAGCATCGCACTATTACAATATTGGGAAATTTTAGGACTTAACTACCAACTTAATTCTGGTGACCGGGCCCGGCGCTAGTATGTGTTACGTGGGGGAGGGGGTGTCATTAATATTTTAATGATTAAAAAAAAAGGTCCTGGTTTTTTGAAATTTGCCTACTAACTAGTCTAAAAGGGTCAAATTTGCTGACTAAATGAACGTATAATTCATTGATGGGGTTGGTATCTCCCCCTCTCTCATCAATGGATTTTTCATCATAACCTCTAACCCACCCCCTCCTTCAGAAACACATACACATCCCTTCGCGCCGGCCTTGCGCATGACAGTAGCTCTATGGCCAGATTAGGTCGATAAATAATAGAATTTTTGTTAAAGTTGCAACTATCAATTTGAAACTTTGATACAATTTAAAATATTGAAATAGTTCTAGTTGTATTTTGTTTAAATATTTAACCGTGCGTTTAACAACAAATAAACAGATTGTTTTCTAAAATGTATAACATTTTTCTTTTAAAAGAATTACCTTAGATTAAATAAAAACAACTACTTTGCACTATATCTTTCCGTAACTAAATATAAAAGCAGATAGAAAAACTGCTATTTTGCTGATTTGATTCATTAACTTTTGTGTTAACGAATAATACAACTATACAAAAACCAACGCAATAAAAAAAAAAACTGACACTTCATTAGACTAGGTGGGCTCTCTTGTCAAAAGGCAAATTAATGTTAAACTCTACCATATTGCATGTTTGAATTTCTTCAATACTAGTTATTAAGAGTACCGAACAAGGTAAATATGACCTATTTATCATAATCTGATTATTATTAATACAATTCATATTGGAAGATCTATCATCATTTCTTTCATAGTCACTAAAAAAATTGGCATAAATATATTGAAGTTTTTCAGTTTAGAAAAGAAATATTTATAACTTTATTACAACATTTATATTATTTACAGCAACTTCACATTTGTAATTTAATTTGTCTAAATATTTCTACTATAAAAAAGTATACTTTATTTACTGAGTTTAAAAAGGCATAAATTTGTTTAAGGCCTAGGGTCCTAGTCCAGTTTTAGTGGGTGCTCCCTTATATGCTTTTTAAAGTCGAATAAAAGAGGAATTGAGTAGGTCTCCAAACTTTATAACTAAAATTAAAACATTTTGAAGTAATTTTGATTTAAGACATGCTAAACACAACAGAAAGAAAAAGTAATAGATTTTATAACAACCATTTACTTTACTTATAAAACATAAAATATTATTTAAAAAACACAAAAAACCCAGCTAATTTTACTTAAAATAATAATAATTAATCAATATCATCTTCAAGATCCAAGTTCTTTTTAATAGCCCAATCACAGAACTCATCAAATAAAATGAATCCTCCGTGATTTTTGTCGATAACTTTAAATTCTGCCTCAGGTTTAATTGGACCAACCCATTGCTCAATTTTCGATTTTGCAGCAACAAATTCCTCTAGGGTAATACGATGATCTGAATTGTCATCAATGCGTGTGAATGCTTCATAGTACTCGAAGTATTGTCGAAGAGAAAGGAGAAAAAATCTAAACTCTTTCCACTCAATGAAGTCATCACCTGATTTTTTGTTTGACTTCACAACACTCTTGGCAATTTGAAAAGCTCTCATGATGGCTGGCTTAGCATCAAAAACAGCATCTAAATGAAGCACGTCTCTAATACCTTTATCAATTTCTGCCAGTGAGAGCATCCCATTGCCATTATCAAATGAGTCAAACAAAGCTTTACGTTTTGCTTTTTCCTCATCACTTCTTCCATGAGGAAGTTTAGCATTGACTTCTGCCCAATTAATTTCTGGCATTGTAGAGTATCTAAAGTTAAAATATGATTTTCATAAATTAATTTCAATATTACAAAAAAAAAATCTTCCAATAGGAAACAACAATATTTTGTAAAATATTGCAATTTTAGATAAAATACATAATATCTTATAAAGAACTTTTATCCCTTAAGAAATTAAAGTCTCATGATATATCAGAAAAAAAATGCAACAAAACATATTGGCTAAAGTAAATATTATCTTGTTATTAAACAAGAACTGGTTGTTTAGAAGATTAAAATAAAATATGTTAAAATGAGTTTAAACGTTCAGACTTAATAAAAGCTCTGCTAGATTTTCTGCATAAAGTTACGAAGCTAACTCGAAGGTTATTAAATTGTCGTTGCTTTTGTAAAATAACACAAGTTTTATGTCATTTTTTATAAACATTTAAATAAATTTCCTCTAAATATAAAATAAAAATATTGTTTTGATTTTATGTTTGCTTGAAGCAACGATGAGCTTTACTTTTCACTACACAAAATGTTGCTAATGCGTGTTAGACTTTTGCTTTGTGATTGTGTAAACCGATATTTTCTTTAGTTTAATATGATGCACATAAATTAACTAAAATAAAAATTCCTACCTTTAGAGTCAACCAACGATCGGCTTCACTAATAAAGATATGAAAATTGTTGGGAGTGAGTGCGATTTTAAATGGTTAAAAGTTTAGCAACCTTGTCACCAAAGTACGCGATAACAATAAATAATAGGAGATTCTTTTCATAAACGATTAAACCTTTATCCTAAACAAAAAACACGTGGATCAATATAATATTTGGTGCGATAATGTGACATAATGTGATAAACTTTGTTCCAATCTTTGGAAGGAGCTGGAACAGAATTTTAAAAAATGAATTAATTATAAAGCGCAATATTGTAAATTACAGCAAAATCCTTTATTTTTTTATTTTATTTATTAGGTGCCAAGTAACACAATTTTGATCCGCCTTTATTAAATTAAAAAATGATTGTCTTATATCACGTAAAATAATAACAAAATAAAACGCAAGTAGCAACACGAAAGTAAAATAATAACAATATAAAACGCAAGCAGCGACACGAAAGTAATATAATAACAATATAAAACGCAAGCAGCGACACGAAAGTAAAATAATAAGTTAGCAAGAATTACAAAGCCGAGCTAACTTCATTATTTTTGTAAATATTGCAACAATTATAAATCACTAAATTACTAATTAATCTAATGAAATATAAATAAGTATCCTTAGCTGCTTTTGTTTTAAAAATCTATTTTCCTCTAAACGTTTATGCATACTGAATATGTTAACTTAATATACAATTGGGCACGTATCCAGTACCAAAATAGGTGATTGATAATTTCGAACCTCTCTCTTCCCCTGCCCTTATCTATCACAACAATAAAAGAAGGGAAGGTAAACAAACATATAAGCACTTAATATAATACGTAATAAGTAATAAATCATATTGACTATACATTTTTATTCCGTAGGAGAGCGTGACATTAAACTAATTAAAATTTATTGCGTTCTCTTAGGAAAAAAGTGGACAATGGCAACCTTGATATATATATATACTTTATATGCTAATATAAAGTTACAATAGTCTTCTTTTTTATTAAACTAGCTTTAGTTTAATAAAATAGAAGACTAATAGAAGTTCCATTTATTCAGAGCAACTTCCCCATATATTTCTTGTGGGTTATTTAAAAAGGCAGTTATTTGAAATTTTCTGCATTCAAAGTTATATTTTGTTTCCTTAAACAAAAAATCAAGTATTTAAAGTTTTCTACAAAAATTCTAAGATAGATTACTTAAAAACGCGGAAAATTAAAGGAAACTGGAATGCAACAGAAGCGCACAGCTTTTTCTATAAATTTTAACTTTTTTGCTATTTTACGAGAAAAAGACTCACGCAACATTTTTTTGCGTAATTTAGAAGTGTGGGCAACAAAGGAGTGGAGACCCCTTAGTTGGACTATTTGATTCGGTTGAGTTTTCCTACAAATAATTTATTAAATCAAATACAGATTCATTTATTATTTAACAAACATACAAATATAATCGGAAGCAGGAACTATTTGAAATTAATCTTTTTAGTGTTGACAAAGAAATTTTCCGAGGTTTTTTCGCTAATAAATTGATTTTGCTGAAATCTAGTCGCCAAAGTAAATCATTTTTAATGCTCAGGAGAGAAAGCTTTGATAGACTGTTTTGTAGCATCATAGTTCGAAGCCTATTTTTTATAACTTGCATTTTTGAAAATGAGCGCTCTTCAGTGCAATTTGATACTTTCAAAACCTAATACACTCTCAATGCAATTTCAAGGTTTGGAAATGTAGCTTTGAATAAGAATTAATAGCAAAATAATTCCTGAAATGAAAATTTTTATCTCCGAAGCTATAAACAGAACCATATAAAAATTTTTTAAATAATTTTTTAAATATCAAACTAAATAATTCCTGAGATGAAAATTTTTATCTCCGAAGCTATAAACAGAACCATATAAAAATTTTTTAAATAATTTTAAATGATGAGTTATAAGTGTTTATGTAGATATTCCTCAAATTTATTTTTTATTTCTTGGTGTGATATAGTTTTTTTTTTTTTGGAGTAGTATAATTGGGGAGATCTGACCCAAAAAAAAAAATTTATAGATCAACAACAAAAATGCTGAACCTTCTTTAATTTCTTTTTTTTTTGGAATTATAGTTTGGAAAAATAAGTATATAAAATAGTTATATGAAAATTTATATTAAAGTTTGTATCAATATTTTATTAATTTATTTTTATCATTTTGATACGTAATAATTTTGTTTATATATTTTCTTTTTTTTATATGGTATACCTATAGAAGAAAAAAAAAAGATAATAACAACAACAAAATCAATATGTTAAATAAATTTAATAGGAATTTTGAGCACAGGCTGAAAAATTTAAATGGACAATGACTCGAGAAATTGCGTTTTGAAGGTTAAGCAAAAACGAATAAACACTAACTGAGAAAACAATTTTAAAAAAATTTTAGATTTAATATTTAAAAAAGGATTTGAAATCCTCCTAAAACATAACTCTCATTATATTCCTTTAGTTTCTCATTATCTAGGTTGTTTTCTTATGGCTCTAAGAGTTTTTCTTCTTTTTTTTCACTTTTCTGATGACAAGCACCTCATTTAACTTAGTCTTTTTTATTTTGAAACGTTTGATACCGTATTATGTAAACAAAAATATCTTTAAACACTCATAACACCCTTTGCACCATTAGCATATCTCAAAATAGCTTTTGAGCTACGACAAAATTTTGAAGACCTGTTTCTTCTTTTTTTTAACATGTTCGGCACATTCTAGTTTTGAAGGCATAATATCATATTATTTGTAAGAATCTGCTACTTTGACATCATTATAAGAAGAGATATCTCCAAGATATTCTTTATGTATCAACTTTTTTTGTAAACATAGCCACAGTTCCTACAAATTCAATACTACCAGATAAACCCTCCGGATTCATTTTACACAGGTGATCAATCAATTAACACTGATACTCTGGAGTTCTTCTTTTAAACCTTCACATTTAACATCCATTGCAATATTTGGTACAGATCTCCATATTAATATATTTATCAACACAAATAGCAGTTACAACACATTTGAAAAATTATTAGCTTTATTTAGCTATGATCCATCAATAGAAATTTAACTACTTTACTGTTTTTATTGATTTGGTTTCAGAAGCAGCTATCTGTATTTTTTCTTCAACAGCAGTTTTATATAATAAGATTGCTATTTTATTTTATTTATTAAATTCATTAAACATCAAACAATAAACGATCATACAGGATGAAAAAGTTTTCATCGACTCACAGCTATCACCTATTTTCGAAATCAAATGACAGCTTGGATGTTTTCGTATGGTGATTTTAAAGATGAATATTATTTTTTAACAGTATCAATAGGATACATTTTTGTATTTACAAAGCTTTTTTTTTCGATGAAGTTAAAACCAAAATTTTCAGAAAAGTTATTTTATACTTTTCATATGAAGTAAATGACAAAAAACCGAGAATCAACGTTATCTTTGATAAACAAATGTCCGATAAAACAATTTGGACAAACAGTGAATGCAATTAACTTACTTAGAAAGATAAAGTTAATAATTTTAGAAGTCTGATTCACATTTATCCAAGCTGAGCAATACATCTAACTTTCTTGAGCTAACACTGGAAGTTTCATGATCAGCAAATTTTGATTTAAAGAAAAGTTATTAAACAAACAAGAACAATGACTCTTAATAAAACTTAAATTCGAAAAATGCAAAAGTGATATCAAGCTTACAAGGGTTAAAAACTGCAGTAAAATTGAGCATCTTTTCAGAGAAAATAAGGCCTAATAACCAAGTTAAATTTTAGTATCTCCGTTGCTAAGAAAAAAAAGTAAAAGAGTATCTTAATTTTTTCCCCTAGAAGTCCTTACGCAGAGCACCGCGAAACAGTATTTAACAAAAAAGTTCATGCCTCCTTCCTTACCAATGTTGGTTATTGGGCTCTTCTCAAACCACTAAGTTATAAGGCTCTAACTCTAACCAATGCGCCACGGCTACATAAAAATTGTGCAGCCTTAATAAAATGCTCATATCTTAAGATTGATAAAGTATTTAGCTCTGAAACTTTGAACAAAGTTTCTTCAAATATTTGACACATATTTTTTACAAAAAAGTGAAAGTTAAAAATTAACTTTTTCCTTGTTATTTTTTTTGTTGTACCACCTTAATAACACAATCGAATATGACATTCAGTTTGTATTGTAGATTACAAGATAAGGATGAAAATACTCACGTCTGTCCGTAGATATTCAAAAGAATTTACACAATGTTCTAAAGTTTCCTGCTTCCAACCGGCCACTGATCAAGGCGTCCACCACTTGCTCAAGGATACGTGTTATATGCCTACCGCTTCCCTTAATGTTCAACCCAAAGTACTACAAACAGAGGGCCTTCACACATCCGTCTGAGCAGGCTCGCACGAGTGCCTCCTCGCACTGTACGTACCTATCTGAGTCATTTGAGACTTTGATATTTTACTGATTACCTGATTGGAGTCTACAAATACATATACCGATGATTCCGTTAATATTTAGTATAACCATGTTTATATAAAGTACTATAGGAAAGGATAAAATGCGAAAAAAAGTATCAAAAAAAAAGTTCTTTAGCAGTGTTTTCTAGTATGAATTAAAATTTTTTTTTTTTGAAGTCTCTATTGTGGGGCCCATCTTTTGTAGGGGCTAAGGGGCTGTAGTCCCAGTTGCCCTCCCCTATATCCAGCCCTGATTCTATATGTTCTCTTTTTTAATAAGTTTTGAGAACATTTTATGGTTCATTAAAATAGATTTCTTTGAAGTGGATTTTTAGTAAGGGATCGTCCTAAAAATCCACTTCAAAGAAATCTATTTAATCGTATAAAAATTTCTTAAATACTTTAGACCTAATTGTTAATACGATCCGATTTTGAGTGACCACACTAGGCAAAATTAAAATAATCGCAAATGGAGAAGACACGTTTTGACGTCCATTACCTTTCAGCTAACATACAAAGTTAGTTTATTTAGTGATGTGTTTCTAAAGCTGTCCACGCGATTGTTAATGAGATTACTGAGAGGAAAAGTTTCTTTGTTATTGTTGGCTTTACTCTTGATTCAACGAATGTTGAACAAACAATGTTGAATTTTTACTGTAACACTTTACACGTAAAATAAAAAACTGTTCACAAAGTTAATGAAAACTTTTTAAAGTTTATTGACAGTAATAAAAGACAACAATTTGACTACAGAGTGTATTCAAAGTGTGAGCTAAGCAAAAACAATATAAAAGTTCAGTCAGAGTAAGTTGTAATTGCAGTCATCAAAATGTAAAAACAAAGCTCATATTTATATCAAAAAAACTAAATTACAAATAAATACCTTAATAGCTTAAATTAGGTTATATAAAATTTGGTTCTCATATTTTAGTTTTCGAAAACTCTTGGGAAGATGATATGATCTTTTTCTTCTCCCCACCAAACCATGGCAACCAAGACTTGTAAACCTCTCAACTTGGATCCTGGCCTGGCTCTCGGCGGCTCTAACAACTATTAAAACAACAATTTCATAACAATTTTTTTTTCCTTTTTGTGCTGATGTTAAGAAGTTAAGGACGTTGATTTGAGTTGTCACCTATGTGGTATTTTTTGTTACAAGTTAAAAAACTGATGAGGAGATTTAATTTTATTTGAACTTTTGCACTAATACCATTATTAAGTGCAGTAACACTTTTTTACACTTGAATTATTTACTACTGCTGTTGTTGTTGGAGTTGATGGTTTTGCTTGGTATATTTACTGCTCATCACCAAAATCTAGTTTATAATGTTTCCACGCTTGCTTTACTGCATTTTTGCTGTCAGCGTCTTTCTATCTAGTTGTTTTGAAATGGAACTTCTCATGAGAAACGAGAAATAGAAAATTCTCGCGAGAAGTAGAACGAGACTTAAATATTATATTATTTTCTATATTAAAAATTATTATAATTTACAAAATGCCTAATAATTTGTTTTTTTAATTAATTAATATTTTGACTCCGTGATTTTAATAACAAATTAAATTTTTAAAAACAAAGATTTTGAATAAGATTTTTTAATTAGATTTAAAAAAAAAATCTAATTAAAAAATTTTAATTAGATTTTAAACATTTTTAATTAGATTTTAAATATTTTTAACTAGATTTTAAATACAAAAACTTTTTGTATAAAATGGTGCACTTTCGACTTAATTTCATTAGTTCACCAGTGGAATTCAACTTGACACATATTGTTCATATTGAAAAGAAATATTCTTGCCTTATATCAACGATCAAAAATGTCACCAAGAAAAAACAAAATCTGGAGATATTTTCAAAAAACAAGTGACGGCGCTGAATGCAAGGCGTGCAAAGAGTCTTTGAAAACAAAAGATGGAAACACAAGCGGACTTCATCGTCACCTCGAAAAAAAACATAGCCAAGATTACGTTGAGTGTTTTGAAAAAACTGACGACTCTCTTCTTCCTCCTCCTAAGAAGAAACAACGAACCATGGTAGAAATGCTTGAAACAAAGTCCAAATATGACAAAGACAATTCCATTCAAAAACAATTTGACTCTGCAATGCTGGATTACTTTTGCACTGATCTGGCATCCTTTTCAGCAGTCGAAGGAAAAGGCTTCAAGAAACTGTTTGACATTGCAAACCCTAAACTGAGCCTTCATCACAGAACAACATATTCAAGAAAGCTTTCAATTCGGTCAAGAGAAGTTCAAGCTGGAATGAAGAGCATAATAACGGAGATTACGCCAAATCTAAAAAGTGCTGTATTTACTTCTGACCTTTGGACTTCTAGAGCTCGGGACAGCTACATCTCTTGGACTTTTCATGTTTTCATGAAAATTGGAGACTACATCACTAGACACCCCATGTCCAACAGTTCCCAGGCAGACACACAGGTAGAAGGAAGGAAAGCTGGATTCTTTCTTAGAAGAACTAAATTTGCCTGCTGATTTGCTAATGTACTGCGTGAACGACCAGGCAAGAAACATGAAACTTGCAGTCAAATTGTCAAAGCGCCTTGACAATTTCCTCTTTGTCACACTGGAAACTTATTGAGTGCTGCAGCAAACTACTTAAATCCTGCTTTAAAGGGACTTCACTTGAAGTTCTTCAAAAAATTTCAAACAACAAAGGAATGGTTAGCCTCACAGGTTAAGGATAATTTTGAGTGCCAACCTGTTGCCAGAGTCCTTTCAGCAGATTTGTCCCCTAATTCAAAACTGAAGCGCAAGTTAAACATTAGACTTGAAACACAAGAGCCAACATCTGAACTGAATCCTATTTGAGCGAAATGTGCCAGTATGAATATCTTCCTGATGCCAAAAAAGACTTTCCGATTCTTGATTGGTGGAAATTGCATTCAAATACATTGCCAGAACTCTCTTCATTAGCTAGACAAATTTTAGCTATTCCAGCAAGTTCAACTAAATTAGAGAGAGTTTTTAGCTCAGGTGGAAATGTCGTCCGATCATCCAAACACAACTTTCACCCAGAAAAAGTAGAACAAATCATCTTAATCAGAGAAAACATTGTCTTGTTAGAAAAGTTTGGCAAAAAAGTTCTGAATTAATATTTGAAAAAGTTGTTTACATTTGACAAATGTCATTTGTGTCTATTTGTCAAAACCATGTTTACAATTTTTTTTTTTACTTGGATTTTAATAAATTTGTTTTCAAAAATTGTTAAATTTCTCGTCTTGTCTCGTTTTCGGTCTCACGAGAAGTACTAACTTCTCGCCTCGGTCTCATCTCGGTTTGAAAAAACCTAGTCTCCCTAATGGTTAATATATATATATATATATATATATATATATATATATATATATATATATATATATATATATATATATATATATATATATATATATATATATATATACATATATATATATATATATATTAACCATGGGGTTATTCTCAATGGGGTTTATGTCTGGACTCTGAGCAGGCCAGTCGAGCACGTCCACTCCATTTTGACGAAGGAAATTGGTTACCTTCTTTGCTTTATGACATGGCACCATGTCCAGACATACACCCCCAAATCATAACACTACCACCGCCATGCTTCACAGCCATGCTTCTTTTTTAAACTTTTCACCAATTCTTCTTCTAACAATCAGTCTCTTTGCCCCACAGAATAGTTGAGGCCAAATTAACTCCATATTCCTCCGACAGTCTCCGGCTTAGTTGTGGGGCAGTCAGTCGACGATTCTGAAGTGACATGCGGACCAGCACCCGATGGGTACGTCGTCTTCTTTGGCCTTCCGGAACGTGCCTTGTCTGCTGTAGAACTTGAATTCTGATATTTCTTAACAATTTTCCTGATGCCGCTTGCATTAGTACCAAGAATTGTTGCAGTTTTACTATAATTTTCACCATTTTTTGCCATGAAAACAGCACGGAGGCGCTCTTCCTGGGACAAGCGACGATATTTTACCATTTTTTCTACAACAAAAAATGCTGATATTAGATCATTAAATTAAACTAAAACAGACAAAATAATATTATTACTGATAGTGAAGCTGTCAAAATGGAAGCAGATGCTAATAAAACACAAAAAAGTTGGCTAAAGTAAAAAAACTTGGATGAGAATACCTTAAAACTCAATAGTTACCCTTGACTGCTGGTTCTCAGTAACTATATCGGGCTTTAGATGACCTTAAATGACCTTAAATGGTATATACTGACTCAATATGTGATTGGTAATACAATGAACACATATTTTCTAACAATTAATAATGATGACATTAATATCACAATGAAGGCACATCACTTACCTCTACTGTCTTGTTTCCTATGCTTAAAACATGATAAACAACTTTCCAATGTGTTATATTAATTTATCTAAAAAACATGTGCTTGTTGCTAAGGTAAACAGGAAGTGCAAAGATATTGACGTGTCAACACAACAGAGATCAATAAATGTAGCTATGACGCTTTCATCTGGTAATTATTTGGACAAAAGTTGCAGTGATTTAATTTCTGCTGTATTTGTCCTTACTTTGTGCCGCCACTGTATAAACATATATAAATATATACATATATATGTATATATATATATATATATATATATATATATATATATATATATATATATATATATATATATATATATATATATATATATATATATATATTATTAGACCGTTCCGGCACTTTTATTTTCTACATGACACCACTGGGGAGAAGTGATGATAGAGAAGAGTGGGGAAAAGTGATGATGGGGAAGAGTGGGAAGAAGTGAGGATAGAGAAGATTGGAGAGAAATGAGGATATGGAAGAGTGGAGTGAAGTGATGATTGTGAAGAGTGGGGAGAAGTGATGATAAAGAAGAGTGGGCAGAAGTGATGATAGGGAAGAATGTGGAGAAGTAAGGATAGGGAAGAGTGGACAGAATTGATGATAAGGAAGAGTTTAGAGAAACCATGGTAAGGAAGAGTGGGCAGAAGTGATGATAGGGAAGAGTGGGGAGAAATGGGGCATTAAAAGAATATTTCTATAGTTATTTTAATATTTTTTTTATATAATGTATGAACTGAACCAAACAAGTATGAACAAAAAAACCATAACTTTGGTCACTGACTCTATCCTCTATGATTTATAGCAGGCTAAAAAGCAGAAAGAAGTTTTGGCAAAATTAAAAATGAAATGGAGAAACAGTAACCTAACAATAACTTTTTTGAATACGCATAACTCATAATTAAAGCTGTAATAAATATTGCAATAAGTTATTTTAAGTTTCTCTCCATAAAAGTTTTCAAATATTTGTATCAAACATCTAAATTTTGTAGATTGTTTAAGCGCAAAGAGAAGAAGAGAAAAGCTCAAATATTGTACTGTTCGAAAAATAGGACACCATCTCCTCAATTTTGCAGACTTATCAGACTGCAGTTTCTTTGTGAAAATGTTTAGTCAAACATTCATGAAAAACACAATATTGAAGATAAAATTAAACTCCTGGCTTCACTCAACATAGTTCATAATAAAATAGAAGTAAAAATACATAATAAATTGATAATGATTGACGGAAAACTTTGCAATGCATTAACATTCTCGAAATCCGTGATGGATGTTACTTGTATCCTGCAGCACCAACTTAATAAAATTATATCAACTTTGCTAAAAAAAAATAAAAGTGGACAAACTCAAATTGTATTACGGTTATCAACGTTGCAAGCATGGATTCGTTTTCGTTTTTTTTTTTAAGTTTTTTGTATTTTGAGTATAAACTTGGGATAAAAAATCGGAGCAAAAATTATTAATCCAGAATGCTTTTTAGCAACAGCTAGGCTTAATAGTTGATCAACCGAAACCAGAGTGTAGTAATAACAATGATAGAAATCTAGCTCGGAGTCATAAGCGTTTCGCCACATTAACCTATTAAAAATAAATGTCTAATAAAAAAAACAAATGTCCAAAAGTTTTTTTCCTCGTTTTTTTAATACTCTTATTATGGATCTGTCATTATTGCATTTTGTAACTCTAAATTTTGAACTTTGTAACTTTCTGAGCATTGTAAGACCACTAGGTTTTATGTCAATCAAATGAAATGTAAAAATAATGCTAAGTAGCTATAAAGTTGCTCTCGATATTGAGTATACTATTTTACACGAATGAATCTATTCCATGTAGGTTTAAATTTAGAACAAGGTCTTCACAATGTTCAGCAAACTGACTGTAAACTGTTTAGAAAACTTGGATGATAGGAATTCAGGGTAGATGGGAATAATTATTTTAATATAGGAAATGTTAACTTATAAAAAAATTCAAAAAAGATTTCTACAATCTTCATAAAGAAAAATCAGAGCATAAATATTTATTGTGCACAAATAGTACCCTGTTACATGAGCCTTCACTTAAAGCTAAACTGATGCAATTTGAAATTACTTGTCGTGCACAAGTTTTATTTACTTCATCTAAATATTACTGATTTTGAAAATTTAGAAATCGTATTTAGAAATTAATAAATTTAGACTTTGAAAATTTCGAAGTTGTAGAAACCTTTTTTGAATTTTTTTATTTGTTCAATAAAAGTTTTTGCATGTTTTTATTTTATTTTTAAAAAATAGTCATTTGTATAGCACGCTTCTGTTTACGATAGATGGGTTCTGGTTTGATCTGATAAAAATCTGAACTAAGTGCAAAAAGTCATAAATAAAGCAAAGGGATAAAATTGTGACGGTCTTTGCCGATTTAAGTATTTTAAATCCATGTTCCTAATAATAAATACTTGTTTAACAGTATTTTTTCTATAAATATATAACAGTACTTTTTCTATAAACTTTTCCTAACTGTTGAGAAACACAATGCTATGAGTCACAAGTAGGGCACAGGATGAAATTGAGGAAATCTAAGCCCATTAGCATTAAGATTTTAGATGCCCGTTGCAAAAAAAAATTTAATTTAATTTCCTTATAAATTTAAGAAAATTTAAAACAATAAAAATATTTTTGTATATATAATCCAATAAAATTGAATATCTCTTCTTCCTGGTCTGAAGCAGTATGTAAAAGTTGCTTTAAAAAAATTATTAAAAAAAGTATAAATTTTACTGATTTTTCTTAATTTATTAGCTGCTAGCTAGTTTTATATATATATATATATATATATATATATATATATATATATATATATATATATATATATATATATATATATATATATATATATATATATATATATATATATATATATATATGCACCCTGCACCTGGTGTGAATCTGCTTCAAAGGAAATTGTAAATCAAGGAAAATATAGAACTTTTGAATCTCTGAGGAAAAATGTCTGCTACACAACATTGATATTCTTCAATCAACTGTTGAGAAACACTAATGAATGCGCCATCCCATTCAACTTTTAGAAAATTCAATATCTGGCAAAGGTACAAAAGGCCCAATTCTCATCCAGAATACAGTAAGAAGTTGCAATGTTGCTTTGTTGACTTCAATACTAAACATTGCTTGTGAAAAATTATTTTAAGAAGAGATTTAAGAACGAATTATTTTAAAACTTGTTGAATGTAAAAGTAACAGTTTTTTTGTGAATATTTTTAATGTTCGTTTCTTGTATAATTTCAAGAATATATTGTTTTGCTTTCCTTGTTTATATTGATGCAAACTGGAGATTTTTACGAATATAAAAAGAAAAAAAGGATATCATTTATCACGTTTGTACAATCAATAAAATATCCTAGTAAACACAATTAATACGTTTACTAAGCGTTTAAAACACGTTTTGTATTTACTGGGATGAAAACTAAAATGTAAGTAGTTTGCCAGGACGTTGTAATCTGATTTTGATACTTATATCTAAGTGTTCCCCATGGTGTGGGCTATCATTCCATTTTGCTGGAAGAATTTAAAAATTCTGATTTTATAATTATAGATCTAGAAGTTTTCATTATTGGTTCCTTTGAAGGATTTGCGGTTATGCCTATCAATCTTTTTAAATTCTGTTGGCAATTTAGAAACTTTTTTTATTGTTTTTATTGTAGGAGTTGTTCTTTTTTTATTCTTATCATCATTATCCTAGTTTGCATGCCATAAGACCTTAAAGTATGCTTTAAGGGGGTTGCCCAAGAAACCAACTTTTTTTTGACCCTGTGAATTTAAATATCCAATTTTTGGAATATTTAAATGGCCGTGACTAAAAAAATATTTTTAAGACACCAAACATTTTGCCTCAATTACTCTATTTTATTGCTAAAATGAGACAAAAAAATACGATTATTTAAAACATGATATCTGCAGATATAAACATGATAACTACATCAGAATTTCAACATAGCTTCAAGATGGTAGTAAAATCCATTTGTCATAGCAATTTTTGATTGACTCATTTAGTCAAAAGTTATGCCTCTATTAGTAAAAAGAGTGCTAAAGACATAGCATTATTTGTACAAATGTCACAAATTAAGAAATTATTTACTTCAATAAAAGAAAAGCCTAGGATGTATGGATTATATATAATATACGAATATTTTCTGAAAATTTCAACTTATTTCATCCATTCAATCTTGATATATATTGTTTCAAAAATTATGTAAAACCATAGACATGAGAAAATCAAGTTTTGTCTAAAATAATAAAAAGAAGATGTTAAAAAGCACCAGTAACATACGATTCACACTTTTCATTCTCATTCTCTATATCCTTATATCCTTTTTTGACTGGTCTTAATTTTTTTCTTTGTTTTTTTAACGATTGGACTGGATCGCTTTTCCATTTTTGCAACACGTTTGCGATCTCGTGCAATAGATTTTTCAGCGGTTACCTTTCCATGTCAGCTAAAATGTCCTAAAACTGCATTCATTCCGCCACTCCCATCATTGTAATGTAAAACAGCTGAGTTAATTAAACACTCTAATGTTCTTCTTTAAATGAAAAAATTTTAATGAAAAAATTTTAATGAAATTTTAATGAGGGAAGTCGAACGATTCATTAGTGTTTTGAGTTTGGTCGTAAACGCATTAGTTCAATAAGTCATCTTCTGATAAACTTTCAAAGATTGGTTTTAAAAGGCAATGAATGAACATTGGTAAACATATGGTGTTTTTGAAAAAAGCTCAACAACGTATTAAAAAGCATGAAAAAAGCTGCAGACGATCTTGAAGATTGTCTGCAGCTTTTTTCATGCTTTTTAAAGCTGCATCATTATATGCATTATATATCTCATTTGAATTTATGTTATCAAAAGCGTTTTTGGCTAAACCATACATGTTCATGCATTGAATAAATGTGTTTAAACTTGAATGACCTCGACCAATCTCTCGAAAAGATCAATTTTTTCCTGTTTCCTAAACCAATTGGGAGGAGCCTTTTTTTTAACTTTTCTTACATTAGTTTGCTTTTTTCCATTGGCCATTGTTATATATTTATGTCTAAAAGAGTTTGAAGTAATAAAAAATACAAATAAGTCATTACACCTCAATATATATTTATAAAAATCTAATAAATAATATATTTTATGTTGCATCACGTTGCTTAAAATATAAGATATTCATTCAATCAATGACTTTTAGTTTATTAAAAACCATAAAATCTAAGATACACCACAAGACATTACGTTTGATATGGAGTTGAGGATTATCTGAGGAGATAAACCCAAGATATTTGACATTTCAACTGAAGTTACAAATGAAGAAAAACGTGAAAAACAACAATGCGAAAATAAACCTTATATACCACTATACAAAAATGAGAAAAAAAAGACTTTATATAAATTGAACATATATGATTTATATACATTTTAAAGAGGATAAAATTCTGCTCATGAAAAAGGTTGTTTTTTTTTGAAAAAAAAAAATCAAGATATATTTCTTGCGCAACCAACTTAAGCATAATATAAAAGATGTTATTTTAAATAATATATAGCATCCTAATTCACAAGGACAGATCCATACCATCTAGTAAAAGAGGGGGCAATTTAAAATTTTTTTTGATTCAGTAGATCCAGACCATGTAGTTAGGAAAAGGAGGGGGTATAATTTTCAGATTTTTTTGATGCCATGAAATCCTAACCACCTAGTAAAGAAGAGGGGGGCAATTTTTTGGTTTCTAGATTTGTAAGCAGATAAGCCTACGAATTATAAAACTTTTTTGAGTAATTTTTCTTAGAAAAATTATTCTTATACTGTCTTAATTTATGTAACTAATAAATTACGTCGTATATTGTTATATAATAAAGACGTCATACATTTGACAACGGTCTGATTTAAGATTTGCAACGCAAAACTCTATTAAAATTTCATACCACTTTTAAACAGCCTCCCTTATTTACTTCTGTTTACAAAAAAAAAATGCAGGATTAAATAAAAAAATTAAAAAATTTCATTCCAAAAATTTAAGCTCATCGATTATCATGATTAGCTGCTTATAAATTTAAGCGTCTCATCGATTATCATGATTAGCTGCTTATAAATTTAAGCGTCTCATCGATTATCATGATTAGCTGCTTATAAATTTAAGCGTCTCATCGATTATCATGATTAGCTGCTTATAAAGCAACACTTTTGTGGCTCAATTTACTAACACTCATAATGAAAATTTAATTAAAAAAAATTCGTACTAAATTTTTTGTTTAAAACTAAATAGTTTTGTTTTAAAGAAAAATTTTTATGATACAAAAAAAAAAGTAATCAATATATTTACATACTCAAAACTCTGCTTTTCAAACTGTTCTTTACTATATACACTGTGTTTAACGAGTAATTGATATTTTCAGACAGTTCTTTACTATAAACGCTGTGTTTATATTAGTAATCAATGTTTTATCTAATTACATTCTATAATATTTTAGTAACGCTAATTAACATAATTGCATAAATTATTTAAATATATTCCGCATATACATACATATTAAACAGAAATATGGCTAGTTTAGAACTCACAATTTTTTGTATGTAGGAAACATTTTGATGACTTTTTTAAGTCATCAAAGTTATATTTAAAAAAGATAAACTTATGAATCTTGCATGAGGAATTTTTTTTGCTAGAAGAAGTGGTAAAATTAAACTAGTCTATGTTACCTTACCCAAGCCTTGTAGAGGATCCAAAGTAGCTAAAATTATTTACATATGTTTGCATAATTGAAAGAAATTTTTCAACATAATTAAATATATTATTTATATATAAAATGACAGTAAGTTTTTAGTGAATATTTAGCTTTACCATGAATAGATAACTAAAATTAGTAATTAATGCTTTGCAATACTATAACCTTTTGAAAATCTGCTAACAATCTTTAACAAATTGTAAAAGCTTTGTTGAGAAAATCTCTCAACAAAGCTTTTACAATTTGTTTAAATTGCTTTTGAAGTTTAGGCTAATTAGAATGATTGCTTTTGAAGTTTAAGTATTTTTTTATGATTAGATCTGTTAACGGTCCAATAAGTTTGTATTATTCAGTGTTATAAGTTTGTATTATTCATTTTTTTTTTAAATGGTCACGTAGCCAAAATTAGTAAAGGTATTCTTATTTCTTCAAGAAGCCTTCAGTAAAATTTTCATGAGCAATAAATTTTTTATGAGTAATATGTTTTATGTTTTATATGGAAATCTTTACGCATACTTTACTAAACAGGTAAGTTGGCGAATTTTGGGCAGTTTGGTGAACGTTTACCGCAAACATCAGGGAATATAAATAAATAGCTTCCAGGAGAATATAAATGTCAACTGGAGCAGCCAAATATTTTATTTGTAAAATATTCTGCTGTTAAATATTTTTTTCAAGCTATGTCAAACGCGGAAAAAAAGTTTACTTGGGTCATTGCCGTGTTAGGAAGCTGATTGTTAAAATCTTTCAGAGCTTCGTTCCAATATGGTTTGAGCGGCCCATAAACTGAAACACTAAGGGCTGCATCAAATGGCTAGCATAAGCTGGAAAACAATGCAAAAAAATATCCAATGTTTCAACAAAACTCACTGACACTAATGTTCATATGTTTTTTATGGCCGTCCACCCCAGTGGGCATGCGTTGTCCAAAGGGAAAAGCCCGTTAGACGTCCGACGTACGTCCCCCGCACAACGCATGTCCACTATGATAAAAACAATTATGGCTATTATATTCTTTTAGGGATGAATAAAAATTATTAGCCAACCATGGAAAAGAAAATAGATCCTCCCGTTATTGGATCTACCAAGAACATGGTCAAATGAGTTCACAAAATGTAAATTGGAACAAGGCTTTGCAGCTGGAAATATAACCAGAAGTTATATAATTTCCATCTTTGGATACATAGCCAAGGACCAATATTTGTGTTTTTGTGTCAGAAGCTATGCGACAAACATTTTTATACCTTTTAAAGTAATTATTTTCAGCTTTACCCAATCTCTCTGCCAATGGAAAATCTGCTTCGTCCAAGTTAAACACTTTATTTGAATTTTCTGGTAGTAGAAATTCTGAAGCATTTATTTGGTGTTGTTCAAGCAAATAATTTTCTAGTTCCATTCAGTGCCTGATTTTAGCATGAAATATTTTTCGCCGTTGATGGTCGAAATTTTTCAATAATATATATCTACCTGGTATTTACCTGGTATGGCCATACCAGTATTACTAGAGTAATCCAGTTATGACCAATTGAGCCGAGTAGACGTTAGTCCATAAAAAAGCCCATCCTTGACTTTTTAAAATCTTTGTAAACCCAAGGGTTATCAAACTTTTAATTTTTTATCATTTTTCAATAATAGGAAAATTAGCATCATATGCGGCGTAGAATATTTTGAGGAAGGTCTCAAAAATGGTGTTAGCATTCCTCATTGAAATTAATATGATCCAAGTGCAAACGAGAAAACTGATTTAAAAAAAAATTCATATTAGTAAGGTTAAAACCACTAATAAATATTATTTTAGAATTATTATTAATCGAAGCGTTTGAGTTGAGTTAAATTTGACTTTTAAGTACAAATTTGGGACTTATAGAGTAAGGTACGCAATATAAATAATTTATTTGTTCTATTATGATTTTCTCTTTTTTTTTGGAGAATGAATTTTTTCTCTTGTTTTTTGGAGAATGAATTTTTTTCTCTTTTTTGTTTTATTTATAACTGTTTAAAACACCACGCGAAACTATGTCTTTAATTAGACCATTACACAGTGGGCCAGAATGCACTTTTACTGGACAAAATTCATAACTAATTTAATATTAGAGCTATATTCACTAAAATTAGTATGAGTACTAATATGATGTCTGCGCTTTTTATGAAGGTAATATTTTTTTATTTCGTTGCTATGGATACCTTTATTTTGCTTAGCAACAACCTACTTTTGTTATCTGCAGATATTTTATAAGTGCTATATTCACTAAATTTGGCATGAGTACCAATATGAGATCACACTTCTTACAAAAGTGATAATTTTTTTAATTTAGTTGTTATGGATACTTATATTGCTTAGTTACCGGATACTTTCCTTTGTTACAAAGTGGTAAATTGATATTTCAATATCTTATCGGATTTTTGACCCACCTATATTGAATAAAAATTGAGTATTTAGGTAAATAATGTTTTAGGAATAATAAAAGCAAAAAATAGTGCAAGAAAACGTTATCAATTTTAAATTACATCAAAAAATTATAAAACAATAACATCGTTTGAAGATTGTTTAAGTAATTGTAAAACATCTGAAGGAAATGCTTTATGATTTGTTTGGTGTGATGTTGATTTACGCAATGATGAAATAACAGGATCACTGGAAACTAGGAGTCTATTGATAAAATCAGTATTTGTTGCTTTTCTGGATGTTTTTCGGCTGAAATTTTTGCGATAAGATTTAAAGTCTTTATTTCTAGCCTCTTGAGCTTCCTCTGACATGAGTCCGATGGGTAATGTAAGGCTTTTAATTATGTCATGTCCATGTATCAATACTTTGTGAACTGATTGAGCCATGTAATACCATGGATAAAGGGACACATATAGTCTAAAAGTGTCAAAACAATAATCCTTGAACTTTAAGCAGTCTATTTCATATCCTGAAGAGAGCGTTACCAAGATAATGTAAAATCTGAATATAAGGTTTTGGTCAATACCCAGAATTTCAGCTGTTTGTTCATATGCTGCAAAAGCACGCCTTGAGGTATTGCCATCATTACTTGTTCCAGAACCACCACTTTTAGGGAAATCAACAACAAGTCCCATTTTGTTCATAAAATCAGTCTGAATCTTTTGTTTAGCTACAGATGCCTTTTCTTTGTGTTCTTTAGATCTTGCTTGCCACTTTCTTGTTTCTTTTTTATATGCAATGTGCAATAACATCTCAAAAAATCGAATCCATGCATGAAGACTGGAAAGACCATATTTGAACTCTCTGTTAGTATAATCTATATTAAGGATATCAAGACTATTCATATTTTTTGGAGAGACACCACACACTGAACAGCATTGGTATGAGTTTGTTTTTTCAGATAATATTGTTTGAACCTTCCCATCAATCATTGTAAGTTCAATAATACAATTCACTTCAATAGAAGATCCGCAAACCTCTAATAAAATCATACCCAAGCTTTCTATCTCACTTTTAATGTACTGATCTTCTTCAATCACAGATTCCTTGGATTCCATTTTGTATGCAAATCTTATGGGTCTACAATAGGCTGTGGAGGACGACTTTTGATTTCTCCAAATAGGCACCTTTTCGTTGCTGTTGTTGATTCCAGTCAAATCCAATGGGACAAGACAAGTAATAAATAATGATTCTTTACGCTTTAAATCTCTGTTAATGTCGGGTTCTGATAAAACTTGTTTATAAATGCTTTGGCCAGTAGCACCATCAAAACCAGCCTTACACGTTAGTGTCATTGTTTTTATTGCTTTGTCGTTCAATATCAAGTGCCTTAGCACAGGTTCCTGAACTGCACAGATTCTTTGCAAAGTATGAGTCATTAAATCTTTTAAAAGAACTGAAGCTGAATAGTCCTCCACTGTTATGTTTGCAGGATAACATCTCAATTTTGCATCTCTGACATCATTGTAAGCGGGGTAGATGTTATATTCCTTCTCCAAGGCTCCGCTTCTAATCAACTGATAGGAAGCTTTTGTCAGACTTGCATCAATTATTAAAGTCAGTGCTTCGTCTGCTGAATATTTAGTTACTTTATCTGTATTTGATATATTTAAAACATTCTTGGCAGCAATAACAACAGATTCATCTCTAAATTTTTTATTAGCAGCAAAAAAAAATTCATTGGATGAATGAGATTCAATTAAACAAGATACACGCCGTTTTTTAGTTTTATTAGAACTATTATCAAATGCAACTGGTTTTCGACCACGTCTACTTGCAGTTGGTTCATTGTCTTTTTTTCTGACAATTAAATATTCATTAAGCCAGTTCACAAACTTCTTTTCAAAATTTTTCACAGTATAGTTTGCAGATTTCCACTTTTTTTTATACAAGTAAACAAATCGTTGAACAGCATGTCTAAAATCAACGTCTTTAAAATCAGCAAATTTTGGCTGAATAAATTTTAATATATCTTCAGTAATATCTTGTTTTGAAATACTAAGATTGTTTTTTTGGAGAAAATTATGAATGTCTAAGTTTAACAAAACCATATCTAAATAATTATTGTAACAAGTATTTTGTATTTAAAAGTAAAATGTTATAATATATATGCCGCCTGGACTACTAATACTTGTTAGTAATTAAGTTACTACAAGTGTTAGTAATTAAAATTAAAAGTAATTAAATTACTGTCAGTGTTAGTAATTAAATTTATAACAACTACCGAAAATATGTTGTTGCTATGTTATGCAAAGTAAGGTATCCATAGTAACCAAAAAAAGTTAACCTCATAAGAATTCTGAATCTCATTTTAATACATACCCCCAATATTGTGTATTTAGCGCAAGTAAAATACTGTTAAAACAACGTTAATGTAAAAATGAGTTGTTGCTATGCAAAATTTAGTACCATAGCAACCAAGTTAAAACATACATAAAATCTGAACGGGGATTTAAGGGGACGAGCAATCAATTAAAACTCGATTGAAGCATCATATAGCTCAAATAAATATAAGACAACACATGGCAAATTGTGGTAATTATTAGTTATTGTGCGGCAAAAAATAAGTTTCTTAAGAAATTTTTTTTTTTAATCTGTGATTTTCAAAGTATAACTGAGATAACATGCTATAACAAATTTATTTCACACATTGGTTTTTCTTATCTCTAAATACTCTAGAATAACATGTACTAATTTTTTGTTTCAAAAACGTAGATGTAATTGAAATATAACACAACGTTGATGTCACCGTTAATTACTTATTTATAATTTTTTTATTTTTTTATTTTATCTCAATATTCAAATGCTTAGAATCCTGGTAACTAAGGGATTTAATATAAATAAATTATCAATAGATTTCTCCTAATATATGTAGATACTAAAATTAAATAGGTTTTCAAGATTAGACAACTAAAATTTTCCCCATTTTGTCCACCTACTGGCCCACTGTGCATTAGGGTTTCCCAAAAAACAACTGTTTTTAAAAATGTCTGCTTCCACCCTCTAAATGTGTTCTATATAACAAAATAATTTTTTTTTGAACTTTTTTTCTCAATGTTTATAATAAAATGATTTTTGAAATTTTTATATGATTTTTACCCCTAAAAATCATATAAAAATTTCAAAAATCATTTTATAAAAAACTTTTTTTTTTCAAAAATTTTTTAATTCCAGTATTGTTTTATTATATAGAACACATTTAGAGAAACATATTATATAGAATACATTTAGAAAAGTTTACCAGATATTTAAGATTTTACACCTATACGTAAAAAGTTTTATCAGATATTCAAGGTTTTGCATCACACGTGTGATCATAAATGAAAAATTTATGCGAAAAGTATTGAGAAAAGAACTCGACTATTATTTAAACATTTTGTTTTGTTTAATTCGTCTTAAAGGGGCTATCCAAAAATGAGGTCAGTAAATAGCATGTAGATAACACCATGTCTTTCCAACTTGTCAATACTCTACAAAGTTTACTTGAGTCTTTTTGTCACATCTGCTAATAATGAGAGAAGTTTCAGTAGACTAAAGATTATTAAAAATTATTTGCAATTAACAATTATGAACGAATGTCTTTCTGGATTATCATTAATTTCAATTGAATGTGAAATTTGAGAGAATTGAATTTGAATTGTCAATAAATACCCTCCCTAACTGTTAAAAACTATTAAAAATTACCGCACAATGATTATTACTACCAGGTTAGAATAATGCATAAAGCAATGAACATATTTAGCAGGTGTACTTAGTTTTTTTTTGTATATAAATGCTCCCACTTCTTTTGCAGCTCTGTTGAATCAACAGCAGTTACGCGGCTGTCATCTTAATGTCTGCGGAATAAAATATTTTTTGCGCCATTTTTTTCTAAGTTTTTTTTTCCAACCTTTGTCTAAGAGTAATCTTATGGATAAAGCAGTACTGTGTCGAAAAAGTTCATTTCCCAGTACTGTGTCGAAAAAGTTCATTCCATTATGTAATGAAATTAAAATAAAGCTAAATCACTGACTTTTTTTGTAATTTTCATCACCAACTTATGACAAAAAATTTTTATAAAAAACAACATAAAACTTTCAAAGAAAGAGTAAGACTATTAATATTATATAAAAAAAGTACAACATTAATTATCAAATACAAATATAATAGTAACAAAACATGGTCTGTCATTATTGACATTATGGAAAAAAAGTTCACCACCCAAAGCAAAACTATATTTCACAGTCATTAGATTTCATTAAAAATTTTGAAAACCTTTTGAAAAAAACTAAATAATTGATGATTTTGAAAAAATAAATTTGGTACATTTAAAAAGCATTTGGATTATGGAGCTCTTTTAGATAAACTAAAGCATTATTGGATAATTAACTAAACATATTTATTGGATTAAAAACTAATAATAAATTTCTTTTAGACTTTTGTTAACAGTACTGACAACACGGTTCTCGAATTTCTAAAAAAAAAAAAAGGTTCTTTAGAAAAAAAGACATACAATATACAATCTTTTGATCTTGAATTAAAGACGAAAGATTTTTGTGTGAAATGAAGGAATAGCAGAGTTATTAATAATGAATATGAAAAAATTAAAACCTGAAAAGTATTGGTGAAACCAAACGCAAAAATAAATTAACACGAGCATGAGCAGTTCTGTCAAATTTTAATTTTTTTCATTTTAGTGTCACCCCTCGGTGTCGGATCGTGATAGTGTCACCCGGTGACACTATCATATTTGCCCTATAGAATGAAAGCAATACAAATATTAGAGGATTTTTTTTGTTAGTATTACCTTGTAGAACACTAATGTAACTTTTATTTTGAAAACATTTGCATAATATCAAAGTAACCAGAAGCGTATCTGATTTTAGTTGATAATCAGTTTTATCAGATTAATAGATAAGTATCAGTTTTAGTTGATTTTTTTGTTTTTAATGCTTTGACATCGAAAAGTATACGTGCAGAAGCATCAAAAAAAAAATTACCAAAAATCCTGAATTAATGAACTAATCTATCTGAAACTTTATTATAATTTTGGTGTGGTCATACTTTTACTTTTGCACTAATATTTATCAAATTATAAACAGTGGTTCTGATTCTACTACTGTTTTTCATTGACTCACAATGGGGTCAAAGTACCACTTAATTTGAACATTTAAATTTAATTCTTTTCCGCATACGAAAAAAAAGATATTTTAAAATTCAAATAATATTTTGTATCTTGATGTTTAAGCTATTACGCTAATATAGTATTTGCTCTCGGGTCAACTAAGTTAACAATATCAGATTTCAACAACTAAGTTAACAATAAAAAATTTTATTTGATGATAATGTAATTTTAATCCAGTAGCAAAGCCAGAAATTATAATGAAGGAGATCTTGTAAATTTGTTAAAAAACTCCCCCGGGGTAAATTTAGACAAAGCCTAATTTGTAAATGGATTTAGAGAACAACAAATTCAACAAACGTTTTTGGCCCATTAAATTTTTTTGAGACTTAACTTAAAACCTAAACTTAAATTGTTTGTAACTATGATTGAAGCTGATTTACTACAGGTTCAGTATAACATACTAGTTAACTGCGTATTAATGTGGGTGGTCTATTGGCAAGCCGCAGAAAACTAAGAACACAAAAATGCAATAACATAAAATGTTTCAGACAATATTTTGGTAGAAAATGTCATAACAAAAGAAAAATAAAAAAGTAAAATGTTTGCAGTGCTCGCCACGCTGAACAACTATCTCTTGTACTAAGATTTGCTAATAAAAAACAAGAAATACGCATTTTTACGAGTTTTTAGAATTTTTTAAGTTAGTTTTTGAGAGTGTTTTATTTAAAATGTTTTTACACTAACAAGATTTTTTGTTTAATTTATAAACGTAATTAACTTATACTTAAAACCCAGGTAGTATGCTAGCCGGATCTTAAGTATTAGTTAATCACCTTTATAAATTGTGCGATATTATAGCTATATATGACAGGTAATAAAAACTGTATTAAATATATAATAATTGCACTCTACATTACAACTTTTTATGTGTACGTTACAGATTTTATTTAACATTGATACACACTATAGAGATTTATATACATAAAGACAAATTTTCTTTAAGCAAATATCTTATTACCGAATAAAAGTTTTTGAACCCCTTTAGGTTAAGATAAAAAGAAAAATTATAACAGAAACAACAAGGATATCCTAGATTAATTATCGTGCACAAAATTAATTTAACAAATTTTCGTAAAAATTACAACACATTTTACTTAATCAACGTCATCTTCAAGATCAAGACTCTTCTTGATTGCCCAATCACAGAATTCATCAAACAAAATTGATCCCCCTCCATTCTTGTCAATGGCATTAAACTCATCCTCGGGTGAAATTGGACCAACCCATTTCTCAATTTTTTCTTGCGCTTGTTTAAATTCTGTTAAAGAAATTTGGTGATTCGAGTCGCTGTCAATGCGTTCGAAAGCTTCGTAATACTCGAGGTACTGTCGAAGAGAAAGAAGAAAATATCTAAACTCACACCATTCAATAAAGTCGTCACCTGACTTTTTATTAGACTTTACCACACTCTTTGCTAATTGAAATGCCCTCATTATAGCTGGCTTAATATCAAACACATCATCTAACTGAAGCAAGTTTCCGATAGATTTATCAATTTCTGCTAACGATAAAAATCCATTACCATTATCAAATTGTTTGAACAGCGCTAATCGTTGTTCTTTCTCTTCTTCACTTCTGCCAATAGGTAGTTTAGAATTAATTGCTGCCCAATCAATTGACATTTTAAAAATCTAAATTTTAAAATTAAAATATTGTGAAAAATTTATTTTTACCATATTTTTGCAATAAGTTGCTATTTTGTTAATAAAACCATTTTTAAAATTTTCGAAACTTCTGTTTAAATATTTCTAATTAGAAAAATATAAATTTTTAGTATCATTTATATTTTTTTTGTTAAAACCTTTTTAGTAGTGTAACACATATATATACGAAGAATAGTATTCTTTTTAGTAGTGTAATACATACACAATGTGTACTTTGTCATACGAATAATAATGTTCTTATGTTCGTATGTGCTTTATGTGTATGTATTACTTACACATAAATGACATACGAACATAAGAATAGTGCTTATTTTCAATAAGAGCCTATCATTGATGCTTTTTTACACAAAATAAATACCTTTATTGCTCCTCTTTAGTAACTCTTGCTTTGCTATTTCACCGACCTCCTCTGCAACTTTTTCGTAATAAAATATTCAGTTCATATACTTTCTTTGATCTGCATATGAATACTTGCCTGCTAAATAATATACGTATACTGTTAAATAGAAGATTTTTTAGCTTCTTTTTTGATACATTGCTTCAATTATGTAACAACCAGATAAGATTAAATTTAAATGCGCATTAAATATTGATATGCAATTTGAATTAGTTAATACTTTTTGTCGTTTGCAATAAATAATAAATAGTTTTTAGAGCATTAAGACACTATCAGACGCGGATATCGCTGTTGTAACAATTCATTCTTTTCATCACTTGACTTGATAGAATTACCATTTAAAAACTTATCGTATATCGATATACCGTGTAAAAACCTACATCAAATAATCAGCCTGGCTAAGATATAAAAATAAGTTATCTTTCTTTTATATCTTTTATAGTAAATATCTTTTATAGTAAACTTGCCTCTGGCAAGTTTACTATAAAAGAAAGCCAGAGGCAGCCTTGGCTATTTCATAAACTGTTACTATATATATAAGATATAGCTTATAGGTATAAGCATAGAGCCTATAGATTATAGCTTATTGCATCTATAGCTATATCATAATGAGGCGAAGAACTCTTTTGTATTTACGTTATAAGGGCTGTTTAAAACAACTTCTTGTACTTTTAAGCGTTATATTTTATATTATAAACCTTTGGAGCGGTATCTACAAAACGTTATAAAGAATCTTTGGAGCTGTATCTACAAACAGTATGTTATAAAGCGAATTCAGTTCTATACTAATTTTACAAACATTTCTTGCACATTAAAAATAAAGATAAAAAAAGCGCTCGATGATGGGCAAAAAATTTTTTTAATCTTTAAGAAATAGTATTAAAAATATTGACGAATCCTTTTTTAATTATCATTTGAAATTTACGTAAAACTTTATTAAATTATTCAACTATTACTATTACTAATAAAACACGCGTAACAGATTTCAAACTTTTATCAGTTTCATCCATTTTTAATATTTACGCCATTTAAACGCAATTAAAATACAATTTTAACGGGATCGATTGTTAGTAAAATCCTTTTATTAGTAACAACTAAGGGGTCGTCCATAAAGTACGTACGTTCATAGGGGGGAGGTCTTCAAAAAGCGTACGAAAGCGTATGGGAAGGGGGGGAGAGGGTTCAATTTAAAAGTACGTACTTCGATTTTCTAATTTATCACAATTAACCAGCTAATCAATAGAAAAGTTACATTCTGACTAAAGATTCTAGTTTGCCAACATAAAAAGATGTATGGTATATGGAGTAGAGGGTATAGTTTTCCTCTATGCACACTAGGCCGGATCATAAAAATTAATTTTTTTTAGAATTTGTGAAAAGTGGCGTGATATAGTGTTGTTTAATATTTACAAAAAAAATATTTCTAAAGAATTGATTATACTTTGCATTTTTAAGTTTTAAGGTTTTATATGCTAAGTATATTTACTTTAGTACATGCATTAACTGAAACATGCATTTAACCCTAATACTAGATATAATCCCAAGTTTATGAAATTGAACCAAACCTATACCTACCTAACTAAATTAACCCTAATGATATGATTAACTCCAACGCTATTATAACTTTATATTATTATTATATTATTCCATTTTTATATGATTGTTTATTAATTTCTGCTTTTATCAACTGATTGCAGAATTTATCCGTCTCATCTTGTATTTTTAGAAATTAACTGAAATTCTGATATGTTATAAAATTGTAAAACAATAATGATTTCAAGATCTAAAGCTTCAAAGAATCGTCATATACTTTTTGGAGAAGGTCGTGAATTACCCAATTTTTGCTTGCCAACCCACAAGCAAGTAGGCAAAGCATACTTGTCTGAGAAGAATTATGAAACTGAACCACTACGGTCTGTTTGTAAGAGACTAGCAGAGAAACTTTCTCAGATATGGATTAAAGCATCAGTTCCTACTATAAGTCTTCGAGGCATAGAATTACAGCTGGAGAAGTACATAGGTAATGTTCAAAAAGTGATTCGATCAAAGTCTGCAACAGTCAAACAAGATGAAATAGAAAAAGATCTTGACACATTGTTTGACATTTGTTCGTGTAAATGCAAAGAACTTTCGTCTTGTTGCTGTCCAATGGTTCTGAAGCAATTGAGCATGACTTCCTAACTAATCAACGCACTATACGTGTTGGCAGAATAGCTGGAATCGACAAGAAAGAATCCGCACGTGCTGAGAGGGGTTTAAAACGAAAATCTGTTTCATTATCAAAGGAAGAGACTGCAGTTAAGTGTGCCAGAGTCATTGAAGCATCTGATAATGAATCAGATAATGAAACAGACAACAATTCTGACACCGAAACTTATTCCCCTTCCGTATCAGATGTCGATACCGAAGTCACATCTACGCGTCTGAAAAACCGTTGTTTAAAAAATATTGCTCTACAAGCAGATGGTTTTGGCATATCAGATAGAGCAGTTGCCGCGATTGTATCAGCAACTCTGGTTGATTTTGGTATAGAACATATGGGGCCAGTGGATCGGAATAAAATTCGCAGAGAACGAAAACTACTGAGAATATCCTGTAAAAATGCTAATTGTAGAATTACTGGACTGTATTTTGATGGAAGGAAAGATCAGACTTTAAAACTTGAGGGGGATAGGCAGACTGTGATTTCTGAGGAACATATTTCCATTTTATCAGAGCCAAATTCGCCAAAATGTTGATCATTGTACGCCAACAAGTGGATCAGCCAAATCCATTGCAGATTCAATAATTGATACTGTTGACTGCACGAACCTTGTTTGTATTGGTTCTGATTCAACTAACGTTAATACTGGTTTAAACAATGGAGTTATACGCAGAATGGAAATTGAACTTGGTCGACCACTGCACTGGTCCATTTGTCTTTTACATCTGAACGAGCTTCCTTTGCGACATCTTTTTCACTCCTTAGATGGTGCAACAACTGGACCCCATTCATTTAATGGACCAATTGGCAAGTCTATTTTAATGTCTGTTCAGAAACCCATAGTCAGCTTTGCCATATTTGTTGGTGAACCTATTATATGCAATAAGCAGTTGTTAAGCAGTGATCAACTGTACTTTTTCGAAATTGTTAATGCGGTGAAGACAGGTGTTGTACCAGATAGCTTTAATTCTAGAACACCTGGGCGACTAAACCATGCAAGGTGGTTGACACTAGCAAACCGTGTTCTACGCCTCTATATATCTACTGAAGATCCATCAAATGAACTAATACTTTTGGCTAAATTTATTGTGAATTCATATGCGGTTGTTTGGTTTGACATTAACAAACATTCAAACTGCTGGAATGCTGCTCCACACTATTATAAAATGATAGAAACATCACGATTTCTTCCTGTGCGTTATCGAATTATTGTTCAGCAAGTTTTGAAGCGCAATAGCTACCCGGCTCATATCGAGAGCATTATTCTGGCTATGCTCAAAGACAACCGTCAAGTGATCCGTAAGCTTGCGTTGAAGAGAATTCTTCGTGCTCGTGAAGATGACATACCAAATCGAAAATTTCAACTCCCTGAGATACGATTTCAAGCGACTAGTTATGAAGAACTGATTGACTGGCAAACACAGCCCCGCTTGGAACCTGTTCTGACAAAACATATTCCAACTGTACAAATATTGGCATGGCTTTCGTTAGTTGAAGACATAGTTATTGACATTGAGCCATTTCCATGTCACAATCAAAGTGTTGAACGTGTGATTAAAATTGTGACTGAATCAGTATCCAAAGTTTATGGTCATGAAAATCGTGATGGCTATATTCGCGTTCAACTGGAGCGCCGCAAGTTGATGCCTCACTTTGACACAAAATCTGAATATAAGAACATTTAAGTATAGTTTCTAATCAACGTTTGCTAATGATATATTGTTTTGACTGTTCAAATAATTTGAATTTTATTATAAATTCAATCAATAAATTATGTAACAAATGAGCGTTTTTAAGTTAATTTATTTGAAAAATTCAAAGGTAAAAATACAAAGTATAGCAAAGTAGTAGCGAAAAACGGTTTGCAGCATTGCATTCAGCGTATTTGAGAGCCAATTACTGGAAATTCCCGAAGAAATTTTCCAAATTTTTTTAAGTTATGATCCGGCCTAATGCACACACATGTTTGGGCGCCCTCAGAGTTTTTTGATGTTCCAGATAGGACACTTTCACACATCGTGCAAACTCATAACTTAAGTTTTTTTATACCTATGCCAAATGAGGAGGCCTTGCAAAATATCGGGATGGCGGAGGCCTGTGAACAAAAAGCCTTAAAACGCTTACCCTCCCCTGCCCATATGTGAGGGCACTAATATAGTAAAATTTTCAACTTTGCTATCTAAAACTAAGTTTAAATTTATTGAAAGATTTTAATTTTTGTAGAAAAATATTGTAAATTACAAAAGTTATGACTATGCAAATTTTCCGACCCCCAAAATGAAAGGGGTGTAAATTTTGCATGGTCATAACTTTTTTGCAATTTACAATATTTTTCTACAAAAATTAAAATCTGTCGTTAAATTTAAATTTAGTTTTAGATGGTTAAGTTAAAAATTTTGCTACATATTTTCCTCACGTTTGGGCAGGGAAGGGGGGAGGCAAATGTTTTAGGGCTTTTTGTTCCCAGGCCTCCGCCATCCAAATTGCAAGGCCACCTCATTTGGCATATTAACAAACTTAAGTTTGAACGATGTGTGAAAGTGTTCTATCTGGAACATCAAAAAATCCTGAGGGGGCCCATGCACACATGCCATCCTTTATATACTGGCCTTGAGTAAGACCTGAGGGCCGTGGTTGATGGGACGGAGTCCCCCCCCCCCAAAAAAAAACAACACAAAATTTGCTGTTGCCCCCTTCCACTGGGTTTTACCCTTTGTTTTCAATATTACTGTTCTCACGTAAGACTCGCTTTTTACTTACTATAGAGGGGTGCCTGAAAAAAACGTCCACCTTAAAGTATAGATTATTTACATTTGATTTGTTATTAAAACAAAAAAATGGATTACATAGATTTCACCGGGAATCGAACCTGGAACTCCGTCGACTATTTCCGCCGCATTAACCTCTCGCCCAAATACACACTAACCTTCGAAGTATTTTCAATTTATTTAAATTATTATTTGCATATATACTTGAAGACGTTTTTAAAATGCGCAAACAAAGGGCTTTGGGGTCGTATAAAGTATCTAAGGTACCCTCCGTCTTTTTTTTATTTTAATAAACTTTTTTATTAAGAAAAAAAAATAAAGGAGGGATGAGGGGGGATATTTAGGGGGAATGGGTATTTGAGAAACGTACGTACTTTTAAGGGGGGGGGGGGGCATAAAAGTACGCATGGCAACAGGGGGAGGGGGGTGGCAAATTTCAAAATTTTTGGCGTACGTACTTTATGGACGACCCCTAACAGAAGCAGCTCATGAAAAGAACTAAGGACCATTAATAATCTAATTGGGCTTTATACTGTTATTTAATAACCAACTAATATAAACAAAATTGCCTAATAAAGTCCTCTAGTAGCAGGAGACTTAGATATCTTTGGCGGAATGGGTTGTCGAGGCATCTTGAAATTTTCAACACTCGAGTACCAATCAGCAAATTCTTCCCCACGAGTTTTGCGTGCATATTTAATTCGTTCCTATGATAAAATTGTTACACATTTTATATTAGCTCAATATTTATTTTAATCATATTTACTGTAAGCAAATAGAAAATGATTTTCACGTTAAATGAGTGTCTGCATTTAGGAGACACGTATTACACATTACATTAACCTATAATAGAAAAAGGTTTTCCTTTTCTCGCACACTATTCGGTAGTTTTTCTTTCCTCACACACCTTTTTTAAATCAGAAAGTTTGCAACATGTTCTCTCGTTTCTTTAAGAGAACATGCTGAAAACTTGGATGGAATTCACAAGGACAAAGTTTGTAGGTGAGAATAAGACATATTCTCATCTTTCTATTAAAAAAATGTTATATCAACTACAAGTACAACAAATAATCAACAAGGTGTCAATATTATGTTGCATTTTTGTAGATTAAATTTTGTAAATTTGTGCAAACTAGTTTTTGAAGTTGTTGAACTTATTACTTGAACATGTTTAAACATGTTAGATTGTAACATTTTGAAGTAATATGTTGAACTTATTACTTGAACATGATTAAACATGTTAGATTGTAACATTTTGAAGTAACATGTTGAACTTATTACTTGAACATGATTAAACATGTTAGATTGTAACATTTTGAAGTAATATGTTGAACTTATTACTTGAACATGTTTAAACATGTTAGATTGTAACATTTTGAAGTAATATGTTGAACTTATTACTTGAACATGTTTAAACATGTTAGATTGTAACATTTTGAAGTAATATGTTGAACTTATTACTTGAACATGTTTAAACATGTTAGATTGTAACATTTTATCGCCTTGAATAACTCAGTTATAATAGATTTTTCTTAATTAAAAATATTCTGAACAAGTTTTCAGTTTAATGCAGTAAATTAAAATCATTTATAATTGAAATTTCTCTTGTGCACCATAGATACGTAGTAGTAGGCTATTAGTAAAACATTTGGCTCACAATCACAGCGATATATACTGTAGGGCTTGCCAACGTGCAAACCACGTATCTGACTGGGGGCCTATTTTAAACTTTTTTTAACTTTAATTAATTAAAATATTATTATTGTTATAAAGGGTGTTTTTTTTAGAGGTATAGAACTTTAAATTGAAATAAAACAACGATGGATTATTCGATTGACAAGAATTTTTTTTTATTAGAAAGATAATCTTGTGGCATTACATTTTAAATATAATTTCTGGCATATGACTGCCACGGCTGGCTCGGATGTAGTCCAATCTGGACGTCCAATTTTCGATGACTTTTTCCAACATTTGTGGCCGTATATCGGCAATAACACGGCGAATGTTGTCTTCCAAATGGTCAAGCGTTTGTGGCTTATCCGCATAGACCAATGACTTTACATAGCCCCACAGAAAGTAGTCTAGCGGTGTTAAATCACAAGATCTTGGAGGCCAATTCACAGGTCCAAAACGTGAAATTAGGCGGTCACCAAACGTGTCTTTCAATAAATCGATTGTGGCACGAGCTGTGTGACATGTTGCGCCGTCTTGTTGAAACCACAGCTCCTGGACATCATGGTTGTTAAATTCAGGAATGAAAAAGTATGTAATCATGGCTCTATACCTATCACCATTGACTGTAACGTTCTGGCCATCATCATTTTTGAAGAAGTACGGACCAATGATTCCACCAGCCCATAAAGCGCACCAAACAGTTATTTTTTCTGGATGTAACGGTGTTTTGACACACACTTGAGGATTATCTTCACTCCAAATGCGACAGTTTTGTTTGTTGACTTAACCATTCAACCAGAAGTGCGCTTCATCGCTAAAGAAAATTCGCTTATGAAAATCGGGAACAACGGCAATCTCGTTTTGGGCCCATTCGACGAATCTACGCCTTGCTTGATGATCGTTTGGCTTCAATTCTTGCACGAGTTGGATTTTGTAAGCACGCATACCAAGATCCTTCCGCAAAATCTTCCATACAGTGGATGGACACAGATCCAATTCCTGTGTTCGATGGCGGATAGACTCATTCGGGTCTTCCGCAATGCTACGCTCTACAGTAGCAATAGCTTCTTCTGTACGCACTGTACGGCGTCTCTGGGGATGCAAGTTATCAATAAGAGTAAATGTGGTGCGAAAACGTTCCATGGTTAATCGAATTAACTGCTCTGATGGATGATTTTTTCGAGGATAAAATGGACGTAGAGCGCGATACGTATTCCGCACAGACCATTATTTTCGAAATAAAATTGAACTATTTGCAAGCGTTGTTCAGGCGTGAGTCTATTCATGATGAATTGCCAAACCAAATAAATCACTTGTCACCTGTTAAATCGGTTGCCATTTTGAACAGTAATGCCAACTTAAAGTTCTATACCTCTAAAAAAAACACCCTTTACTTTTTACCCATATTAAAATATTAATATACCCATTTTCTTTGCAAAGTCATCACAGATGGCGGTCGTGTTTTTTTAACCGTCGAAAAAAAAAAGGAACAAAAAAAAAAGAAAATCAAAAACTGAGTTAATTGTCAATTGTTAAAATAAAGAATTCAAAAATATCAAAAGAAAATGAAGAGTAAAATAAAAAGCAAATCATATTATAAACAAAGAAACACTTAAAAAGTAAATACTCAAAATTAACACTTAAAAAAACTAACAAAAGAAAATTCGAACATCAACTTGTATTCTTAATACAAATTGTAAACCAAATTGTATTTGTAATTCGAACATCAATTTTTATAAGTCGCTACCAACCTTTCCACACCTTTTTTTTTGTCGAAAATAACAATAAATTATTTTTTTTATTTTGTAAAAGTTTTTATGATTGCATTTGGACATGGTTTTATTATTATATTTTTTGTTTGTTTATTTTATTTAGGTGTCACTCCAATGACTAGTTTTTAACTATATGAGTGACACCTAACCTAATTTTATAAAATTATAAGAAAAACATATAATTTTTCAATTTTTGGTTGAATAAATGGATTAAAAAATATATATATATATATATGGGTAAAAAATGTTGCATTTATGGCTGCACTACAAACTTAAAAGTAACTAATGATACTGTAGTTTAAAAATTCAAAATAAAATTGTAGTTTATGAGTTGCATTGGCCGATAAATTTCGAAAAACAAATAGTTAGAGGAAAATATTGTCCTAAATTTCCACCATCTGTTTGGCCTGGCATACCGTCTTGTCAAATTACCAACCATCTTCCTCCATTACATTCAACAACTCGTTACTCGCTTCTTTGTGTTTTCAAAATTTCTCTCAAGATGAACTATCAACTTTTTGAGAAAAAGAGTAACTTTAGCTGAAATTCTTTTAAATAATGAAAGGTGTTTTATTAGTATGCTTTATGATTAATAACACTATTCATTTACAATCACAAGTTTATTCAAATTGAGTTCCATGTTTTTTAATTAAAAGTTTTATTTATTAAAAGTTTTATTTATTAAAACTATATTAAACTAGATATTTGACAATCTACAAGATCTTGAATCTCTTGATACAAATATGGCTATATATATATATATATATATATATATATATATATATATATATATATATATATATATATATATATATATATATATATATATATATATATATATATATATATATATATATATATATATAAACAACTTTAAAAAGTATCCTACACAATAGAGTGCTCAATGTTCTTAAAAGAACAGAGCAATTATATTAGTATTAGAAAATCACTTAACAAAAATTTTTTCCATTTAACACTGTGTTTCATCAACAAAGATTCATCAGAAATGGATGATCAAATTAATAAAACTTCAATTTATACCAAAATTAAATTACAGGAAGTTGCAAATGTCTTAACTACTGTAAATTTTCACACATTTGTGGAATTTGCTGACACTATTATAAAAAGAATTCTTTAGAAATGATTACTTATGCTATTTTTTTAAAATGTTTTTTTAAAAAGGGTAGTTAATGTAAATATAATGAGTTTAAATAATATTTACATTAACTACCCTTTTTAAAAAAACATTTTAAAAAAATAGCATAAGTAATCATTTCTAAAGAATTCTTTTTATAATAGTGTCAGCAAATTCCACAAATGTGTGAAAATTTACAGTAGTTAAGACATTTGCAACTTCCTGTAATTTAATTTTGGTATAAATTGAAGTTTTATTAATTTGATCATCCATTTCTGATGAATCTTTGTTGATGAAACACAGTGTTAAATGGAAAAAATTTTTGTTAAGTGATTTTCTACTACTAATATATATATATATATATATATATATATATATATATATATATATATATATATATATATATATATATATATATATACAGTGGTATTCATAAATTTAGACGCACATATTTGAGAATAGAAATTTTTAGTTTTTTAACAATAAAACAATAACGAAAAAAGATTTCGGTTTAGTTTTTTTTCTATTTATTAGATAAATACGTACAGAATACAAAATTTTAAAAAAATTTACAAAAAAAATACAAAGACTAAGTAATAATTAGGTACAACTACATGGTATTAAAAAAATATAACAAAAAAAATTATTCGTAAATTTAGACGCATGATACATTAGGAGGCATAATTTATGAACCAATCAATATTTTGTTTATCCGCCTTTTGCTTTAATACAACTAAGAACTTTTCTAGGCATAGACTCAACAAGATTTTTGCACATCGCTTCTGGGACCCTATACCAAGTCTCCTTAAGGACTTCCTTCAGCTGGCCAAGTGTGGAATTTTGAACCTTTGCCAATTCACGGTCAATCCAAGCCCAAATGTTTTCAATCAGGTTGTTATCCAGTACTTCTACGTATATTCTGGAGTTGATTCTTCCGGTGTATGTTTGGCACATACCAGCATCTTTGTAATTAAAGCATGACCAGATTCCTATCGAGCCTCCTCCACTTTGTACAGTTGGTCTAATGTACTTGGCGTAATACTTTTCATGAGCCATTCTTTTGACTGTTATGTTAGATTTGCGATTGATAAGCTCAAAGTTACTCTCATCACTCCAAATAATGTTTTTCCATTGCTCTATTGTCCAATACCTTAGTTCACGACACCATTTTAGTCTCCTTTGTTTATCATATGGACGCAGGAGCAGTTTCTACAAATAAGAGTAGACTCTAATCATGTATTTGATAAGTATTCGGCGGACTGTGCTTTGAGAAATAGATGTATTTCGCGTTGTATTAAATTCTGTAGTCAATTCTTTGTAACTAATTCTTGGATTAGCTCTGACAGCTCTAAAAAGGGCACTATCGTCCTTTCTGGTGGTTGACAAGGGTCTACCTGGCCTTGTTTTCTCGCTGGCACCACCAGTGTGAAGAAAGTTTTGCTTCGTTGTCCGAACGCATTTCTCAGAAACTCTAATTAACCTGGCAATTTCTCTATTACTTTTGGCTCCTTCTTTGATTAGAGCAATAATATAGAATTCACTGTGTATATATATATATATATATATATATATATATATATATATATATATATATATATATATATATATATCAGGGATGCGGAGTCCCAAAAAGGACTCTGGATTTAAAAGTCACAAAAAGATTACTTCATCCTAGTTTTTGGTATCCAGGAGCTCTAAAAATAAAAATAAGTTTATGGACTACTGATAGGAAAAAAATTAGGACTTTTAGGTTAGAGAAACAATCATTTTTTGAATCCAGAGTCCGTAGGTATAATGGCGGCAAGGACTCCAGGACTTTAGGACTTCGGGATTAAAAACAATAAGTTTCAAGTCATTAAATCTCATGAATTTTTTTCTTATAATAGATCATAAGTCAACAAACATGTTTAGAGCTTCTGGACACTACAGACTTGGAAAAAGTAGAGATATAAAGCCGGAGTCCTTTTGGGACTCCGCATCCCTGATATATATATATATATATATATATATATATATATATATATATATATATATGCATACAGGTATTTAACTCGTAAAGATAAAGAACTACCAGAAAATGAATTGTTAGATAAAACCATGTTTTACCACCAAAAGTATGGACAATATATAGACTCAATTGACCACTTAATATTTCCACAGATAGTACCTGTCAACAGGTAATATTTTCTTTTATAGTTTTCAATGTAATTAAGGATAGAGTATGCAGAGTATCATTAAGCAATATTCTAATGATGGTTTCAGAGTCTTACAACTTTGAAATGCCATGAACACCATGTAAATACTCTTTCAAATATTTTTTTTAACAAATTATGTAAACTTTTGACTCCATCTTCAAATAACCAGCTTAAAAAATAATGAAATTGTTATGAATTCTTTGACAACATAAGACAAAAAATGTATACATTTATTTAAAGTTTACTGACTTTTTTTATTTATAGTTTTTTAATATATTTATTTAAAGTTTTTTTTGTCGATTATATATATATATGTATGTATATATAGATATTTTTTGTTTTAATTTCAGTTTGTAATTATAAATTAAATCTTTTTGAGAGAAAAAAGTTTAATAAGTTATAATATAAAATTGTTAAACAGATTTTGTTTTGTTTTTGCTGTTCATAAAATAGACCCCCAGTCAGGGGGCCTATTTTATTTTATTTAACAGCGTATCAGATACAGCGTATCTAATACGCTATTTGCATGTTGGCAAGGCCTATATATATAGGCCTTGCCAACATGCAAATAGCGTATTTGAACCTTAATTTTTGATTGTGAACATGGCTATCTATATAGATAGCCATGTTCACAATCAAAAATTAAGGTTCAAATTCACCTTTGAAAAAACTCTGTTTTTCTGCAGAGTTTAAAATGTTACTGAGTTTAGGATTGAGAGAGAGTTGAAAATAAAACAAAAATATTTTTCAGAAAATAAGCTTCCCTGACTGTAAACAATGGAGCAAATGGGAAGTGAATTTATAAAATTAAAAAAAAAATACAGTATACACACAATAAAAATTTGGAATTACCAAACTTGAAAACTCAAAAATACCCATAAAAACCAATAAACCCCTGGTTTTTTTCCAACTCTAACAAATCAAGGTTTAGTAAGACAATAGCAAAACATTGGTTTCAATACTTTTGCAACAACCTCAAAATATTGCAAGATCGATCCAGATCTTACAGACCAATCAAATTTAACTAGCTAATTGAAAGCAATTCAAGAAGCTAGTTAAATTTGTCAATTATGCCAAATAAATAATAATAAACATTTATTTTAAAAAACACTTTTAACTTTCAAGCCAATAATTCGATCAATTCGAATCAATAAAATCTAAAACTACAACAACGTTACAGATACATACATTTTGTGCTTATTATTGCAGATAATTCTTTATTATTATTGCTAATCAACATATAAAATTATTTTTAAAATATCTACAAAAAAAAAAGTTCCATATTTTACAAAACTTATTTACAACATAAAATTAAATTATTAAAAAATTAGTAAATACAATACCAAGCGTTGCAAATCATAATGCATTCTTCGCTTCATCAATGACATAGCATCAAATACAGATTTTTCAGCTTCTATCATCTCAATTTGTTCCTTGCTGAGTGGAATACATTGCCTAAAAATTAATATTTTTAAATATACTCCTAAAACAAATAATGTATGCAAGGCCGGCAAACATGTTCTGCGGAATGGCAAACGTGTTCTGCTGGACGGAAAACACAATCAACAATATTAAAAAAAAATAATAATAAATAAAACATGAACAAAACCTAATAGTTTCTGGCTTTACTTTAAACAAGCAAGCCAGAGCTTTTACATTCCATGTTTTAGGGCATGAGTTTCTTAATTCATCAGCTTCTGAAATCTAAAAAGCAGACTAATAAGTCAACAAGTATTTGAAAAAAATTTAAATAATCTAATTTTTTATATAAAAACCTGTTCTTTAGTGATCTCATATGAAAATGTGTCAAATAAATCTGATCCGGATTTAAACAGGTGCTCACCAATGGACTAATATTAAAATTAATAAAAATAAAGTTACTTTCACATTTAATAAAAACCTAAGTTTAAGGCAGAAAATGTAAAAAAAAACATTATGGTTCAATACAACACATCAATTTATCAAAAAAATTTTTACAAACTCAAAAGTAAAATTTTTTATAAATTACATATGAATAAAAGTGTTTAAAACGTTAGCTTTGGGGATTATTGTAGTCCACAAGCTTTCAATATGTATAGAAGACTTTTTCATTACCTGGCAGCACCACAACTTTAAAGTTTCTTGAAAAAATCTTTCAGAATAAAAACTCACCAAATGTGATGGAGCTGTAGTTTTGTTTTTGATGAAACTTCTTTAAAGATTAAAGACATTTCATCATTGATTGTGACATAAACAATGACAAGGCTATTGAAACTCAATCTAATGGGAAACCAGTGAACCAAGTTCTTGTATTAATGGTCTGCATCTCATCAACAAAATGGATCCATATTAAACAGAATTAGCTTGTTTGTGATCAAAGGTCTATTAATAATAGGGCTCTCGATTTTCTAGAACTTTATTACATTCAAATCATTATTAAATCAACAAATTACACATCCAACTAAAAGAGCAAAGTATATATAATACTGCATATATTTATATATATATATATTCACCATAACATTTTATCAGATTGTAAAATAACCTCATGAAAACATCTACAAGAAATCTTTAATTACGACAAGATTAATAATGTCTGATTTGCTCCAAAATTGACTAATCATCCTACAGATCCAAGATCAATATTGCCATGTGAGTAAAACTATTAACTCAAATACTTTGCAGTCTACATGATGTGACTTTTTTTATTCAAAATATTGATATTTTCTTTGACATACATTTTCGGCTACATTTGTGAAAATATTTTTTTCAATTTAATTAGGACTGAGTCTGTATTAATGAAAAAACATTTTGCATTAATGCAAACAAAAGATGTTGAAATGACAGACCAACAATTTTGAAATGACAGACCAACAATTTTGAAATGACAGACCAACAATGAAATGTATTCAAAAATTAATCTCTACGAATAAACAATTTCCATTTTCATTATTTATGAAAAAAAATTACAACCTTGTGCATTAAAAAATTCATCTTTAAACAATAAGTAACATGTTGGTAAGAACGTTTTTGTAAAAATTTTTCTCAACTGTAAAAAAAAATTCTACGTAAAAAGCTCTAAAAAGCAAAAAAATGACTTAAAAATATAAAACCTTGATAGATACTTTTTTTTACAAATCTGTCCTCTCAGATCTAATGGGGGGATGATCCATTGATGACGAATAATAAAGAAAGTTCTAATTTATTTTAGTAAAAAATTTTTAATTTATTTTATGAAAAAAGTTCTAATTTATCTAAAATGAGTTCAAACTTATTCAAGTGTGAAAGTGAAAGCATTTAATACTTATTGCTTACAGAACTTCATGAAATAAAAACTGATTTTAAATGAAAATAAAACTTTTTTTCAACTAAAAGAAATATTACACAAAAAAACTACCAAGATCTTTTTCCCTATCAGAGGTTGTTATTTTGTTACCTAGGTTATAAATATAGCAATGGCTATTTTTTCAAAAGTGCATGATGTTTCTCATTTCTCAGCATTAAATTTTAATTGCCAGAGCTCAGACCATTTAAAGGCTTGGTAATTTCATTTTGAAGCAATTTATCAGAATTAACTATTTTTCAAATAACTTGGTGTCATTTTTAAATTTAAATAAAATATTTTTTTCCTCCCTTCACAAAATAACCGATTTATGTAGCCTTTACATTGATTTTAACATACCTGAAGATTTTGCTCGAAAATATAAAAAAAGTAAATTTTAAATAAATCTTTAAAAACAAAATTTTTAAAGTAAACATTTTTTAGTTTTTATTGAATTAGAAAAATTTGAAAACTAGGGGTAGTTATAGGTGCTTGAAGTGCGTGACCACTGTGGGTTTAGACTTTTTGAGTTTAGACTTTATGACATTTATTAGACATTTGTGGGTTTAGACTTTATCATTTAACAACTTAGACATGTGAGTCTCAAACTATTTATAACTAAAAATTATGTTCACATGTCTATCAATCACCAATCATGTCAAGATTTTCAACAGTTTAAGTTTTAGGACTTTGAAATCTGCTTTTTAACAAACATTTTTTAAATCTCTCTTAATTATTTCATAAGTAACACCCAACCAATTAAATAGTAATTAACAACTTGTTTACTTTTAACTTCCTTTTTTTTAAATTCTACAAGATAAAGTGGAAGTCATAACTATGGGGAAGACAAGGTACGCCATAACTATGAAGAAGACAAGGTGGAAGCCATAACTATTGAAAAGACAAGATAGGCCACTACTCTTACTATTAGAAAGGTTACATAAAAAATTTATTTGAATAAAGTGGTTACAATATTTTATATATGAAGAAACTCTTTAGAAATATTATTCAGAACATATAAATTTTGATAAGAATATAACATAAAACATTAATAAAATATTAACAAAAAAAATCTAAAGAAAATGATTTACTTTTGTATACTCTTGTGGATAAATATGAGGTGGTGGGTGATAACATACGATTGTGTGACGATCTTTAGAAAGAAAAACTTCAGGTCTGAATTAAAAATAAAAAATAAAAATAAAATAAAAAAAGCTAAATAATAACAAACATATATAATTATATATGAAGAACATTTATTATGGCAAAAAAAATAACCAATTTTTTATAAAATGTACAACAGTGTATATATATATATATATATATATATATATATATATATATATATATATATATATATATATATATATATATATATATATATATATATATATACATATATGTATGTATGTATGTATGTATGTATGTATGTATGTATGTATGTATGTATGTATGTATGTATATATGTATGTATGTATATATATATATATATATATATATAAATGCAGTAGTGGTATAGTGGTAGAGTACTCGCTTCACAAGCGAGAGGTTCCGAGTCCAATCCCCACCACATTTTGACAAAAATAAAAAGTTAAATAAAAAAAGTGAAAAGTCATTTCTGAACTACAGACATTTTTCCTTTGAACATTGTGGGGACACTAGACCCTTTATATTGACCAAACTTTGTTTCACATTGTTGCAGGAAAACAGTCTTTATACCTATGTAGATACTGAAAAACTAAAGAGGTCTCAAAAACTGGATAACCGACCTTTGTCTTCTGAGGTACAGATATTAAAATTTAAAGTTTATTTTAGTTTTTTGGTTTAGTTTATAGTTAGTTTTAGTTTAGTTTTTATTAGTTTTAGCTTCAGTTATCTTTTTTCTTACTTTAGACAATTTCATGGAAGAAATGAGGGGAATAGGTAAAAAAAATTATAGTTATATATTTATTTATATGTAAATATAATTCTATCAATTATTCTGAGGTATATTTTGTCTTTAGTGTCTGGTAGAAGCATAACTGGTAGGCCTGTGTTTTAAATTTTATATATTTTTTACGGAGAAATATGTGCAATAGGTGAAAGAATTATTTAATATAAATATGACATTTTTAAACTGTTTGCATTTTACTCATATTTTTATTAAAATTAAATTTCTCACAAGTTTAACTCTTTTTAATTTACTTTTTTTTAATTTATTTTTAGCATCCTCTTCATCCTGTGAAAATGGTGAGGTTATGCTTTATATTTTGATTTAAAAAAATTGTAAATATTTTTAAATTTTATTATATCTTTTTATTTGTAATTTTAGAGTCATTAACATTTGAGGAATACCAAAGATATCGCTCCCAACACCCAGGGCCTCTCTCGAAGAGGTCCTTCAATAAGTGGCAAAGTAATGGCGGTATGGATGAGCCATCCTTCAAATGGAGGGCTCATCCATACCAGGGTGTTGGGAGACACCAAAGAAAAAACAGCAACCAAAAGGTTGTAAATGTCTTCTATCAGTGATGATATTTATAACTTTTTTGTTGCCGTTTTTTCTTCGGTGACTTATTTTTATTTTTTTTAATTTTGTAATTTTTTTTTTTAAATTTGTAATTTCTTTTTATAATATATTGTTGTATATTTGGTTTGTTTTTGTCTTTTTTAATTGAAATTTTATTTGTTTTTCACCAATTAAACTTAAATATAGTTAAATTGATTCACTACCCAATCATCATAATATGATGCTACATTCTATTTGTTAAAAATAATTAATTGGTAGTTTAATTTATTGAAAAGCCAAGACTATTTAGCTATATAAATGCAATTTATTTATATCTATTTGATTTTTTATCTTTAATGTTTTTAGTTTAACTCTTTGAAGCATTTGTTTTTTTGCTTTTTTTTAAAATATTTTAAATCTATTGTTATGTCTTTTAAATTTAACTAAAGTTTACAAAAAGCCAACGTGAAATAACGTTGTAAAACAACACCGACAAGTTACATCATGACAGCAGTTTAAGTATGACAACAGGCTACCGAAAAGCAGGTAAATTGTATTCCAGTTGTTTTTTTTGTTTTATTTTGTTTTTCTTTTATGTCTACTTATCTGTTACAATTTTTATTTTAGGTTTGTCATATGATGCATTAATGCAATATAAAAGATCAAAGTTTACATATTTTTTACACTTTGTTATACACATGTTTGATTGTAAATCAACTTTTTTTTGTTTGAAAGGTATTTGTACTCAATTGCTTAGTTATTTATAATAAATTTATTTAGTTGTGTGCATTTATCGTTTTAAAGACAATTTCCTTTTTTAAAGAAACATGTATCAAGGGGATACCAAAAAATTAATAGCTCATAAATAATTTACGTTCACTTCATATTAATCTTATTAATTAAAGTTCATGTTATAAAAAATATAACAAGAATTTAGTTTTAATCTTTCGTCAATTTAAGGCATGATCAAGTGTTATTATTTTGTGTCAGTAACTAAAAACGTATTGTGTTGAACTTAGTAATGTCTAGGAAAATGGTTCTGCCATACACTGATATGACCTATGTCGGTTGTAAATTACTCAAATAACGTTAAATAATTGGTAAATTAATTTATTTTAATTTTACAGATGGTTTAATTTTTTAATTTGAAGGCATTTTTCTTACAGGGTATTAGTTAAGGTTTCGCAACTTTAAATTGTGGAAAACAATCACTATAAATTAAGTAACAGACCAACCGTAACCCGTATTACGGGTTGCTTTCTGCTAGTATCTATAAAAAGTCTAAAAATGCACAATATAAGTCCCCCAGCAGAAAAAGTAAGCCAAAACAACACTGATTACTATTCTATTTTCCTTATATCATCCCAACAATTTATCACAACTCAAAATAAAATTTAATAATTTTAGGACAAAAATTACAAATTAATTTAATAACAATAAAAAAAGTCTATAAACACACAAATATGGTAAAATAAGGTCCTTTAGCAACAAATGAAGACAAAAATAAGTTTATTTTTTTACTTTTTATTATTATATAAATTATTCACACAAAAGATGTTAACTCATAACACTATTATTTTTTTAAAGTTCTTGTTGGTTAGTCTGCTGTACATACATAAAAGATTTATGCTAGTAGTCTATATTATATTATTTAAATGTTTATACCAGAGGTCAGCAACCTGCAGCTTGCAAGCCACATGTGGATCTTTCGATGTCAAGATGCAGCTCTCTAGCTCTATGCACAAATATTAATATAATATTGAAATAAAGATGTTGAAAGCTCTTTAAAAGCTAAAATTTTTAAAATTGTAACTTTTGGCTTTTGTCTCAAAAGGATCCCTGGTTTATGCAATTAGTAAAATATATTTTTTGTTATTGACACGGATTGTGACTCTGCACAGTTAATAAATTATGATAAATATGTAACACCATCATCACAACTGATTCATTCAGGTGGTGATAGTGGTGGTGGTGGTAGGGGGTGGGGGTGTCTCTGGAATTTGGACAAGTTGTAAATATATACATATATATATATATATATATATATATATATATATATATATATATATATATATATATATATATATATATATATATATATATATATATATATATATAAATATATATATATATATATATATATATATATATATATATAAATATATATATATATATATAACAGCCCTTGGATTTAGAGCCTGACCTGTCTGAGGTGGGCAAAAAAAGTTGCCAACCTAAAGAATGTTTAAAACTTTAATATATTTGCTATTTTAAACAAACAAAAAAAGGTAAAACAAATATTTTATTGAAATTCTAATTAAAATAACTAGAATAAAAACAGTTTTATTTTAATTCTAAATAAAATAATCAAATTAAAAACAGAATAAAGAACGTTTTAATTTCTAAATAAAATATTACAAAATACCAACAGAAAAGTTTTATTTAAATTCTCAACAAAATAATCAAAATAAAAATGGTAAAACAAATGTTTTAACTCAATTCTAAACATGAACTATATTTAAATAGTAAACAAAACAAATGAAATAATAATGTAAACACAAAAGTTATATTAATTCTTCATAAAATAATAATAACAAAATTGTTTGCAGACCTATAACAGTTTTAGGTAATAAATGCATCAAGGATTTATGTCAAAAGGAAATTATCTCATACAATGATTTATTTGATTGTAAAAATTTTTTTAACTTTTCCATTATGTCATATTTAAATTAAAAAATGGCATCATAGAAACTGTTCCAATTGCTCAAATATAAAACTATGGATATTAAACTTAAAAAAACACATAAATAAAGGTATATGCATACACAAGAATAATTTAGTTGACTTACTTTACAAGCAGTTTATGCATTACACTCTCATTTAAATTGTCATTAAGACGACCAGTTGTAAGAAACTCAACTTGAGGTTCTTGTCTTGCCAAAATCTCTTCTTTTTGTAACATGAATTCTGACTTACTTTCCAATTTCATCTTTTGCTCTAAATATTTCCGCCTTTCTGCTGCACGAACCCATGACTTTTTTCCAATTGTATGAGGGGTTTTCTTATTCAGAGGTGAACTTGTGCTCATAAGTCGTATTGCTAAATGTTAATATTATAAATAAATTAAGCTATTAAACAAAACTAATCAAAACTGTTAAAAAAAGGCACTGCTTTTAAAAAGATCTTTAAAATTAAGTTTGGACTAACAAATAAAATTAATGTTTGTTTTCACTATATATTTAAATAGTTTTTAACAGTTTTATTTTCAGTTTATATTTAACAGTTTTATACTTGAAAATGATTATTGTATAATCAAAACATGTTGTTGAAACTCAGAAAAATTTATATATATGTGTGTGTGTGTGTGTGTGTGTGTGTGTGTGTGTGTGTGTGTGTGTGTGTGTGTGTGTGTGTGTGTGTGTGTGTGTGTGTGTGTATAAACTACTTAAGAAATAGATTTATAAAAAATATTTTATAAAAAATGAAGGAAAACCTTGAATAACAGAAGTAAGTTTGTTGAAGTCAAACTTGTTGCGTAATTCCATCATTATTATCTTTTAACTAGACAATCATGCCAACCAAACTCATTTATATTCTAATAAGAAAATGTTCTACATATATATACATACTTCTATATAAAAAAAAAGTGAGAGATATTTGATAGAAAAATCAAACAAATGTTTTGAAAATTAGAAAGATTCTATATTTAATGAATCTTTGAGTGAAAGCAGTTGTAAATATTACAAATAATTTAATATTTTTTCATATAAGATACTTCTAGCTCTTTGATCATTAGGGAACACCAGAACTGTATAAAAAATTTATATTTGATTTTCAATCTGGGTTTCAATTTTTGTTAAATTTGAAAGATATAGTGCATATAGTATGTTTGCAGTAAAAGACATCTTGTGAGAGATGTGAGATTGTGTTAATTGAAGGATATAGTGTCTAAAATGTGATTCATGATTCATTAGGTTATGTGTGAAGCATTTTTTGCTTTACACATAACCTAATGAGCAAAATTTCACTTTTAATCACAAGATAGCAACAAGACTTTCACTTTTTATCACAAGATCATTCATATTTGACAGATCCTAAAAATATGACATCATATTAGGTCTAAAAATTATGGCAGATTAAAAAAATAATGGTTGATAAAATAATAATTTCAATAATAACAAACAAGCTTTTTTTATTTATATTTTTTCAACTGTAAAAAAAGTGCATTTAAGTGGTCTAAATTAAATTAACAGCAAGATTACTGTAAAATGCATCTATAAGATAAATTTATTGAATTGCTATTATTTATGGTCTTATATATATATATATATTATATATTATATATATATATATAAAAGTGAGATATAGATATATCTCACTTTTTTTTATGTATGTATGTATATATGTATACACACATATATCGTACACCCAGATCAAGGGTACCACAAGTCAAAAAGTCTCGAACTGAGAAAATCAGGGTTGAAGTTTTAAGTTTTTAATACTTTTTCCAACTAAGAGTGCCTTTGTACCTGTCATTTTGTAAACATTCATTTTAGACTTGTTGCATTTTGTCACCATGTACAACACATAACATACTATCAAATGACATTCATAACTCAATAACTCAAAATGTATACATATCGTACACCCAGATCAAAGGTGCCACAAGTCAAAAATTATGGATACATAATTTTTGACTTGTGGCACCTTTGATCTGGGTGTACGATATGTATACACATACACACACACACACACACACACACACACACACACACACACACACACACACACATATATATATATATTAGTAAAAAATCACTTAACAAAAATTTTTTTTTTTAAGTGATTTTCTACTAATTTTTTGTTAAGTGATTTTCTACTAATATATAATTGCTCTGTTCTTTTAAGAACATTGAGCACTCTATTGTGTAGAATACTTTTTAAAGTTGTTTAAATATATATATATATATATATATATATATATATATATATATATATATATATATATATATATATATATATATATATACACACACACACATATATATACATATAAATATATATTTTTTATTTGTAATCTTGATAATATTGAGCATTGTAGTACTTACAAAAGTCTTCATATTATTACACCAAAATACTTAACCTCAAATATATTTTATATACTTATATCTGTATAAATATTTATGTGTGTTTCTGTGTGTATATATTGCTTACTAGTTTTGCTTACCTTTATAGAATAAGGCTTATTTGGAAAAAGAAGAAAAAAACAAAGAATAATGAAAGAACAGATTGCTGCCCCATCTCAAACCCTCAGTCAATATAGTATATTACAAGAATATTTTTGGAAGGGACAATCCAAATAGTACAACTTAACTCAAAGCAAAAACCTTGTAAGAAAACAAACAAACAAAATTATAATCTTATGGTAAAAGTTAAGGAAAAAAAAAATTATACAAATTTTTTATATATATTTATACAATTATACAAAATTTAAAATATATATATATATATATATATATATATATATATATATATATTATATATATATATATATATGATAATATAGACCTTGAATTCAAAGATAGTAAACTACAAATTTTGAATTCAAGTTTTCCGTTTTTATCAAGTGGGTGAGATAGTTCCACTCATTGGTGCATTAATGCTTTATAGAGTTTTTGCCATACTTGAGCAACTGTGTTCAACAAATATATTTTTGCATGATGAAAATCTAAAGTGATTTTTACTATTTTGGAAGAAGAAGAAAGTGAAAGCATATGGGAGACCACAATGCAAGTAATTCCATACTAAGGTACAATTCATAAGTTTGATGTTTCATGTTGTTTTAAAACATGTAATAATTTATATAACAAAGAAACATTGTCAAAATGATCATTCTGAAAGTAGGTAATTTTAATGGCTTTATTTTGAAGTGAAATTTAAAAGGATTGATTTTTAGTTTGTCCACTGATCTGAAATGCATATTGTATGTAAGAGTAGCGTATGACATGATAAATCCTGGTTACAGTTTCTAATTGACTAACTTTGGCCAATATAATAATAGATGAACTTAATTTTGACTGTAAATAAGAGTGATGGAATTTAAAAGAAAGATTTTCATACCACATAATTCCAAAATAGATTACTGATTTTAAAGGAGTTAATATTTACCTATTAATAAAAAATTTAATTACATATCAATTTTTGATTTTTGATTTCAAAAAATACAATTTGGTTTTTTTAGCATTGAGTGAGATTTTATTAGCACCCAGTTAGTCAAGAACTGACGATATCATCAGCAAAATATATACATTAATAAAGCATGTGTTTAATTCATTGATGTATACCAAAAGTAGAAGAGACCCAAGGATAGATCCTTGAGAGATTCCTGAATTGATAGGTTGGATTGAGATGGTAATTTCATTTATAGTTACAAATTGGAGTCTAAAATTTAAATAAGATTCAAACCAGTTCAGAGGAACTCCAAACTCCATAATATGCTAAATTGGCGAGAAGGATATAATGGTTTACTGTGTCAAAAGCTTTCTGCAAGTCAATAAACACACCATAAGCAAATTTGTTTTCATCTAGTGCTTTTTGAATAACCTCTGTAAAGTCAATAAGAGCATAGGTAGTTGAATGTCTAAACCCATATTGTAATTTATAAAAAAAAAAAGTATCAAAAAACTTGTATAGTCTTTTGTGTTCATCATTTTCTCAAATATTTTTTCTATATTAGACAATAATGATCTGTAGTTAACAAGTTCAAGTTTGGGGCCATCCTTGTAAATAAGGATAACCTTTGCAATTTTGAAAGAGTCTGGGAAGACTTCTTTTTGCATTGCATTGAAGTGAGGGGAAAAAAACAAAATAAATAAAACTATTTAGAGCATGAAGGGACAGATATAGTAAAAACGATGTGACTTTACTGAACAAGTCAAATGAGAATGAGTTTTGGTTGATGGAGCTAGAGATGAATGCTCATTTTAGCAGCGACCATGATATTATTTGCAGAAAAGAAAAAGAAATGCAACCTTACAATGATGGGAGAATGGCTCAAGCTTGGCAGTTAGAGTAGGTTCAACTATGTTCACAATGCATTTGGACCTAGTCTAGAAGAGAAAGAGCATCATTAGAAGAACCAGCCCAAATATGACAAGAGTATTCCATACAGGGATGAATAATAGAGACTAGTAGGTAGAGAAAGGAATCAGTAGTAAGTTATGGTAAGTAAATTAAAGAGAGGCAACCTTAGCAGATGTCAACTTTGGAAAGGGTTGTATATATGGTTTCCATGAGAGGACTTAGATTGTTTTGTGTATGTGTGTATGTGATAGTTGAAAGGGTCAGAATGTTCTGTGTATGTGTACACATTAATATAGATTAAGTTATTAATACCTTTATTTATCATCTATTATTAATCATTATTTTTGCTTATTATCATTATGATGTACTAAATGATACATTAAAATCTCAAATATTGATTTTATTAAAAACAATTTTTAAACTTCAAATTACCATTTTTTTCAGACTACCCATATTTTTGAGTTATCAACTAATTTACAAGGCTTAAAGGAACTCTAAAATTTGATGGTTGGATGATACTTTGATCATTTTGACCACTTAAACAACATGGAACTTCAGACAACTCAATCAGAATTATACTTTTATGTAAAAGTTTACTGTCATAGTTTTGTTAAATTATTAGGATAAAATAACATATAGAATCATATAATACTTGATGTGCCGCATACCACCACACAGGATTGTATACAAAACAACATTTTTTGTTTTTACTCTAAATTGGAATAAATTTAGAAGAATTAAATTTTAGTTCTTAGATAGGAATTAAAATATGCTCTATTTTTTGGAACCAAAATTATTCATATAAAACTTCTATATTTATAAAATTGTTGTGCTTAACATTATTTTAAACAAAATTATTATTAAATGTATTTTGTGATTTTTTTTTTTTAATTAATTCATAAAGTTTATTGTAGTGTATAAAATTAAGGAGAAAATAGTAACAAAATATAATTTTACAGTATTAATGTGTAAAAACAAATTTTATATTATAAGGAAACATCTATATACTTTATAAAACTACCCTTAAACTAAAATATGTACAAATGATAAGATATACAATTAATAACTATCAATTAATAATATATACACAAATAAGTATCAATTTCTAATTACATTATGTTACATCTACAATTTAAAATTTTCTAATCAAGTAAAATAATATTATTTTTACAAAATATAAAATTTGTAATTGGTAAAAAAAAAATAATAATATAATTAATAAAAACAAAAATTGAGCAATAATGAAGCCAGTTTTATAAATTATTTTGTCATATAAATAATCATTTTTTTAATCTTATATTTTAAAAAGCTTTTCAACATTTCTGAGGCAATTATCCAATATGATATGAATATCTTTGTTTTTAATTTGCGCAATTTCCTCAGCCACGAATAAAACATAACCTGGGTGACTGAATCTACATTTATTTTTAAGCTTTTTGGGAACAAAATAGGGAGCATCAGTTTCTAATAATATTCTGTCCAATGGAACACATTTAACAACTTCATGTGTAACTTTTGCTGTAGAATAAGAAATTAGATTTGTAAAACCAAAAAACATGTTTGGAAACTCGTTTACAAAACGATGCAGGTGTGTACAGTTTCCTGTAAAGCAATGTATATGAATTGGCCATTCTCTCATATCCTCATCACATAAAATTTGGTACACATGGTCTTCAGCATCCCGTGAATGTACAACAATAGGTTTATTAGTCTGCTTTGCTATTTGAAGTTGTTTTATAAAAACTGATTTCTGATCAGAATAAGTTGATAATGGATTACATCGTGATAAATCTAAACCACACTCACCAACAGCAACAGCTTTAGGATGCTTTAAACATTGAAGCATAGTTTCATGAATGTGATCTGTAAAATACTTTGCTTGGTGCGGATGTAAACCAAACGACCCCCAAATGCCATCTTGACAGAGTAGATCTAACCATGCACTACAGTTGTTATAAACAGAAACATCACTAAATGACCCTATACAACCTTTAAAATTCGATGGGAAGAAATAAGATTCCTTAAAGTCCTTAAAACATAAATTATGATGCTTTAATCTCTTAAACACATAATCAATATGACAATGAGTATCATAGATAGGGATATCATAGTTACTCATATTCTTTTTGGATTCATTATCAGAATTGGCAAATTTTGAAGTAACTTTAAAGAATGGGCAATCTTGTATTTCATGATTTTGTGATTGACACTGAGAACATGCAGAATGCATACTTGCCATGTGAAGTTATTTTAAATTTTTCTATCGTTTTTGAATAGTCATAGTTGATAATCATTTAATTCTAAAAATATTAATAAATTAAATAAGCTATTTCGAGCATTTTTGCGATTCGTGATTTATCGTCGTGAACATGCTCGCGCACGACACACACATCGTCGCGTATAACAAAAACTTTATTAACTTACGATGTCCGGACATCATAAATTAATAAAGTTTTTGTTATACGCGACGATGTGTGTGCGCGAGCATGTTCACGACGATAAATCACGAATCGCAAAAATCACATTTTTACAACTATAATTGTAGAAATAATTTTTTAAAATTAACGTAGTTAGTGTGCGAATATTATGCTATATTTCTACAATTATAGCTGTAAAAATGTTTTTTTAGCATAAAATATGTTTAGTGTGCAAAACATAGTTGCACAGCAACTACGTTTTAAATTGATAACTGAATAATAACTTATAAAAATAGCGCTTCTGCTAAAAAAATTATTTTTTTTTAAATCAAAAACTATCTTCTAAGTTTATTACAAGACACTGTTTAATTGACCTATAAATTAGTCTTGTTATTGACTTCGACCAAATCGACTGAAAGTCGACTAGTCAAAAGTCAAAATTAGTTGACTGAGAAAAAACGAATAGTTGAGATAATCGACTATAGACTTCCTACTAATCAACTAAAAGTCGATTTAGTCGAGCAAAAATCTCAAAGTCTTTTTAGTTTTTTATTCGGTCTAGCTTTTCAATCTTTTATTTTTGTTTGTTCGTTCAAAAACAAAAGTATGTACAATTACAACTTGATATAACTAGTGTTATAACTGACACGGATAGTGGCTTTGCCGAATACCGAATATTCTGCTAGACGCTCCACCGAAGCACCAAAAATTGGCATCGTTAAGTCAAAAATTGGCAGTTTTGACTTAACCCCTATACATACTGGGTCGCGCCTTGAAGGCGCGACATAAATTTAATTGATTATAACTAAATTTTACAGCTTCTTGAACACACTTTTTATTGCAATCTTTATTCCCATTGTTTTGTTCAGAATTAATAGAAAAACAGAATATAATAAAAAATATACTGAGAAAATATGAGCAAATTAACGTGTATTTCTGCTGAAGATGCTATAGCTAATATTCTCAAATTTGTTGAGAACTCTGATAATGAAAGAAATGATTTGGTTGAATTGGATGGAGAATCAGGTATACAAAATTTCGATAATTATTCCATTTGTATCAAAAACCCGTTTAGTTTTAAAATTTGTTTAAAACTAAACGGGTTTTTGATACAAATTAAAGTTTATTTAGCTTATGAGAACAATGTTTGCATATAATATAAGTACAAGTTTCATTTTTAACATTTTGAAAAGTCTAGAGGTTACCTGGTAATTTCTTGTCAAGTTGATCAAAACTTCTTTTGGCAATGTTCTATCTGTGACTTTCTAGCCATTAAAAAATTGTTAATGTTGAACATAAATAGACAAATATGATTTAATTTAGGTTACTAAAGTTTTCAAAATTTTAAGTTCAATCGCTTTGTTGTTCCCAAGATATAGGCTTTGCGCTCCTAGAGCGCGACCCAGTATAAACTTGACCTCCACGACCTAGTATGAATAGGGTTAATGATACAGTATTGTAAAGTTTATAACCCTCTACAAACTGGCAAAATACAAGTCAAACTAAACATCTTTAAAGATGTTTAAATGTATTTTCATAACCAGAGAAATGCTTTTCTCTGGTTATAAAATTACATTTAACGTTAACTTATAAAACGGGTGTTTTATTTAGGCTAAAAGCTTTTAAATTAAAAAAAAAAAAGCTTTAACATCTTCTTTAATAAACACTTAACATTATGGCGTACTTAAATGTCAACACCAAATACAGTTAAATAAGATTATAAAAGTTTCAAATTGGAAGAAAACTTAAATGATTAATTTTACTTAACAAGGATTTTTGATTTTGTTTTTTTTGTTTTTTGTCAGAATACCCACAATATGTTGTGAGTATTCTGTCAAAAAAACTCTATTTGATTTAACTATAGTTATGTATAAACGTATCATACTCTTCAAACCACTCAAAAAGATTACAAAAACAACTCAGCTCAGGTATGCATTTCAGAGGTAATTTCAGAAGTTAATATAGATAGATTTTCACTACAACCTGAGCTTTAAAGATCATATAACGTTAATGGGAATGTCAACTATACAGTTGCGATAAATCGATGCGATAAATTCTTCTCAGTAAATGGCTGCTTGACACCGATAAATTATCACCGGCGACTAGTAGCACCGGTGACAATTCAGCTCTACTTCGTAAGAAAAAAAAATGTAAATGAATACGATCAAACAAATCTCTACTAAAAAATGTACACATATAAAGATGCGAGAAAGTATGATTCCAATTGGAAATGATATTAGTTTTTACATGAAACTGTACGCTTAAGGTGGCTACCCACTATTTAAATAAAATCTTTAAATGAACCTTTTTATCCCCCCATATTTAAACGTTTCAATTGCATTGGAATCAAATAAGACAAAAATATACAAAAAATTTATAATTTTAATATGACGTCATTAATTATACGCATAGTTAACTCAAAAATAGCATATTTTCTAACAAGGATAACTAGTTGCAGAGTTTTCCAAATTAAGTGAAACTTTTCAAAAACCTTGCTTCTTATATGAACTGTGTGCTGAGTCAAAAATAAAACTGTTACTTTTATTTAATTTTCTGAAATTTACAATTTAGTATAAATCCCTAAAAAATGGCCCCATTGACCCAAATTTTAGTTTGAATGGGATACCGTAGTATATATATTTTTGACTCAGCACATTCATCTAAGTTTTATTTCTGTAAAAAAATTCAAAGAAAAATATTGAACAAAACCAAAGTTATTTTTGTTAGAAGGTAGAAAATCTTTAAATAGAAAAACGCATTGGAAAAAGTAGAAAAACGCATTGGAAAAAATATTAAGCTACAAATTCAAATATGGTCTGATTTTAGTACTTTTGACAAATGTCATTTAGCTCGGGAATAACTTAACAGTGTAGATAAGAACTTGGTTAAGGTACAGTAAAAGTATGGAGAAAAAGTGCATATTAGTTCTGGAGAAAAAATGTTTCAACTGTCACTAAGGCCGTTGTTGAGGAACTTTTGGATGTTTATCCCTTTTTAAGGAACAAATTTAAGGCAAACTTTTAAATTTTTCTTCCATTGTTATATATTTTATTGTTTATAAAGGTTAAAACTTCCAAAAAATAGAAAGAAAAAATTTTTTTTTAAAGACTTTTAATAGTGGGTAGCCGCCTTAAATTGGGCAGCAAACCCTTACAAGTGTAGGTCAGCAAACGGAAAACATTATCCTAACAGAACTTGCTAAAAAAAATTTATTATTTGCCAGTGGCAGCGTGCACAGTGAATGGCTATTTTAGGAAGTATGACATCTCTAATTATAATTGTTACTTATTTTTTGTTTGCTCTTATAAAGTTTTATCTAATTCATAGCATATTAGCATTATTTAGGTTCTTTCCGGTGCTCTGTAATAAGATTGTAAGGACTTCTGGGAGCACCTTAATAACTACATAAAAAAAGGAAAACAGTTATACCTAATTAAACAGTCAGTTAAGTACTTCATTAATTTTTTTTTCTAAAAAAATTTTTTCTATACAATCATATTGTAAATATGATTGCAAAAACTTTGATATATAGCAAGTACTCAAGGCAGTCCCTAAATCATTGGGGTCTGGGAATAAATTGTCCAGTTGTCGGAGCGCCCGTTCTCTTATATTGTTTTGCTCTATAAACATTTAAATGATATGACGTTAAAAAAATAGAAAGCGAAAATAAATTACATTATTTATATGAGGATTTCAAAAAAATAAATTATTCTCATATTTCGACTAAATCTCGACTTTTAGTCGACGTAATCAATTTTTAAAATCTATTAATCAATTTTAGTCGACTAAGAAAATATATTAGTCGACAGTCGAATTATTTAACTGTCGTAACAACGCAATTAACAATACTTATTTTATTTCTACGCTTCATTATTATTTACAGGTACTCAGAATGAATGTCATTAGAGTTTTTTCTTTCTGCAATTGAAAACAAAAGAAAATAATTTAGCATCTTAAACTCCTTGGCAAAATATAGCATAAAATTCAAATAAATAATAATAATATCAAGCCTCTCCTGTAAAAAAGGAATTATTTATTTATTTGGATATAAGGTTTACAAGATAAGCCATGACACGTTTTATTTTATATTCGGATTTATATCAAGCTGAGTATAAACAACTTTTACCTATTTTAAATGAGCATACGAATAACGAGAAAAATATATAAAAAACTTTTATGAAAATTTATTCATTAATAATTTATTATACATTTATAATGGCTAAAAATATATTCAAACAATTCTTTACTAAAACGCAATCAACTAAATCATAAAATAAACTTCACGAGATAAATAGATTTATTTTATGAGAGGGAAGGGGAGTAATGACAGCGGTAATGTACTATCGAAATTTATATAACATATTAATGCACTACCGATGTTAAAAACAAAAATACCAACTGAAAAGTGAAACACAACTTTTTTTGCAAAATTTTCAGACGAATTACTGAGTTGGTCCATATCTTTGTTGAAATATTGGCATTCCGTTTTGACTTCGTATAACAGTATCACCAATGGCTACTAAATCACTATTAAGTAAAGTTGTAAATTGAAGATTTCCCGGGAGAACACCTTGTGTAAATAATTGCAGCCCGCGATTTGAAACTGGTATATTTCCTTCCGCTTCCACTGTGATGCCATGCGGTAGATCTTGCTGGTGTTGCGCAGCATCAATCTGTCGTCGAAGGCTTTCACTATTTAATTGCGTAGACTCAAGCTGTCTATCCAATGTTTCTTGGAGATGATTGGTCTCTTCAGTAGTTAATTGACGAATAACACTTTGTGAACTTTCTCGTAAATTGGATTCTCGGGCTAAACTTTCTCTAAGAATACTTTCGTTTATTTGTCTCACAACACTTTCAGGTACCTGTCTTGCAATTTGAAACTGAGGAGAATTGCCTGAATGTTGGTTGATTGTGTAAAGTGTTTCAAGCGTAGTACGGGTTTGTTGTTGATCACCACTTCCATCTTGAGAATTAGGCGAGGTTAAGTAAGTGGATCCGTTAACTGTTTGTAGCGCGAGGTTACTCATTGTGGCTAATGTAATGTGATGTTGACTTGGATCAATACAATCTTGTGAATCTATGTCATCTTTTCGATATTTATGTTGATCCTATGTCAAATCAAAAAATTTTTTAAAGACTTTATTTATTTTAAAACTTTAATAGTAGAAACAAAAAAATTTACAACAAAAAATATGAAAAAATAGAACTAAATATACCTTCTCTCTTTCCTTTTTTAAATTTGAAGCAGCTCTGGCTAATCTTGCAGCAGTCTCAGCTTCAACTACAGCTTTGTGCTGTTGAATAAGCGGTTCAGGAGCAAGTTCTTCAAAAGGCTTCGGTATTTCAGGATTTTCGACATTATGTTGCTTGTACATATGCTGAATGAATTTTTTTGGACCTGGCTGCCCTTTTCCACAAACAGTACAGTAATAGCGAAAAACACCTGATAAAAATATTAAATTATAAAAATCTGCTATTACTTTAAAAGTTCAATTTATCTTATTTTAAGATTATTTGAAAAAAAAAAATGCTAGGTACAAATCTTCTACAGCTTTATATTATACTACCTAATAATAAATGTGCACAATTTTTATACAAAGTACACAAAACATATACATATAATCATATATAATATTTTGATTATATTATTATAAATTTATATAAATTATTACCTGTTAGTGGGGCAAAACACAAGAAAATGGAATCTCAATATAAAAATGGAAGGTATCTCAATATTGTCATATTTTAAATCAAAATTTTGACTACATCTTTTCAAGATATTATTAAGAACATGAAAGTAGTAATTAAGAAATCATAACTAAGAAACAATTGAGAAACACATCACGTAATTTAGAATTAGTAATATGTAATTGGGAAACAAATCAAATCAAATGTATTCTGAAATAGATTTTACATTTCATGGAATATTTACATATAGTACAAGTATTAATTTTAAGTAAACACCATAATAAGAAACTAAAACACCAAATTAAAAAACCCTAAACAAAATAAAACGTAAAACAGTACAATACTTAAACGAAAAACTTTATGGAATAATAAAGTAAGAATTTTTGATAAATTTAGGACAAAATTCAAATTACTTTTATACATCTATCTAGTATAAAAGACTTTTATATACCTAACTAAAATTTTTTATAACCAGTTATTGGTAATAATAATCAAAATAATAATACTATGATAAAAATAACAATTATATTAATAATAATAATAATAATAATAATAATAATAATAATAATAATAATAATAATACTATTATTATTAGTTATAATAACAACAATAGCAACAACAATAATAATAACAATAATAAAAAATAGCAATATTTATAATAGTGAGAGTTGGAAACAGAATAGTGATATTAATTTGAGAAAAAGTTAAGAAAGAGCAAGTATTATTAGTAATAAATCAGCATTAAAATGAAGAAAGTAGTAGAAAAGAATTTTAGAAAAGATGTATTAGTAGTCATAGACTAGCATTGAAGTGAATAAGGTTAAGATGGATATTAGATAGTCAGCATAGAGTAGAGTAGCATAGAAACTAGGAAGAATACTTGTTTAATAAAAAATTAAATAGAATGTTTTTGAATTTGGAAAATGTAGAGTAAACACAACATATAATTTAGAATGCATAGCATGTAATTAAGAAACACAATATGTAATTAAGATTTTGTAATATGTAATTTAGAAAAAAAAAACATGTAATTTAAAAATTGTTATATGTAATTAAGAAACATAACATGTAATTAACAATTCGTAATATGAAATTAAGATACATAAATTGTAGTTGTGAATGCATAATGTGAGCTTTATATGTTGTTATAAAAGGTCTTCTATAAAAGGACAATTCCAATTGAGTGTGGTAATGCCCGTATATATAAACCAAACAAAAAATATATCCATATGACAGCGGGTTTTAGGCTACAGAAAACGTCACTAAAGCCACATTATATTAGAAAAAGTACAGTTTTTTGCTAAAAGATACACAGATAGGCTACACCGTTTTCTAATATAGTGTGGTCCTAATCTTCCATCGGTCATAGTGAGTGTATATATATATATATATATATATATATATATATATATATATATATATATATATATATATATATATATATATATATATATATATGTATATATATATATATGTATATATATATATATATATATATATATATATATATATATATATATATATATATATATATATATATATATATATATATATATATATATAATGCGGTGGTGGGGTACGGTAGAGCGCTAGTCTCATAAGCAAGAAGTTCTGAGTTTGATCCTCACTACAACCCTGGTAGTACTGCGCTCAAATTATTTCTCTGCACAGTAGCCTTTTTCATCAAGGTTTGTGTTTCGAAGTTATAGAGTTGAGAGAGGGTTTTAACCACAACTAAAGTAGCTTTCTCAACTGTATATATGTGTATATATATATATATATATATATATATATATATATATATATATATATATATATATATATATATATATATATATATATATATATATACACTAATATATATATATATACAACTAAAGTAGCTTTCTCAACTGTATATATGTGTATATATATATATATATATATATATATATATATATATATATATATATATATATATATATATATATATATATATATATATATACATATACACATATATACACAAATAATTTTAAATGTATTCTACAAAAGAGTGCTCAATGCTCTTAAAAGAACAGAGCAATAATAAATTAGTAAAAAATTTTATACGTCGTTTTATCTATAAAGAATTCTGATGAGTCTAGATAAATAAAACAGTGTAAAATCAAAAAAAAACTAATTTATATATATATATATATATATACACACATGCATACACACACACATACTTATATATACACATATTTATTAGGGTGCATCAAACCCCCCCATGGGTTAAATTCTTAATGGTCCTACAATAAACATGTTCCTTTGGTGTTAAGTAGTTTTTGTGTGAAATATTATAAAAATATAACTATTCCTAATGGGTCCACATGAAGCACAAAATACTATGGCATTATTATGGTATTATTGCAAAATTGTATCTCTAACTTAGCATGAATGAAGAGTTTTATAATTCATATCTCCTTACTTACTGTAGAATGTTTCAAACTCTACTTGTGTTTTCAGGAGCTAGCAACCACTGTAACAATAGCATGGCACAATCCGCTGTGAAGTTTATGCCAAAAAAGACTCGTTAGAAAAGTTCAGTGTTTGGAATAGGAACTGGTATTACAGAAGCAGATGCGGAGATAACTGGTTGCAGATTACCAACAAGTGAACAAGTGCAAGTACATGTTTCAACAACAAACTGGCCTGTCTATAAAACGATCAAATTGTGACAATGGCAAAATTTTGTTGAAGCAGGTCATTCCTTTCTTCAAGAAAGCAAATGTTCCTATAATAACAAAAAAGAAGGCCTGTGAAAAAATCATTGCACCGTCTGAAAAGAATGCAAAACATCCTTTCAAGACTTCTGAAAAGAAACTGGTAAAAATGGACCATCAAACCACTTGCACTGGAATGGCAGCTCATATACCTTATAATATTCTCAAATCTCCAAGAATTGTGGCTTTGACAACAAGAATGAAAATTTTTCCTGCACAAGTCTGCACTCACTGAAGCCATTATTGAAGAATCAGGAGTTGATGCTAGCAAAATTGCTGTATCATATGCCACAGCAGACAGGTCTAGGTGTATGGTGAATGAAAAAATTGCTTCTGAAGTTAGGAAGTCATGGGTTCCAGTAAAGTATGCTTCCCTGCACTGGGATTCTAAACTGATGAAGAGCCAGGCAACACATGTCTTACAGGAAAGACTTGTGGTTGCTGTTGGCAACAACACAAATGTCAAAATTCTTGGCGTACCTGTTTATCAATCTGGAACATATCAACGATCTGGAGATATCATCACTAATGCTACAATGCAGTTGTTGCAGTTATGGAACTGTGCTGAGTCAATAGTAAACATGACTTTTGACACTACGGCCAGCAATACTGGACCTGTCAGTGCCACGAGTGTGGCCATGCTGCAAAGAATTGGCTGTGCATAGCTCTGGTCTGCATGCCGTCATCATGTTGGAGAAGTTATTTTAACACACCTTTTTAATGAATGGCACATTGAAGCATCAAAACCACCAGAAGTTACTGTATTTAGCACATTTAAGAAGCATTTTGACACAGTTCCTTGTGGAAGCGATGAGATACTCAGTCCATTCATCCTCTATCTTTTTCGAACGATTCACAAACTGTTTCTCAGGTTACTATGGAACATCAGTGAGAAGACTATAACGAATTTAGTAAATTGTTTGCTATACCTTGATCCAGAAAACACAAAATTTCATCGACCGGGTGCAGTCCACAAGCACGGTGGATGTCCAAAATATTGTACTCCATCAAAATGGTCCTTCTTGAAGAGCAGATCCATTTGTTACCAGCAGGAACAATTACCACTGCTGCACAGCAGAAGAAGTTATGCAGCTTCACCACCTCTATGTGTCTGATATACAGTGCCTGGTAGACAACATGTAGATCTCCAGTTGACGCCCCATGGCATCTCTGCCTTTATCAGAACCTTCTGAAGTACACGCAAGTGAGTTCTGAAAAATCTGAAAGCGCTATAAAAGCACTGAAGCGTCATCTGTGTTATCTATGTTCTGAAATGGTGCTCCTTGCTCTATTAAGTGACATTGTTTCAAAGCCTGAATTGCAGTACTTAGCCTAGAAGCTTCTGGTAGCAAGGCCTAGTGATGGAATGGCTCTGCCTCATGATCGCTACGGTCGATCGAACTACGATCTACTGGCTACTGACTACTACGATCGAACTGGCTTCAGAAAACCTAAGTTCCTAACTGAAATCACTGCCACAATAAGACTTGGAGATTTGGTTACTGCAGATTCATGATACATTTTCAGCCTTTAAGAGATAAACCTGGATTTTCTTAACAATAACGTTCACTGGCCAGTTCAACCTTTGTTTCTGTCATCAAAGATGAAGACAATTTCTGTCAATGTTATCAATGACAGTGCAGATCGCGGCGTGAAATTAAGTGCAGACTTTCTAGATGCAGCCGAAACCCAGCCAAGGTGAATTATCAGAACATTCTGCAAGTTGTTGAGGCTAACAGAAAGTTCCAAGTCTGTGCAGCTGTAAGAAGAAACAAGCAGCACCAACAGTCAAAGATCACAAAGATGACAACTAACAATATTTAACTATATACCCATAGTCCCAGCAGCTAAAAGCTACCTATTTACTGTGCTCTGTTCGATAATGTAAATTTTGTCATACTTGTTTGGAATATTTGAGTATTCTTTTGCCCATTTGACAGTCTTTGCAGTAATTTCAGGAACTATAAGTAATTTTGTGTATATTCATTGTTTAAATGTAACCAATGCCAATAATAGTATAAATTACAGTTTATTGCAAAAAATACAGATATTTGTGTTCGTTGTGGACCCATTAAATTGCCACAGAAAAATCTAAAATTTTTCTGTGGCAATTTAGTGGCAATTTAATGGCAATTTTGTCCTAATTTATGAAGTGGAACACAGGAATCATAGGGCCGAAACTGAAGTAAATAGTTCAAAAAAATTGTTAGGGGTTTGATGCACCCGATTATTTATTATACAACTTTTATGTAATTATATAACATAAATAATTATATAACAATTATATAATTATATAATATATATAATATATATATATATATATAATATATATATACTTTATGTAATTAAATGAATAAAAACAACTAGATAGCGGGACTTTAAGTTTCATGCCCGAAGGCAATCATCAGCCGTGAATACGTGGTATTTTTCAATGAGCAAAAAATATATAATTTGTTTTACTTAAATCCAGATTATCTCACTAAACGAGGTAATGTGAGTCGATTAACATTGAAAACTACAGTTAAAAGCTTTAAACTTAAAGGTTGTAACAACCGATTGAAAAATTTCTTAACAATATAAAAATTATAAAAATATATTCAAAACCTATAAATAAAAAAAAGATCAACAATAGATATCAACAAAATTAAAATTCCTGTGTCATTGTGCCATTCCTGTGTCTACTCTTGCTTCAGAGTCTGCCTTTAGTACAGGAGATCGTGTCCTTGACTCCTTCCGTACTTCATTGACTCCAAGAATGGTGGAAGCTTTAATCTGTGCACAAGATAGGCTAGTACATCTAATTAATATTGAGCACTTTCATACGAACAAGAGTTTTTGTATTTTACACCGCAATACTAACCTCACTTATATATATATATATATATATATATATATATATATATATATATATATATATATATATATTTATATATATATATATATATATATATATATATATATATATATATATATATATATATATATATATATATATATATATATATATATATATATATATATATATATACATATATACATATATACATATACATTTGTTTGTTTATTTATTAAAATGATGTGTCATAACAACTACATCCAAAAAAGGATATTTGAAGAATGCTGTTACAGAAATCATTTAAAAGGTAAGAGAAAACTAAAACAAAAAAAGCATCAACCGAGCTGGTAAAGGACATTAACACAGCAACTGGGAAAAATGTCAGTTCTTTTATTCGGCGGCACCTACTTAAATCGGGATTAAGGTGTGTTGCAATTAGAAAACCATTATTACGGTGTGGCAATAAAGAAAAACGATTTATATATGCAAAACAACACAAAGATTGGGCTCAGGAAATGTTTAATCGGGTTCTGTACACCGATTAGTCCAAATTCGAAATTTTTGGAACGAAAGGACTTTAATATGTTTGAAGAAGAATTGAAGAAGCCTATCAGCCTGAGTGTTTAAACCCTACTATTAAACACATAGGAGGCTCTTTACAAGTTTGGGGCTGTTTATCTTCATCTGGAGGAGGTGATTTGATCAAAATAGGGGGTGACTCACCGGGGAACGTTATGTGGATATCCTAAGACATCATGCTGTATCATCCGGAATGAGACTAATAGGTCATAATTTTATTCTGCAGCAGGACAATGACCCAAAACATTGTTCCCGAGTGGCAAATAATTATTTAAATGAAATGGGAGAGGAAGGAGTATTGGAATTGATGACCTGGCCTCCCCAGAGTCTAGTTTTGAATATAATTCAGCATATTTGGGATTAATTGGACAGAAAGAAGGTGGAACATGCTCCCTGAAATGTTGAAGAATGTTTTGAAGTACTTAGAAGAGAATGGCACAACATATCCCAGGATTTTATAACTAACTTGTATCTGTTCCCCGGCAAATATTGGCTGGGATTGAGGCAAAAGGAGGACATAGTAAATATTAAGAGTTTTTTATGAAGTTTGACATTAAAAAGTTCCATATTTTGTGTGAAATACATGTTTGACATTAAAAATGAAGTTTGACATTAAAAAGTTCCATATTTTGTGTGAAATACAATGTGTTTTAATAAGTTTATAATTTAGAATTATAAACTTAAATATTAGAGAATTCTCCGGGATTTTTTGAAAAAATGTAAGTGGTCTAAAAATTATTCACAGTACTGTGTATATATATGTGTGTGAGTGTATATATATGTATGTATATATATATATATATATATATATATATATATATATATATATATATATATATATATATATAATATAATTATTTTGAAATGCCACAAGGATAAACACTCTGTCAGTTAAATCTATATCAACAATTTTTCTTAGTATTTGACATTTTTTTCAACAAAATTAAATTTTTTTTGTTATAATTGTACAACTCAATTCGTCAATATATGATTAATTTTGATGCCTATATTTATTGTGTTTTAGCTATAGAGTTTTTTTTCAAAAAAATTTTACTTTTTGATATTTTTTTATAAATTCGGAGCAGAAACTTTTATATTTCATTTTTGTATGCAAGATGTACAATTCAAAGCAATTATGACACTTATAATGTAAGTATTGATTTATTCATAATATTTTTATTATATATTATATAGAAAAAATGTAAACGTAATCCAACCATTTACCATTTAGAGCCAATAAGATTAAAAAAACAAAAAAAAAAACACTGAAAATTACAAAAAGATAATCAAAGAACGAAGACAAAAGTAATGGTAACTTTAAACTTGTTTACTTGAAAAAATTAGATATTTTTTTTTTGTAATTCATCTACCCAAGGCTGAGAAGGCTACTGCAGATGAGGAGGCTACTTGTGGTTATAACCCTCTCTCAACTCTAACTTTGAAACACAAACTTTAACAAATAAGGCTGCTGCGCAGAGAAACAAGTTGAGTGCTGTACTACCAGGGACATGGAGGGAATCGAACTCAGAACCTCTCGCTTATGAAGCGAGCGCTCTACTACTACTGCATATTACTTAAAAAATCAGTAAAACAAATGAATTCTGAAGCACAGTTTCATGCTAGTATTTAATTAAATATAAAAAGTAAAAGACTATAGGATTTAAAGTTTTTCTACAAACTCACAGTTAAAATTCTATGTGTCAAAAAATTTATGTGTCATAAAATTTGATGTCGTAAAATTTTAACAGTGAGCATGTGAATCTTATGCAAAACATATTGACTCTTCTAATGATGCAAAAGTAGTCTAGAAACAGTATTCCACACAAGTATAGATAAAAGATTTATAAAGGTAAATGAGAACATGCATTAGATTACAACAAGCACTAATAAATTAATAAGTAAAACTACCAAGAAGATAATTATTCATAGATTCCCATAACTTTTTGCTATGACAACAAATATCAAATCTTTTATTTAATACTTAAATCATTCAAAATAATATTAAACATTTACAACTAAATTTTGAAAAATCGTTAAATATTTATTGTTAGTAAAATATTACTAACATAAATAATATATTTCAAAAGGAAAAAAAAACGTCAACAAAAAGAATATCAATAAGAAACCTGTGTGAGAACGAATGTGCTCTCTCAAATTATCAGTCCTTGCAAAACTCTTGTCACATTGTTCACACTTGAATGGCTTAACTTTTGAGTGAGAGTACAAATGGCGTGTCAATTTATCTTTGCGATAAAAGGTTTTTTCACATCCTACATGGTTTTTAAAAGGACATGGAAATATAGGTCTGTCAGGGGCATGAATCATTAAATGTCGTTTCAGCTTTTCTCTCCTTGAAAAACCTTTACCACAAACTTCACACAGAAAGTCTTGTGTAGCACTATGCATACCTAACATGTGATTTTTTAAATCGCGTGGTGTTTTGAATGATTTGGCACACAGCTCACATTTTTGTTCTTTATCGCTATGCAAGAGCTTGTGACGGACAAGTGCTGCTTTGTTAGTAAAAAGTCTTTCACATTGATCACAAGGATAGCTATGTGTTTCTTTTGTACTATGTCTCTCTAATTTGTCCTCAGTATAAAATCCTTCATTGCAAATTTTACATTTAAATAATTTAGTATGTTTACGCCTGTGTTCCATCATAGTTGTGCGACTGGGAAAAAGAAGCTGGCAAATTGGACAGCGATGCAAGGGATGCCGTGATCTACCTCTTCCTCTACCACGTCCTAATGGTTATAAAATAAACTTATAAAAAAAGTATTTAAACTATAAAAACAACTTGAAATTGAATCAAATAAAAAAGTACTTTAAAAAAAATTGTTCTTTACAAAATAAAAATCTCACAAACTAGCACAATCTCTGGACCTTTTTTCTGACTTGTCATAACAAATTACAATTAATAATAAAATTACAACAAGTTTTATAAGAATACTAAACTTCAATATTAAAGATCCCTTTAAACATCTAAACAAATTTAACCAAAGAAAAAATTTTCTCACCTTTGCTAAGTGAAAAAAACTTATGTATATTTTCAACCGTTGGTAATCCAGAAACATCATCTATTGTTGATAACATAACAGACTCTTGTTGTGTTAAGTTACTTGAATGAGGTGATGGGTCCGGATTATGACGACGCGGTGGGCGTGATTTTCGCTTAGCTTTAGGTGGCATACTCCCTCCCTCTTCCATTTCTTGCATACTATCAACAGCAGTTATTTTGTCTTTATTTGTTTCAAAATGCAAGTATGATTTTCCTGGTGGGCGCCCTCGACCACCTAAAAATTTTACAGAAATTAAATTAAAAAAATTAAACCAGTTTAAATTCTAAGTTTATTAATTAATTTATATAATTACATAATTAAGTTTGAAAAAAGGCTCAATTTCACTAAATTTTTATTCTGGGGGAAGTGGGGCTCATAAATAAATAAAAATTAACCTTATTAAAAAAACTGTTATTATAAAATTGTTTGATTAAAACAAGGTTTAACACTTAAATTTATAATTTAAGAATATTCTTTGAAATCAGCAGCTATTATAATCTTTTTCACTATGCTACACACTATGCAAGAATTCTATAAGATTATATATAGGATTATAAGATATTTATATATCTTCTTGCTTATTCATATTGGATTTGTCCCACCCTATATGAAGTTCCTTTAATTTTTAATTCAATTTTGTTATCGGCACAATCCAATGTCGAAAAGCATTACTGTAATTATTAAAACATTTTTCTTTTGAGTGAAGGAAGATATATATATATATATATATATATATATATATATATATATATATATATATATATATATATATATATATATATATATATATATATATATAAATCTTATATACAGGGTGATTTAATCAAAAGTATAAACTTTAAAATTGAACAAAAATTGTAGATCAAATCGGATTATTAAATCCGATACACCATTTTAAAGATAAATTAAAAGGAAATTGGGTGATAAGAATTTATTTTTTATTAATATGACCTCCATTTTTTTCAATTAATAAATGTCATCTTTTTGTAAAATTCAAAAACGTTGATTCCAAAGCCAAAGTGTTTATTTTTTGGATTTCTCTCGTGATGTTCTCTTTTAAATCATCCAAAGTCTTCGGTAATGGCTTATAAACTTTAGACTTAAGATAACCCCATAGGAAATAATCACATGGATTGAGGTCTGGTGATCGTGGAGGCCATTGTTGCTTGGTAATGAATTTCTCCCCAAATTTACTTTGTAACCACTCTTGAACCTTATTAGCCATATGCGGAGTAGCCCCATCTTGTTGAAAGTAGTATTTTTTGTGACTCTCAACTCTATAGTGCTTAGGCCAGAAAAAAATTTTAAGCATATCCAGGTAATTGTGCTGATTTACCGTTCCTTCGAAAAAGTAGGGTCCGTAGATTTTTCGGCAGGAAATGGCACACCAAATCAAAACTTTCGCATCGTGCAACAGTTTCTCTATCCAATCCTCAGGTCTCTCATTCAGCCACATTCTGTTATTTTGCTTGTTGAGCGACTCAGTAAGGTAAAAATAGGCTTCATCTGTAGTGATCAACCATTTGTGAACATCCTTTTCCAAGTCCAGCCACCATTGAGCAAAAAGCCTTTTTTCATAATCAAGTGGCAATAGTTGATGAGCACTCTGATATTTATACGGTTTGAGTTGTAAATCTTTGAGAAGAATATCATGGCAAATGCTGTATAAAATTTCAACATCAACTGAGGCTTTTCTGATCGACAATGTAGGATCTTCGAAGAAGAGTACTTTCAGCTTATTTCTGGCATTAATTCGAATGTCTCGCTCATTCCTCGGTTTTGGTGGCAAATCAAGTATTGTTCCGGTTGTATCAAATTTTTTAGATAATTTTGTGATAGCTGTTGCCATTGGACATGGTCTGTTCTTAAATTTACTTCTATAAGCTCTCTGAACCAGACTTACGCTCTTCAACTCGACCAATTCTTTTGTTAAAAATATGCGTTTTTGAATATCGTATCTCATGGCAATGCTGTTATTTTAATTTTTTTGAAATTATTAACATTAAATTTCCTTTTTAATGAGCTTTAAAATGTACTATCGCATGTAATGTATTTGCAATCAAAAAATTAATTATGTTAATTTAAAGTTTATACTTTTGATTAAATCACCCTGTATATCTTTTATATATATACAGCGGAGAAAATAAAATTAGCCTCACCTTTATTTTTCGTTCTAATTTAACAAAAATGGCAATCAAACAATTATTAAATCTACCCTATTTCTTATTATCTTTTACTACAATTAAAAAGTTTACTACAATTAAAAATTGGTATGTTTAATTTATTACAAGTGGAAAAAAAATTAAAAGTATTCGATTTGTGGAGAAAATAGAATTTATATACAAGAAAATACAAAAAGTATTTTGTTTTATGCTCATTTAATATTTAGTATTGCTTCCTTAATTTTTAATGACTTCAAATATGCAACTTGACATACTAGTCACAAGATTTTGGATAGTTTCTATAGATATTTCATTCCAAGCTTCTCAAAGCCCCCCAAACCATAACAGTTCCACCACCAAAGTTACAACTCATTCAAGTTTCTTTTTCTTTTCGAAGATCGCGCCAGTAATATTGATAGCCATCAGGACCATCTAAATTGAACTTTTTTCATCACTAAAGAGAACTTGATGCCACTCTTTCTGCAAAGACATGTGTTCTTTTGCAAATTGTAATCTAACTTCTTTATGACAACAGTAAGTTTTGGTCTTGGTTTACACTTTTCTGAACTGTGTTTGGATCTTCATGTAAAATTTGTCTCACACGTTGAACAGTTACTGGTAATTGTAAATCAACACGAATTTGAGATGTCATGTGCTGAGCAGCAACACGACATACAATGACTCATTTAGTACGATTATCAATTTTACGTTTGCCACCACTTTCCTTATAAGCTCCATAATTAATGCCAATCTTGAAGTAATGATTAACCACTTTGTAGATCTTTTAATTTTCTTTGTAATTTCCCAATTAGATAAGTCTGTATCTTTATATGCTTTGATTACTGCTTATACTTCATTCATTAGGCGCTTACCACGTCCCATTTCAAATTCAGGTATCAAAAATCAAATGTTAAAAACTTTATGAGCCATAATTTCAAAGTCTATGTTTAACTTACAAATAATAATAAAAAATTAAGTCAAAAATGCGTATCACCAGATCAAAATATGCAAGTAAACTGAAAATAGTTATTGATGAGGCTAATTCTATTTGCTACCGCAAATATTAAGTATTACACATTTTATGGTTTAATCAAATGTACCACAATTTAATTATGTTATATTATAATTTAAAAAGTTGTTGTTTGTAACAATAATTATATAAGTATGGATGCAAAAGATGCACCGCACAAGTTTGCTTAGAGATTTACAAAATATTGGATCAGTACATGGTGAGACTAATTCTATTTTCTTCACTGTGTGTGTGTGTGTGTGTGTGTGTGTGTGTGTGTGTGTGTGTGTGTGTGTGTGTGTGTATGTGTGTGTGTTTATATATATATATATATATATATATATATATATATATATATATATATATATATATATAATATTAATAATATATAAAGACTTCTCTAAATCATCGATCATTCAGGTCATGTTTTAAAAATCCGGAAAACTGTTTGGATAAAATATCCGGAAAAATCTGGAATATGTTTTCCCTTATTTTTCTTTTAATTTTGCTTTTAGCTGAGTTGTTTTCAAATTTTTTTCAAACTTTTCATAATTTTTCTATGAGTGATAAGTGAAAAAGCTTAAAAAACAAATATATTACAAAAATATATACCTAAACTTGTATGTATAGAAAATATTTTGGATATCCAGAAAAAATAAAAGTTAAAAAAAAAATCTGTAGAAAGATAATCCTGCTAAATTTAATTGTTAAAATTATCATAAAATTTTTAATGTTTTTATCATGTTAGGGCCACAGTTTAGAACTTCATTACTCCAAAGTCACCTTTAAAGAAAAATACAAAAAGATAAAAGTTTAGCATAAGCAGTTTATAACTAATCGATATTTATTTTTATACAGTGAACATAGAGCACAGTATGAATCAAGGTTTTTAACCATACTATTTATAAAAATAATAATGAATTCTTAACATGTTTGTAACATTTGGCAAAATATTAGTTTCTGTTACAGTAAACACCATCATTTCCATGAAACTACATCATTTCCATCAATACATGTTTCTTAAACTAATAAGTTTAAGAAACATGTATTGATGTGTATTTTATTCTACCCGTACATTTAGGGAGAATGAAATATGCAAGTTGATATTTAACTAAAAGAATACTTAATTAAAAAAGCAATCCAATAATAACAATTAAAAAGCAAAAGAATGATAAAAAATCTTTTGATCTTCTAGTGATGAAGTTGTGTCATTGAGAGTTTTTGGAGGTCGAGTTGAGTTGTCACTTGTGTTTGTACAAACTCATGGTATTTTGAAACCCAGTGACAACTTGGGTGTGTGTGAAAACTTCACCAAATCTAAAAAATTTTGCTTGCAGTTGACTAAAGCATTTTTTTTGATTAATTGCTGAACTTTGTTTGCATGAAACAAAACACAAGATGTTTATTACCAGCACAATTAAAACTTTTAAAACTGTACAACTGATTTTTTTATTGTTGTAACAATGAAAAAATTGCAACTACCATTCAGTACCAAAATTGTAATTGCATTAATCATCAGAGGAATTTCCTCAAAATTCTGAATGACATAAAAAGTCTATTTTAATTTTACTTCATTGAGTTAACTATGCAGTATCTTGAAATAGTTTGCTACTATTTCTTGGATGAAAGAAGCCGCTCTGAGTGATGAAAGACTATGACGTACCATTGGAAAACAGATATGATTGGCCATAGTATTGCAAATAGTTGGTAACAAGTGTAATGCCACCATCGTAAATTCTACCAGTGTCATAATTGGATTTAATTTGTTGAGCATATCTATTGTTAATTACTAAATATTATTGTTAATTGTTAGTTAATTTAAGGTTGCAGCAACCCCATGTTTGAACTACTGCAAGTTGTTTCACCTATGCCATGGACAATTTATAGAAATTGATTGATCAGTTTAGACATAATTATTTAACAAAAATTACATTTACTAAGTTAACAATTGGGTCATTCCAGGCTAACTCAATTTATGCTCGTCACCATACCATCTCAGATTTTGATGATTTTTGGAATACAAGCTTAAATTAAAGAAAGAAGACTTCACTCCAAATTTTAGTGTCTGACACCTTATGGTTTCCACAAAGGTTGCTTTTATGAACATTAATAATCCACCATAATAGACTTGTATTTAGAACGAGACTTAATATACATTTTTAATTAAGCAAACATACAAAAAAAAAATCAATTGGTGACAGTCAAACAACAAAAATCTGTAGAATAATAGAATAAAAACTAGTGTATTAAACAACAACATCTTTAAAAATAACTTACGCTTTTTAACTTGAATAGTTTGGTCAAATTTTGATGTTTCCTGTACAGGTAACTGTTCATTTTCTTTAATTTGAGTGTCATCTTTTTGCTCACTTTCCAGAGACATAAATGAATCACGAAAAATAGTGTTTTTTGCAGCAGCTAATAATATATTCTGATTCTCAAGAATAATTGAATTATGAAGAACAGATTTGGATGAGTTTGAGGGTTTGCAAACTTTAGATGCTTTGTGAGAGATGTAGTCTTGAAGTTTTTGAAATATTTGTTTACATCGACCACATTGATGTACATCCTCATCTTCACCTGCAAAATCAAATTTCTAAAAAATAATAATTTATTTGAATGATTGACTTCAAGTTGAATGAAGAAGACTGAAATAAATATAAGTCAAAATATAAAAAACAAATTGAATACAATATGAATCAGATCTTGTATCATTTTAATCATTAAGAAATCAAAAGCTTGAGTTACAATAAATTAAGGTGTAACAAGGTAAAAAACAGATAAAACTGTAATAAAAATTGTGCCTCGAAAAAATTTTTTTTTTTAAAACTTTAAAATATCAACATTCTGATTTAAATGAGTAGTGGGTCTAGCTTCACAAAAATTCAAATTAATTTTTCTGTCAACTTAGTTAAGTAAGCTTTTTTAAAAATAGTATGAGAATAAAAAGGCAATGAGATGACAGTTAATTCTATATTCTAAACACAGATAGTAATTCATAAAACAGCCCTCATGTTTCACGTCATATGTCAAGAACCCTAATTGAAGAAGTTTACCTACAGTAATGATATTATAATAAAGATTTATAAAATGCAAAAATTAAACTTTTAGTTTGTTTATTAACTAAAATATAAGGTAACCTGATAAATCATTTTCATCAATAACTTCTTCTTGATCTCTTTTATCTTCTGCAGTGATTTCATCATTTTCACTTACATAATGTTGTTCAAGTTGATCAGAGTTTTGCAAGTGACTTACTGATATGTCATTTGAAGTACTATCATAGTTATTAATGGAAGGTGTAGCTGTTGAAACGAGTTTTGAAAAATCAAACATACCTGCATGTCCTCCAAACGTTGCTAAGTAACAAAAACTAAGCTAAATAACTATAAAATTATAAGATTATAAATATATAATACAAATAAACTTTAAACTAAAACAATTCAATCAATTTCTGTATGTGTATGTGTCTACACACACACACACACACACACACACACACACACACACACACACACACACACACACACACACACACACACACACACACACACACACAATATTTAACAATATTTTTTACAACAATATATACCTGATGTGTATTGGAAACCGCCATTACTCGTATAGTTTTGACCAGATGACAAATAAGACTCAGAGTGTACATACTGTTGATCTGACTGTTCAAGACTTCTTGACCAATGTGGAGAATATATATGAGAATTACCTTGCTGTATTGAATAACTTTGTTCAGAAACTGATAATAAATGTTTTTGTTTTTGCTGGTTATTTTGTGAATAAACAAGATTCGGCAATGAATTGAATTGTCTATCTAACTTATGATTTTTTTTATGTTGATCCTAAAATATAAAAAAATTCATAAAATTTTCTGACTTTTTCTGTAGAAGATTATTGTTTACATTTTAAAATCTGAGGGTTGAAAATTTTTGATACTACATAAAAAAAGGAGTATATATATATATATATATATATATATATATATATATATATATATATATATATATATATATATATATATATATATATATATATATATATATATATATATATATATATATATATATATATATATATATATATATATATATATATATATATATATATATATATATAGAACCCTTAGATGTTGTCCGAAAGTTTTTTCCATATTTTGTTGACAAAAAGTAAAAATTAAAATGCAAGACCGGAATTTTTTTTTTTAAATAATGATAGACTGCCTGCCCCAACCAAACCCTCAGTCGATGTAGCAGCACTCCCTTGCGGGTCAGGCTATTTGTCAGTCGATGTAGCAGCACTCCCTTGCGAGTCAGGCTATAAGATAGTCGATGTAGCAACACTCCGCGCATGATTTACAGTAAAAAAAATAAAAATAAAAACATTTTATTAAAAAAAATTAAAATAAAAACATTTTATTAAAAATATTAAAAATAAAAACATTGTTTATATTGTTAAAAACATTCAGAATGTTTTAAAAACATTCAGAATGTTTTTAAAAACATTCTGGTCAATTAAATTTGCGTTTTTGTGGTTTTTTTATATAACAATTAATTTGTAATTAAATTAATGGTTTTGACTTTCGTCCAACACGAAAATGTTGGACGAAAGTCAAAAGTAATTAAAAGTGACGTATGTGGTGGCGTAAGAATCACTTTTTTCCTTCCACACATCCAAAAGCCAACAAACTAAAGATATAAATATATATATATATATATATATATATATATATTATATATATATATATATATATATATATATATATATATATATATATATATATATAAAGAGACTTTTTTCAAACCTTGTCCCGGCCTCAGCTAAACTATAAGATTTAGCAGGGGTTGATAGCCGGGGCTAGAAAAAAATTTATAACTTTATAAATTAATACTGACACATATTTATATATTTTCAAACTCTAATTTACTTGCAACAAGATTGCAAGCAACCACTATTAAGTTATAAGTTACTTTAAAATAGAGAATAAGTAAAAATACTAGGAAATAGTTGACTGAAGACTTCAAAAGTTGTAGGTCATATATAAAAGAAAAACATAAAGATGGCTAATAGTCATAAGGTTTTTAGATCTGCAAGGAAAAAAACTGGATTAATAAAAGTTTTTATAGCACGAAGGGAAAGATACAGTAATAGGATGCAACTTGTTGAATAAGAAACAAGCAAGAATGAATTTTGGTTTATCGTAATAGAGATGATAGCTTGTTTGAGCATTGACCATGATTGTATTTGTACAAAAAAGAAAGAAATGCAACCTTACAATAATGGGAGAGTGGCTCAAGCTTGGCAGATAAAGCAGGCCTAATTTATTATTATTAATTTTTTTATGTTAACTCACCTCTCAAAGGCTGAAAACACCACTACAGATGAGGATGCTACTTAATTGTGGTTATAAGCCTCTCTCAACTATAACTCCAAAATATGAACCTTTACAACCAAGGCTGCTGAACAGAGAAACAAGTTGAGCGCGGTACTACCAGGGACATGGTGGGGATCAAACTTGGTACCTCTCGCTTATGATGCGAGCACTTTACCACTACACCACAAACGCATTACATTTACAATGTGCTTTTAGATTTTGTCTGAGAGTAAGGTTTTAGTCCAGAAAGAAAGATCCTGTCTGATGTTAAGCTACACTCTTCTTTCTTTCAAGTAATTTTAGGGGTACAACAAGATATCTTGTGGTACCCTTAGAGTTACTTGAAAGAATGAAGAGTCTAGGTCTTCAAGAATAATTTATTACTGCAGTTAGTAAGAAATAATTTAATAATCTCAAAACCTTTATATAAAGAAACTAATAACAGAGGGAAGCTTATCGTAGGATAGTTGGAGAGGTCAAAGTGTTTTCTAGATTTTTTAAAAATTGGAGCCACTTATTTAGCACTTTTTAGAAATGAAATATTAAATATTATATAATCAATAAGATTAAATGTTAGACTTACTTTAGTTAATGACATTGTTTAAGACTAACCAAAAGTCTCTTGAACCAAACATCTGATATAAGATACAAGATTTAGTAAATTGAGAATAACAGAGCTTAACATCAGACAGGACCTTTTTAAATTGGGTTCTTGGAATAATAAAAGGACATTTGTTCTTAAGAGAGATGTTCTTGTAAAAAAGAAATAAATGATTAATAAAGCAACTGCTCAAGATGGTGAAAAATATGGAGTAGAATGAGGTTTGGTTTAAAATAGAAAAGTAGGAATAAAAGCTTCTAAATTTTTAGTTCTGAAGGAATATAAGCTTCTGAAATGCGCTTTATGCGTACATTTTAGGGATATAAATATATATGTTTGCTATTTATTTAGATGCTGGCATACAATATCCTTTCATATTTATATAAACTTTAGTATTTATATGGTGTAGTATTTGCTGAAAGAGATGATGATGATTATGATGATGATGATGGTAATAATGATTATGATGATCATGTTGATCATAATGATGTTTATATATGCATATTTATACAAAATATAACATGAATTTTGAATAGAAAAAAAAACTTTAGGATGTATAAATGTTTATGCAGCCCCAGTCACAAACCCGGCCCCGGTCAAATATCAACCCCAATCATTTAATATATATATATATATATATATATATATATATATATATATATATATATATATATATATATATATATATATATATATAAAAGTATATATATATAAGTATATATATAAGTATATATATATATATATATATATATATATATATATATATATATATATATGTATGTATATATATATATGTATGTATATATATTCATATATATATACATATATATATATATATATATATATATGTATATATATATATATATATATATATATATATATATATATATATATAGATCTATAGTTTGTTGTCTTTGGGAAGAGCGGAAGGAAAAAAGTGATTCTTACGCCAACACATACGTCACTTTTAATTACTTTTGACTTTCGTCCAACATTTTCGTGTTGGACGAAAGTAAAAACCATTAATTTAATTACAAATAAATCGTTTTTTAAAAAAACCACAAAAACGCAAATTTAATTGACCAGAATGTTTTTAAAAACATTCAGAATGTTTTTAAAAACATTCTGAATGTTTTTAAAAACATTCTGAATGTTTTTAACAATATAAACAATGTTTTTATTTTTATTTTTTTTACTGTAAATTATGCACGGAGTGTTGCTACATCAACTATCTTATAGCCTGACTTGCAAGGGAGTGCTGCTACATCGACTGACAAATAACCTGACTCGCAAGGGAGTGCTGCTACATCGACTGACAAATAGCCTGACCCACAAGGGAGTGCTGCTACATCTACTATCTTTTAGCCTGACCCGCAAGGGAGTGTTGCTGCACCGACTGAGGGTTTGGTTGGGGCAGGCAGTCTATCAATTAATAAAAAAAAATTCCGGTCTTGCGTTTTAATTTTTACTTTTTGTCAACAAAATATGGAAAAAACTTTCGAACAACATCTACGGGTTGTATATATATATATATATATATATATATATATATATATATATATATATATATATATATATATATATATGGGCAATTCCGCAAGAAAGAGAAGAAAAAAAAAGAAAAAAAGTTATGAAAACACATTTCTGACTAGGTGAATACTTTTAGTGGTGTACCGCAAGGGTCTGTAATTGCAGCACTTTTATTTGCTTTATACATTAACGACCTTCCATAAAAATTGCATAATGTAACCAAACTATATGCCGATGATACTAAAGTGCTTTCTCAATTATCTTCAGAACAATGCGCTACTAATCTTCAAAATGATCTAGATATTGTCTACAAATGGTCTCAAACCTGGCTTCTTTTGTTTAACATATCAAAATATGTAGTTATGCATTATGGTCATAATAACAAAAAATATTCATATAATTTAAACAGTATTCAACTGAAAGAGTCAGATACAGAAAGAGATCTTGGAGTGCTTTTTAATGCATATTTAAAATGGAAAAATCAAGTGATTAATGCTTCTAACAAAGCAAATCAAATGCTTGGTCGTATCAAAAAGTAATTTGCCTGTTTCGATTATAAATTACTTTGTTTGCTTTATATTACTTTTATTTGCCCATTGCTAGAGTTTGCAGTTCCGGTATGGTCTCCATATTATAAATCTGATATATATATATATATATATATATATATATATATATATATATATATATATATATATATATATACAATGTTCAACCTTACCCAGTAAGATTTTATTTTAGGCAGTTAAAATAACAATGTCAGTCAACAGGGGAAGCAGATCCTGACTTCCCATAATTGCTAAATTAATGTGGCATGGAGGAAGAGATAAATGTTTCAAAATAATTAAATAAAGGGAGTTAATAAATAATTATTAAATAAGTTATCAAAAAGTTATTAAATAATAAAAATCAAGTAAAATGGTATAGACTTTAAATTAAAGTCACTATTGAAATATATAACTACTCTTCTACCTGCAATGCAATTAAAAGTACCTCAAAAATATTGAAGGTAATTATTATTAATGGTGTAAAATTATTGAGTCGCAATAGTCAAACTTAATTGTCCTGTGCATTTATGGAAAAAACCTCAGTTTCTGTATAGGGGAGAGTGGTGTACCTTAAAGGTGAGTGTACCTTGGAGGCACGTCAATTGTGCTGCCATCTTGAGTGATGAATTCAAACTGAAATTTTAGTTGCATGTATTGGCCTCTAAAGGCTCATAATAAGTTGTTTTACCACGGCTTAGCACATTTGTTGTTGCAATAAAAATAAAAGTATGTTTCCGGTACCAAAAAGTAGTTTTTATAGAGTGCATTCTTTTTTTTCTACAACTGTAGGTATAAACTTTGTTTTAAAACTGATTATCAAAAATTGTAAAACATGTTTTCAGGTGCATTTATGCATGCTTGAAACTGCTTAACTCCTAACATACAATAATATGGTAGCAGTTTTGTAAAATCTGTGGTAGCGGTGTACCTAGGAGGTAGCTAATGTTGTGTACCTTGGTGGTACCATCAAGGTACAAACTTGCATGATTTTGTAAATATTATTATAAGTAATATTTGTTATGAAAGTATTTTTTTAATGTAATATATTATTATAGTTTATTATGATATTTTTTTTGTTTATTAAGACTTCCTTTAATATAATATGATGTTTGTATTTCTTTGTTAAATTGTAATTATTTTTTTCAAATTGTTATTTTCTCTTTGATAATTTTTTTGAATTATCAAAGAGATTATAAAACTGTGTATGAGTTGGACAAATTAGATACGGTCTTTTAGTTGCCACATCCCTCTATTAGAGGAGGTTCAGCACGACAGGTGGAAAAACTCATTTGGCTTTAACTTTGATTACCTGAATGTAGAGTAGACAAATGCTAAATCAAAGTGAAATACTTATTATTACTAAACTTTAATGTAGATATTTGTTATTACTCTTTTCTTAATCAATATAATTTCTTTTGTAAGTTTTTAATACTTCTAAGTATAAATTAGTATAAATTTATAATATATAATTACAACTTATGTTGAAATTATACATCATTATAAATTTAAATATAGTTATCAATTAATACATAGTTTATATAAATCTAACTAGATAGATTAATATTATCTCTGATGTGTCAATTATCCTTTAAGTAAACATTATATAAAACATCTACCATGTTGAGTACTTAATCTGTTAAAACAATAATACCTCCAAGATAAAAAATACATACCTCCAAGGTACACCACCGGTGGTGTACTTTGGAGTACCTTGGCTGTAATGTAAGCTGTTTTTTAAACTTAAAAAAATGAATGAAAAAATATGTCTGGATGTTTAATAAAAAATCCTAGAGTAACTAATATCATAAAGTTAATGAAAATATATTACAGAACATATTGTAAGTATTTTTTTAAATATATGTAAAAGTTTGAAAATACCTCAGAGGTACACCACTCTCCCCTACATATGCTATAATACTTATGTTGAAATGTTTTTTGCCAAACGTTTATTCTCAAGACTATACAAGTCTAAATCAAGTGACTTTTTAAAATAAACTGAAGGATTTTGGTAAGAGCAAGGTTTTAATTTTTTTATTATGTATTCAATAAAAACCTGAGTGTAACTGTTTTTGGATAGTTAATAATCATAACAGTGTTAAAAAAGATGGCTTACACTATTATTTCAAGTATATCTTTTAAAAACTACTTAAATCAAAATTAGAGTACTTTCCTTTCAGTTTCAGAATATTTTAATTAAATTTTTAATCACCATTACAAAAAATATATGTATACTTAAAATGTCAAATTTTTACATCCTCACTGTTGTCACAAGATAAATCTAAACATGCATAAATTTCAACCAATTTTTTTTTAATTTCATATCAGAAATTTGGTAAACTGTATGTATGTACATATGTATGTATGTATGTATGTATGTATGTATGTATGTATGTATGTATGTATGTATGTATGTATGTATGTATGTATGTATGTATGTATGTATGTATGTATGTAAGTATGTATGTATGTATGTATGTATGTATGTATGTATGTATGTATGTATGTATGTATGTATGTATGTATGTATGTATGTATGTATCTATATACACACATACATACATAGATATATATATATATATATATATATATATATATAATATATATATATATATATATATATATATATATATATATATATATATATATATATATATATATATATATATATATATATATTAATGTCTGATATGAAATTTAAAAAAAGATTGAGTTTTAAGCACATTTTTCTTATAACATACGATATAAAACAAGAGTAAGGACGATCCTTTAACTAATTTGGAATTGATTTTTTATTAAGTCACATTTGAATGGATTTATTTAGTTAAAATAGGGGGTGCAGCCCAAAAATGCTTCCCTTTGAATAAAAATATTAGGCAAGAAAGCATTTTTAGGACCAGAATAATATTTGCCAGTTCGTTACAAGATAAATTTTATTAAATGACTAAATACTTATTTAGAAATTTTTCAAACCGATTCAAATCAATATATCTGCTCTGCGTTTTATGATTAGAAAGTTTAAAATGATGGACGCCCGAATTTCTCCAAGCTTGGTATATACACAGGGGGCTAATTAAATCGAAATTGTAATGATACAATGATCGCTTTATATAATAATAAAGATTTTTTCTCTTAAGAAGAAATAGTTTAACGTATGTAATGATACTTTTCTAAATATACGGTTAAAAAACTTCTTTTACCTCATTCATTATTGGTTTCACTTCATCCATTTCTTCGACATGATCTCCCAAAGAGTCACCATTTTGAATTTGAGGAAGGGTGCTATCAAAATGTATACTAACGTTTCTTAAACTCTCCATGCTATGTTTTTATATGACTTTTAAATAAATAAATTTAGAGAAAAGTAAATTAATGTTTTAAACAGCACCAAAAATAGATCCGGCTAGAACATTTTGTTTGATTTCGCTTGTTACGATAAAACTTTTATCAGCTGCTTTTCTCGCAAGAGCAAAATTCTTTACCAAACCTCCTGACGTAAGGTTTAGATTTTGACAATTGCGGGGGGTTGCAAAGTATGACTTAATAAATATTTATGTAATAGTTTTAGAAGTTTTATGTAATAGAATAGAAGGACATATTTTAGACTCAAGTGTTTGTTTCTTTTTGATTATCTATATCTTTCTAAACGGATTTATAAGATGTTTAGTTTTAAAGATCTGTACATTTTTTTCAATTTGATCATAAATCTATTAATTGTACGGTATTATATCTCTTGTTAACGGTATATATATATATATATATATATATATATATATATATATATATATATATATATATATATATATATATATATATATATATATATATATATATATATATATATATATATATATATATATACTAGTATTAATATATATATTAGCATTAAATACTATATAATATATTTTATATTATTAAATACTAAAGCATTGTAACTTGAGCAGCCGTGGTGCAGCGGTTAGAGTTTTGGCTCAGAACCCAGAGGTCCTAGGTTTGACGCCAGCTCCAGCCCAACAAGCGACATTGGTACGGAAGGAGGCGTGAACTTCCCGTTAAATGCTCTCCCGCGGTGCTCTGTGATAAGACCGTAAAGGCTTCTGGGAGCACCTAAAATAAGTACAAAAAAAAAATAATAACTTGTGATTTCAGGTTTCGGGATAAATTTCTGCGATCTTTTAGAAGTGTCCTACAATAATATACTTAATTTAAACTGATTTCCAACATATTTTTCTAAAAAAAAAAAAACAAGAAATAAAAAAATAAATGCTGTCAGCAGTAAATACAAAAAGGGTGAGGGGCGGAGTGAACCAAAAAAATACTAATCATCATGTAATTTAAAAACAAACTATACGCATAGCTATTTTTGAAATTTCTTTTTATGAAAAAAAAAAAACAATTTACATAATACAACTGCAGAGAGGCTGCGTATGCAGCCTTTCTACTATTAAGTTATATAAATTGGTTTTTTTCATAAATAAAAACCATTTGAAAATTTTATATTGTTTTTCATTGTTTGTTTGTTTTATCTCTATTTTACATAAAACTTTGAGATAAAACTTCTAATAATGAGTACATACATAGTAAAATGTAAGTAATAAGGAAAAAAAAGCCAGTTTTGAAAAAACAAGGAAAAGTCAAAGAGTTATTAGTTTGAGTCTTGCAGAATATTTTACAATAAAAATAAGAAGTATTCTATTGAATGGTTTGCAACAAAGCTGATAAACGGCATAAATATTCTCGATTCCACTTTTCTTCCGCAGAGGCGGCTGCCTCCCGAATAATTTTTAGCGGAAAAATTTTCTTTATTCCACCTCCAGTGGTTTCCGCCTTTCTGTTGGCGTCCGCAGTCAGAATTTTTTTTGGAGGCAAAATGTTTTGGAGGCCAATGCCAAAAGAGAGAAATGAAAGCCAATGGCGGCCGCTTCTAGAAGAAATTTTGGAGGCAAAACCATTTGGAGGCCGCCTCCAATAACTTCTGCCTCCCACCTGGCTGCGGCCGCCAAATTGGAGGCGAAAGTTTTTGCGAAAATTGTAACGAAAAATAATTGCACGTTTGTCTTTAAGTTAACGAGCAATTAAAAGATTAACTGAGAACAAATGTTAAATATTTGACATCAAAAGTTCATTTTATATAATTTATTTACTATTTAAAAATTTTTTTGAAAAAAAATTATAATTTTGTCAGAGTGGTTGTTTTTCTAGGACTATCAAATAAAGTTTTAACTTGTAAACGTTTTAAACTTTTAATCGCTTAAAACTTTAAAACGTGTAAAAGTAGATGAGTAAAATATAAATAATGCTTATAAAAGTATATATATATATACTAATATAAGCATTATTATATATATATATATATATATATATATATATATATATATATATATATATATATATATATATATATATATATGTATATATATATATATATATATATATATATATATATATATATATATATATATATATATATATATATATATATATATATATATATATATATACATTTATATATATTTTAAATTTATAAATTTTGTTGTTGTTGTTGTAATTTGGCAAAACTATGAATGTAATACAGCGTGGTCGCAAATTTTAAAAAAACATTAGCAGAAATTTTTTCAATAACTTTTACAATATCCAATTATTAGAAATAAGTATTTAACGTTATTGCAAATGATAAAATAGATAAAAATTTTAGCATGTCGACTTGTTCTAAAAAACTTTGACCAAAATAAGTCAATTTAAATACTTAATATATATATATATATATATATATATATATATATATATATATATATATATATATATATATATATATATATATATATATATATATATATATATATATATATATATATATATATATATATATATATATATATATATATATATGGATAAAGGTTTATTCGCCAATGGTATAGAAGTAAAATCTCCAACTTTTAACTTTTGTTTTGAATAAAAAAACTACTAATTTATTCTGCTTTATTTATTAGTTTAACAAAAAAATTAGAATTTTTTTAAATACTCAAAACTTTTGCAAATAATGATATAAAATGGAACTTGATGTCAAATATTTAACATTTGTTTCTAGTTAATATTTAGTTGCTGTACAGCAAACGAGCAATTATTTTTCATTACATCCGCCGGCGGGAAGCAAATATTGGCGACCACAGCCAGTTGGAAGTTATTGGAGGCGGCCTCCAAATGGTTCTATCTCCATATTTTTTTCTGGAGACGGCCACCAATGGCTTCCGCCTCCCATACGGTGTCGGCCTCTAAAACATTTTGTCTCCAAAAAATAACTTTGGCTGCGGCCGCCAATAGAAGGGAAGAAGCTTCTGGAGGCGGAAGAAAAAACATTTTGCCACTAAAAATTGAATTAGAGGCCACCGCTAACAGCTCCGTCTCCCTAAAAAGTCGGCCTTTCGGAAGAAAGTTACTTTGCCGCCGGGCGGCATTATCAACTCCGGATGAGACTATGGCCATGTTTTATTATTCATTATTTTTCTTTTACTTACAATGAAAATGAACTTGCAACACCCATATGGTTCTCCATATGAGTGTTTAAGTTCCCATATATAAAATATTTTCCTCATATTTATCACTAAAAACTATAAGTGATTAAACATATTTAGCTTATAATATATACGCCATATATACTCATTATTTACGGCATTAACTACGACATTAATTGCGACATAATCAGTTTAAAGAATAAAATATACAGATCATATATAACCTTTTAGAATAAAAAACATATTATAAATATTCGTTTTCAATTGTTTTCGTCTCTTTTTTCTTTGAGACAATCATGAGTAACAACTATTGTTAGCAACGTAGCAACTGTCACCACCACGTTTTGAGTTTGACAATCATTTTGACAACTGTCTTAAAAGTGTATTGACAATTAATTGAATAAAAACTATTTTGAAATAAAATAAAACTGCACTATATTTGCAATAGAGCTCAAAATGAAGTTTTAAACTCTTCCACAAATTTCAAAATTCAAAACTATTATGATAAAATTGTTTAAAAATAATAAATTTATATTATTCACTATACAGAATTTGACAATCCAAAATTTAAACATTTTTAAGTATTTTTTTTCATAAAAAAGCGATTGTCATTTTGGTTTCTTTTTAAATAACTTTAATCATTTTTGTCCTCAGCACGCCTTCGACAGATTTCATTAAACAACTACGGCCCTACCAATCCACCATGAAAATTTGATACAGATTATGATCTTCATTAAATTGACAAAACTTCTGCATCTGATAATATAACCAATTTTTATTTTTATTTTATTCAGTGATAAAATAAAATAAAAAAATTAAATATATTTATAGTCGATGATGAGGTGTTACACCAGGGCCCTTTATGCTGACGAAAATAAAAACACAGACGCTTCAGGCAAAGCAGAAATAGTTTGTAAAAGTTAATTTGTCATGCTGTCTTTGAAAACATTTATTGATGGAGCGTTTACTGCTGCTCGGGAAAGCGTATTACATGGGACAACAACTCTATTTGAAAAAATTTATGCTGTTCTTCACAATTTCTTACTAGCTGGCGTTCTAGTCTATGCCTTCTCAAAAAACTTGGCTTTACTGTTTGAAAGAAAAAGTTCGTGTTGAAGAGTGATTTTTAATTGCTCAATAAGGTCTGCTCTTTTACGGCATTTTTGCAAGTATTGTTAGACTACGCCGTTGAAGTCAATTTTCATTGGGCAGGTGTTTAATAGTGATATTGTTAGACTACGCCGTTGAAGTCAATTTTCATTGGGCAGGTGTTTAATAGTAATATTGTTAGACTACGCCGTTGAAGTCAATTTTCATTGGGCAGGTGTTTAATAGTGATATTGTTAGACTACGCCGTTGAAGTCAATTTTCATTGGGCAGGTGTTTAATAGTGATATTGTTAGACTACGCCGTTGAAGTCAATTTTCATTGGGCAGGTGTTTAATAGTGATATTGTTTTTATTGCTTTTTTTTTTTTGTTTTTTTTTTTTGTAATTATTTATTTTGCCGTTTAAAAATGTTTACATTGCAAATACATTTATATAAACTATTTGCTGGAGCAAGAAGAAGGCGTATTCAGCCTTATCGCCGAGCCCCATTTAAAAAAAATCTGCATTACCGTAACGTAAAAATATATATAAAATAACAAATAGAAATGAAAACTGAAATATAACTAATATAATTAGAAACAAAAAATAGTTTTTTTTTGTTTTTTTTATAAGAAGTGTAGAAAACAATTGCTAAAATGTTTAACAAATATATTAATAAAAAATAAAAAAGTCAAAAAAATAAAATTACTTGAGGATAAGAGACAACAAGAAATGAAATTTCATAATTAATATAATTACTAGATAAATTATTAGCATCATCAGTGATATTATATATATATTTTTTTTTATTTTAAATATTTTGTATTAATTTATATTAATCACTGATACAATTAAATCTATTTTTTATATGATTATTTTTAGTTTAAAATAAAGTTGGATATATCCATGAATAATAATAATCGTTTTGATTCGTCCTTAAATTGCTCTAATGTAGTCTGTTTATTGTTAACAATATCTGGAAACTTTTTCCACAGATTTGGTCCGCGGTATTTAATTGAATAGTAAGTTAATTTTAATTTATATTTTGGAACAATAAAATTGTTATCTGAAAACTTTGTTGAGTATTTATGGTTAATTATATTAAAATAAGATTGAAATATTTTTGGAGATAATCCATTTTTTGTTTTAAACATAAATAATAAAACTTGGTGTAAATTAAGTTTATACACATTTAAAACACCGAGCACACGTAGAGGTGGTTCGCAAAGAACACTTCTGTCGGCTCCAAATATTATTCTGCACGCATGTTTTTGTTTATTGTAGAGTTTCTTTAGCTTTGTATGGTTAGTACTACCCTACACAATATTACAATAAGACAAAAAACTATGGATAAAGGCAAAATACAATTTTTTCAGGGATGATATATTTAGAAAAGGTTTAGCCCCAAACATCATTGCAATATTTTTTGAGATTTTTTTTTCAATACTATTTATATGTGAATACCACTGTAAATTTTCATCCAATTTTACTCCTAAAAAATTTATGAATGATTCTCTTTTAATAAAAGTGTTATTAATTTTAAGATCTGGTAATTTAAGAGGAATATCTTCAGATTTAGATCAGATGCATATATATGTTGCTGTACTGAGAGAATCTCAGTGCAGCAACAAGATGGTGGTATTGATTGTGGTTTGTTTCAATAGCGTTTATTGAATTTATTTTATCACAAAACAGGTATCCGATAAAAGATATTTGGTTTAATCACAGAAAGTTAAGAAATCCTTTCCTGTTAAATAAATAATTAAATAGCTCCTTTTCCACTTACAAATAATGCAAGCTGTAGATGCTCTCCAAAGGAATTTAAATTAAAACTGTACTGTTCTTGCAGGATGATTTGGATTCCATCAGATAGAACAATATGTGGAAGGTTTTGTATAACATGTTTCATGCTTGTTATGGAATTTACGTTTTTTTTTTTTTTTTTTAAACATCTTCGCTTCCAACAAGGCTGCAAGCAGCCACTAATTAAAGTTGGAAGTTACTGAAAGAGAAAAGATGAAGATTGTAGAGCAAGAAAACGATTGACGGACGACTTAAAAGATTGCAAATTATATGAATCAGGAAAGCAAGATGAAGGAAGCGAGTTCCAAAGAGCTGATGCCCGAGGAAAAAAACTAGACGAATAAGCGTTTTTGGAGCACTTAGGAACAGTCACAGAAAAAGGATGACACTTAACTGAATGACGAGTAACAAGAGAATGAATTTTAGTAGATGGCACAAGAGACGATAGCTCTTTAAAGCAGTGCCCATTATAGTATTTGTAGAAAAGAGAAAAAGAAGCAACATTACAATGATGTGATGATGGTTGGAGGTTGGCTGCAAGAGCAGGTCCAACTATGTTTACAATGCATTTTTGCACATTGTCAAAAAGAGAAAGGACATCATTAGAAGATTCGCCATAGATATGGCAACAGTATTCCACACAAGGACGGATTTATAGAGATAGAGAATAGAATCCGGAGTAAAAAAGTGTTGAGGTCGATAAAGAGATGCAACCTTAGCAGATGCTAATTTTGAAACAGATTTGATATATGGTTTCCAAGAAAGATTGGAAGTAAGAGTTAATCCTAGAAGATGAAGAGTAGGTGACTCATCGAGTACATCACCGTTCATAAATTTAGGAAGATCTAAATTATTGCAATAACGATTGGCTGAAAAAAACTGAGTTTTATCTGAATTAAAGTTCCAGCCACTGTGAGCCCCATGCTGTAGCAGAAGTGAGATCCTTTTCAAGCTCAAATGCCCCCTCCAAGCAATCAGAGGGTGTTGGTTTCTTATCACGACAAGAATAAATGGTAGTATCATCAGCAAACAATGCCACCTTAGATGTTAGAATATCTGGAAGATCGTTAATGTAAATTAAAAAGAGTATAGGGCCAAGGATAGAACCTTGAGGAACCCCTGAAGTTACAATAATAAGAAGAAGAGTGTTGTCCATCGAGGACAACTTTTATGCTACGATTGGAAAGAAAGGATTTAATGATCTTAAAGATGTTGCCGGATACACCATAAGCTTATGGAGAAGACCAGCATGCCAAACTTTATCAAAAGCTTTTGAAATGTCAAGAGCGATGGCCTTAACCTCGCCACCTTCATCTAATGCACGATAAAACCTGTCAGTTATTACTGTTGGCAAACCAGTTGTTGAACGAGAAGATCGAAATCCATATTGATGGTCAGAAAGTAAGTTATTAGATTCAAGATGAGAAATTAAGTGTTTGTTAATTAAAGATTCAAAAACCTTGCTTATGATAGGAAGAAGACTTATGGGACAATAGACAATGGGACAATAGACAATAGACATGGGATATAGACAAATCAGATCTCTCTCCAGAATTTTTGAAGATAGGGATAACAATGCCGCTTTCCAGCAGGCTGGAAAACAAGACTCTGATAAGCACTTATTGAATAGTTTTGAGAGTATAGACGACAGCTCCGGAGAACACTTCTGCAAGACAATAACAGGTATGTTGTCCGGGCCACAAGCTGTAGAAGAGTCTAGACAGGAAATCACTTTAGATACAGATGCTGGAGTGATATTTATGTCAAGCAATGGATCAACCTGTAAGTTGGCAATATCAGGTAGAACGCATCTAGTGGAATCAAGAGATGGTATTGATGAAAAGTTTTTAGCAAACAATTCGGCTTTGTCTTTAGGTGAGATGACAAAGTCTGAACCATACAAGAGAGGTGGAATTATAGATTTGCCCTTATTATTGATACTATTAAAGATTCTCCAGAAGTCACGAGAGCCTAATTTTCGAGATGAGATACAAGATTTTCATGACCTGAGAATAGCGGGTTTTGACGTTAGACAAAACCTTTTTACAATTGTTTCTAGCAGTAATAAACAGACGTCTGTTTTCTGGAGAATTGTTTTGCTGATAAATACGGAAGTAACGGTTTCGATTGGCAATCGCAGCAGCACAGTGTGAGGAAAACCATGGAGGAGAGTGAGGCTTGACCTGAAATCGTTGAGAGGGAACAAAAGATTCCATGCCAGCCTGAATCCACAAAGTTATGTAAGAAGCACATTTGTCGACAGGAAGACGAAAGATTTCTACCCAAGAGTCATCACAAAGAAAATCACGGAAAGAATCCCAGTCAGCTTTACTGTAGTTGTAAGAGGTTCGATAATAGGGGGATTCAGGTGATGAAGAAGAATGAGATATTAGTTTTAGAGAGATCAAACAGTGATCAGAAGCACCTAAGGGTGAATGTGGAGAAACTGAGCACTGACTAGGATCAGAAACAAGAAATAAGTCGTGTAGAGAAGGTAGATGATTCGGGTTGTCAGGAAAGCGAGTTGGAAAGTTGACTATTTGAGTTAGGGATTGAGAAAGGCAAAAGTTGTGGGCTTTAATGCCTGCAGAGTCACTGAAACAAGAGCCAAGCCATTCAGAGTGGTGAGCATTAAAGTCACCGACAACAACTATATTAGTTGATGGATAAAGAGAGAGGGCTTGGTCAATATGATCAGAAATAGCGTCAAAATGAGTGCAGTCTTGAGATGAAGGAGAGCAATATAGAACAAAGAGAAAGGCAATAGAGTGAAGTGGTGCTAAACGAAAGCACGTGAAAGAAAAGTCTGTGGATTCAAACATAGTTTCACGAAAAATAGGTGAATTCTTACGAATGTAAATGCCCAGGCCAAGCATGTGACTATTGAAGTCTTTACGAATTAAAGGATAACCATCAACACTAAGATCGCACGATGAGACAGCCGAACTCAAATTAGTCTCACAAAGAGCAAGTAGGTCTAGCGAACTTTGCAAAAGATAAGACTCAACAGAAGAAAAGTTACTTTGAAGACCACGAATATTAGTGAATGATAGGTATAGAGAACTTGATGATGATGATGGTTTTTTGTGTTTTATAGTTTTTGGTACTTTATTCATTTTTAAATTAGATTGAAGAACTTGACTCAAAGCATAGATAGTACTCAGAACACCGTTTAATAGCCCAAGCAATTGCGTCATTACTACTAATAAAACCTAAGCCGTAACAAAGGGCTCCAATATGGCCTCCGCAATGCACACCAAAAGTACAAACAGGGACACCATCCATGCGCAACATGGCACTGTTGATACTTTGATATTTTTTAGCTGTTGATGGAATCAGCCTCTCTGAGAGCTACCACAGAGTTCGGGAAACCTGACTACCAGCCGGCCTCAGAACCATAAAACTGAGTTTTAGAGCTGTATCCTTATTAGGAGATAATAGAATGAGTTGCCTAGTCATAAAAACAGAGACACAAGTAAAACCCATGCATTGAGTCAAGAAGATCCAGCATTCAACATCCTAAACTGGAAACAATGTATTAAAAATACGTCTGCGCCAGCCTAATAGATGAAGAAGGGGTGCGAGGCTGGTCAACAGATAGAATCTGTTTACCCCTTAAGTCTTTGCCTAGGAGGCCTTCTACAAGACAGTAGCTGGGTGCATTTAACATCTGCCCAAGATGAGTATTTTTAATCGAGACACCATCTCTAGCCTTTACTCAACCAAGAGCCCCAATGCAGGGGGTTTTTTAAATCGGAGTTGGCATCTCCTAGCCTTTGCCTAAAAAGGCGTATCCTACAAGGCAGCAATTTCTGGGAGTGCTGCCCTCAATATAATGCCTGATTGCTTTGGTTGTGTCTGTGGCTTTGTGTAATTTTATTAACTCAGAGGTGTACACTGGATTTTTAGATGTTTGAGTTTTGGCACTTATAGACATTGTGAAACTTTAAATTTTTGTATGTTCATGCTTATGTCAAATAAGAATCTTTTGCAAAGAATTGTGGTGATTGGAGCTTGGGAGCAAAAAACCCTTAATTTTTAGGCTCACCCAGCCCTCAACGTGGGAGCAATGAGTTAGTAAAATATTTTCTTTGCTATTTTTTATTATTTTATCTAAATTTATATTCATCAACAAGTTTCAAATTTCATGCAATAACCTTTTAATGTTTATTTTTTATGAGCCTGCAAAGTTTACAGCCCCTCAAATTGAGGGGGTTAGAATTTTATATAGTTATAATTTTTGAAAAATAAAAGATTGTTGCATGAAATTTGAATTTTATTGATGAATATAAATTTAGATAAAATAATAAAAAATAGTAAAGAAAATATTTTACTAACTCATTGCTCCCACGTTGCACACTAAAAAAAAAAGGTAGAAATTTCTACCTTAGGGTAGGATATGTGATATACCCTTAGTAAGGTATAATTTTCTACCTTTTAGGGTAGAAAATTATATTAAAAACAATTATTTGTCATACAATTTTCTAACTTAAAGGTATAATTTTCTACCTTATAAGGTAGAAAATTATACCTTACTAAGGGTATATCACATATCCTACCTTAACTAAAAATTTATACCTTTATTTTTTAGTGTGTGAGTAAATTTTCATTTTTTGAAAAAAAATTTTGTTTTGTTTTTGACTATCCATAATGTTTTATTCGTTTTTAAAACTTGTGATATTAGTTATGTGTGTTTGCTAAAGTTTCTGGTCTAATCTATTTTTTTTTTTTCATTTACTCGTGTAAAATTTGACAAATCAACATGAAAATGAAATTTGTAAATTTAGTGGACAATTTTTGTTACATTTGTAGTGAAATAACATTTTCCTCACAGAAAAGAACAATGACACATCTGCTTACCAGCATTACTTCGATATGAAGGTAGGGGACCAGGATAAGTCTTGGGCTTCACATATATGCTGTAGCTCTTGTTCACTTACACTAAGAGAATGATTGAAAAATAAAAAAAGATCTTTGGCTTTTGCTGTTCCTATGGTATGGAAGGAGCCTAAAAACCATACAGATGACTGCTATTTCTGCTCGACCCCATCCATTAAGGAAGGTTTATCAATGAAGAAAATAGGAACAGTTAAATATCCGAATCTAAAATCTGCCATTCGATCTATTCCGTATTCGGATAGTTTACCAGTTTCTACTCCACCACAAAGTTGTGAGTTAGAAGCAGAAAATGAAGTAGAAATAGAAGAAAACAAGCCTTCTGCATCAAATCGTCCTGATTTTGTGTTAACAGATGATGTGTCACACAGATTGAGTCAAGCAAATTTAAGTGATCTTGTTCGAGATCTGGACTTGTCACAGAAAAAGGCAGATCTTCTAGGGTCAAGACTAAAGCAGTGGAATCTTCTCCAGTTTGATGTCAAGGTTTCACATTACAGAAAACGGCAGCAGAATCTGCTTTTTTTTTTTTGAGAAGAAAAATAATCTTGTTATTTGCATTGACGTCTTTAGATTAATGTATTTTCTTGATTTAAACTATGATCCAACTGAATGGAGATTATTCATAGACTCATCTAAGCTAAGTTTGAAAACTGTATTACTGCACAATGGAAACCGTCTTCCTTCTATTCCTATTGGCCATGCAGTTGACATGAAACTGCATGTTTCATGTCAACTGCATATAAACATGAGACTTATATAAAAATGAAAGTTCTCCTCAACACAATTAATTACAATGAACACAAATGGAAAATTTGTGGTGATCTAAAAGTCATTGCTATACTTTAAGAAATGCAATTAAGGTATACTAAATACTGCTGCTTTTTGTGTATTTGGGACAGTAGATTTTTTTTAGATATTTGTTCACATTATAAAAAAGAAGACTGGACTGCTAGAAATCTCAACACAGATGAAAAAAATGTTATTGCTGAACCACTCGTGGATCCAAAAGATGTTCTTCTTCCACCATTACATATTAAATTGGGTTTAATGAAAATTTTTGTCAAAGGTATGAACAAATAAGGACAGGCTTTTTTTAGGTATTTAAAAAATAAATTTTCAAAAATAAGTGATGCAAACATTCAAGAGGATATTTTTGTTGGGCCACAAGTACATCAACTTATAAAGGATCCTGCATTTGGCGAAGTTTTGAAGGGACAAGAAAAAGAAACTTGGAAGCTCTTAAGGGAGTAATTTGTGGATTTTTAGGCAACAAAAGAAATGATAATTACATTCAATTGGTAACGTTACTTTTGGAAAAATACCATCAACTTGGATGTAACTTGTTCCTCAAGATTTATTTCCTCCACTCACACCTGGGCTTCTCCCCCCCCCCTCAGTTATGGAGCTGTTAGTGATGAATATGGGTTTCACTAAGTTATTTCAGATATCAGGGTCGTTTAAATGAGGCTATGCTTGCAGATTACTGGTGGTTTGTGTGTATGGATGGTCCAGAACTAATCTACAAAATAAAAGTAGTAGAGAAATGTATGTTCTGGACCATTTTTATTTTCGACCATTTATCCAGCCACAATTTTATATATATTTTAAGATGTCCAATTGACCACAACTTTTATGAGTCTTTCAGACTTACTCTGCATGGGTTCGAAGAACCTACTTCTTTTGGATCTGAAAGATCTATCAATTCTTTATTGTCAACCCATGAGTTAAACGATTCAGGATATCCATACCACTTTACTAGTGATTTATTTTTGAGTTTGCGAATCACTTTTTCAATTCTAAGTATTTTTTGATTCGTTTTTTGCAGTTCTTGTTCATAAAAAGTTCCTTGTATTTCTTCACCATTTTTGTCAGTTATTTTATAAGTTGGAGGATCTATGTACTGAATTTGTGATATAGTAAGAACTTCTTCTGTCCATCTTGGTGTGTATCCTTTTTCAAATGTTGTCTTCTTTTTAGTTATCCTGACTCTATCATTAATTGAAAACTTTGGTCTTACAGACTCTGATCGTGCATTTCCGTTCAAGTTTAACCAAACAATATTCTTATTCTTTTCATCACTAGCTTTAACTGGTGTCATTTTAATTGAAGAATGTTTTGTGTTGTTGTATTTATTTACCATTTCATTTAAGACGTCAATATATTTTCTAGTAGAATTAGCTGAAAAGTATTTGAACATTTTCTCTTTCATTGTATAACTCAACACATAGAGCTTTAACATGGTTATTATAAAATTCTCGACCTTTATCTACCCATAATTTTTGGCACTTTCGTTCTTTAAAAATTTCATTTAAGCATTTTCAACATCAACTCCAGTTTTATTCTTTAATGGAACAACCCATCCATACTTTGAAAATACATCTATTACCATGAGTAAGTATTTTATACCGTTGTTAAATTTAGAGAAAGATTGCATGTCGACTAAATCAGCAGCCCATATTTCATCGATTCCATTTGCAATTACTTTTTTTTTTCTGAAATGTTTTATAATGGGTCTATGAAGTTCGTTCGCAAGTTCGTCAGACCATTTCACATTTTTTTCTTTGACTTTTTTGCTGATTGATTGTAGTTTTTTTGAATACCGACTTTGCATGGAGCTTCAGACCGAGTCCAAACTTTGCTTTAGAAGCGATGATAGGTTTTATAATGCCTCTTTCAATTTTTTCGCGTGTAGTTGGATTTTTTATAGCGTCCATTTCTTCAATCATTATTCTGTCGACTAAGTTTCTATTTGCAGTATCTGTAAAATGTTGATATGCGAGATCATGATGATAAGCAGCACTATCAACTCTATCTATAGGTTTACTCCATTCTTTATATGCGTCAGTAGAAGTGAGTCTCTCATTTAAATTGATACCAGGACCAGCAAAGTTCATTCCAGGTAAGTGCATCTCACCTGGGAATTTTGCCCATGGTAATTTTACTTTTTTAGTTATTGAATTAATAGAGTTGACTAAGTCTCCTCCTTTCTTAGTGGATCCTTCGGATCTGACAAATTGAGTTTTTGTTGTTCCGCAAATGTCGCAAGTTCCGCGAATTATATTTCTATTGTTTTTGCTGACAAAGTTTTGTTGATTTAGTGTATTTGTATTTTTTTTGCATTTGACACAGTACATTATTTTATATATAAAAAATAATTATATATAAAAATGGATGTTTTCGATTTATTATGGAACGTAAAAAGAAATAAACGAAATAATAGTAAGTTGTTACCTTAAAGTATAAGAGGAATTATTGTTGGAAAGTCAGGTTGTGGAAAAACTACTTTATTATTAAATTTACATTTAAGACCTGGTTGGTTAGATTATAATAATTTACAAGTTTTTGGAAAATCTCTATTTCAGCCTGAATACAAAATATTAAAAAGATCTTTTGAAGAAAAATTACCAAAAAAAGTTATTCTTAATTTGTTTAAGTATCAGGACAAAATAGAAAATCCTGAAGAAGTTATTGAAGAAGTTTCAAAAACGTTTAATGAGAAAAATAGTAAAGTTGATATGGAGTGCAAATTTTTTGAGACAGCAGATGATGTACCAGATCCTGAAGATCTCGATGCTAATAATAATAATTCAATGGTATTTGATGATTTGCAACTGCCAAAGCAAAATAAATGTGAGAAGTATTATATAAGAGGGAGGCATAGTAATGTAGATTGTTTCTATCTTGCACAAAATTATTTTATTTTGCCTAGACAGACTATAAGAGAAAATGCAAATTTTATTTGTTTATTTCCACAAGATTCAAAGAATTTAAATCATATTTATAAAGATCATGTATCGAGTGATATGTCAGAGGATGAGTTTAAAAAGTTATGTAGAACTGCATGGAAGAAAAAGCATGGATTTGTTGTAATAGATTTATCTTCTAAAAAAGATGATGGAAAGTATTGAAGTGGATTTGATAATTTTTATATTACATCTGACTATTTTAAAGATCCTTAAGATCTATAGAAAATTCTTTGAATTTTTAAGGATTCTTGATAAATAAATTTTTTAATATATAAAAATGCCTTGCATATATGTAAACGAAAACAGTAGTGAAATAATAACTAAATTTAATTATAGTATTAAACTGGATAAGAATAAACAATATGAAATGGCTCTAGTTGGTTTAGAGACATATTATAGTTTTCTAAATATTGATTTATCAAATAACAATTTTAGATTCAGTCCTGATAATGGGGTGACTTGGTTTGATGTTCTACTTCCAGTAGAAGCATATGAGATTGATGAATTATTTTTAATTAAAAACGGTGATGTAATATCAGGAGTTCCAGCTATAACAATTGGAGCTAATAACAATACATTACGTTCAACTTTAAATATTCAGACAGGATATAAAGTAGATTTTACAACTACAAACTCAATTAGGACTATTTTAGGTTTTAGTTATCAAATATATTCAACAGGTTATTATGAATCTGAAAGTATTGTGAAAATATTAAAAGTGAATACTATACACGTTACATCTAGTATAGTAGAAGATTCATATGTTGATGGAAAAACACAAAAAATTATATATTCATTTTTTCCAAATGTCGGTCCTGGATATAAAATTGTTCAAGAACCGATTAATTTAATATATCAACGTGTATTGTTAGATTCGATTTCAACATTAGTAAATACAATAGGTGATCAAGATTAATTCAAATTAATTTAAGAGGTGAAAAAATTTCTATTAGATTTCACATAAGAGAAAAAAAATAATCTTATAATAAAATGACAAATTATACTAATGTTAAAATACATCTTTCAGAAGGACAATTGAAAAAATTGAAAAAGTAATAAGTGAAAAGACTGGAGTTAGTATTGAATTATCACATTCAGATTTTAATGGAGAACATGCATTAGCTGTTACAAATACACAGATGAATAAAATTTCAAAAGCATATGAAGATGGTAAAGGAGTAGTGCTAAAATTAAGCAAAAAACAACTCATATACAATGCTAAAATAAAGAAGGGAAGATTTCTAGGAGCACTTTTACCTTTCTTAGGATCAGCTGGAAGTTTTTAGCATCAAAAGTAATACCGTCTCTAGCAACAGTACTTCTTACAGGTGTAGGAGCTGCAACTGGGAACAATCTGATTAATAAAATTGCTGGAAATGGTATTGGTAAAAAAGGATTTTATAAAGTTAGAAATAGAGAAGGAATTAAGTTCACTAAAATGGGAGGTGGATTATTTATGAGTCCATGGAAAAGTGGAGGATCATTAGGAGATGGACTATACTTAAGTGCTGGAAATGGTTACGTGAGAACTGGAGCAGGTCTATTATTAGGGTCTAATTCACCATTTGCTAATATACCTTTTTTGAATTTGATTTTGTATTTAATGACACTTTTGATAATAAGCAGGAATTAATAGTTGATGGGTCTAAATATAAAATATTTGCAAAGGAAGATATTAAATTAGCATTTAAGTCACATAAAGTTATATCTTTGCAAATAGGTGTAAAAATTGATGATCCTAATTTTGTATTAATTTCTTTAGAAAATAGTTTAAAATTAAAAATGCTAAGTTTAGATAACAATATTGTATCAGAATCAGTTGATGATATTGTTGTGATTATTAAAAACAATAATTCAATTGAAGATATAACAATTAAAAAAGGTGATGTATTATGCTATGTTAATTTAGTAAAATAAATAATTTTATTTTGCTTTATAAAATTGAGTATTTAAATAATTCAAATATGAATAAATTAGAGTCTAAATAAGATTAGTGAAATTCAAAAAGAAATAGAAATTGAGAGAGAAAAGAGTTTTGTTTTTAATTAACATTAACATTAATTAACATTAACTTAATTAACATTAAGTAAAAAGTATCATAAGGCAATAAAAGTAAGTTCTGCAGTTGATGTAGCGTTAATTGGAAGTACAATGGCACTAGGAACTGCTGGAATTGGTTTTTTAGCCACAATAGTAGCAACTCCAATAGCTATTGCATGTGAAGGTGCAGCATTAGCGATTGGAGCTCTTTCATTGATAGGAGGTCAAGTGAATAAAAAATTAAATTTAAAAGCAGAAAAGCATGAAAGCATTAAAATACTTGCTAGTTCAAAATTTGAAAAGTTTAAAGTTATGCTTGAAGATATTAGGACAAAAATTAAAAAAGATATTGATGAACAAACTAAGATATCATTAATTAATCAAGGAGGAGAAGAAGCGATTAATTTACTTCAAATGAGATTTAGTAAATCTGAAGGATCAATGCGAAGTAAATCTGAAGGATCAAAAAAATGAAAAAACAAAATAACTATGTATAGGTTAATATATTTATTATTTATTAATAAATATGTTTTATCCTTTCTTTTTAGAATGTAGTATGCGTGAAACAGATTTGAATAAAAAAATATCTTTAGAACTTTTAGGATTTTGAAAAGCAGGAGCTGTTATTAAACCATGTGTTACTGACTTACTTCGCATAGGTCCTTTGGATTTAAGATATGATTCAAAATGTCAATATAATTATAATCTTATTACTGAAAAAGGTAATTTTCAAATACCAGATACTTATAGTGATGGTGAAAGAAATAAACTTTATAAACTTATTTGGAATGAAGATAGTGATTTTTATAAAGTAGAAAGTGAAATTAAAGATCATAATAAACAATGGAGTAATGTTAAAAAGAATTATAAATTGAGAATGATAGATAAATATGTACTTCAATTAGAGTGTGACTTTAAAGAAAAAAAATTAATAAAAAGTATTTTATCAATTGCAGTACTAACAGGATTATTAGAATCAGATGACGTCACTTATAAAGACTATGAAATTAAAAATATAATTAATATTAAAAAATATAAATAAAAACATAACATAAAATTCTATGTTGTGTAATGTTTTTTTATTTTTGCATATTAAAAATGTCGTTTTTAGAAATTACTGATCCTGAAAAGAGAAATCAAGCTATTGAAGAATACAAAGCTTTGAAAAAAATAGTACAACAAAATGCTCTTAATGAAAAGATTGGTGAATCTAATTTTAATCAAGACAAAGTTGTATAATCCACTCATTGAGAGTCAATCTGGTATAAATAAAGGGATATCAAAGTTGAAAGATCAATTAGCACTTACTTTTCCAAATACTGACATACTTCGTATGGATCAAAAGGATCTATTCCGTATGGATCAAAAGGATCCTTATGCATCTAAGATTGGGTTTGATAGTTCAAAGTTATTAAAGTTAGGCAAAATTGCAACGGATTATCTTAGATTATATACATCAAGCAAAAAGTCTACAGATACAGTATTTGGAATATATTCAAGATATGGAGAGTTATACATTGGTAAAAACCAAATAACTATTGATGAAAATAATATAAATATTGATGGAAAAGAATATATTGGTACAAAAGGTCTGTGGGAATTGATAACAAAATTTAATCCAAATAAAGAAGTATATAATAATGAAGGTAATAAAAACTATAAAGATATATTACTACAAACAGATGCAATTACTTCAAGTAATCCAAACAAACCAAAGTCGTCAAGAAGTGAAAAATACAATGAATTAATATCTCCAATTTGGAAGAATATGAAGGGAGCAAGGAGAAAACTAGAGTATGAGAGAAAAGGAAGTGGAGTTGGAGATAAGAGAAGAATTAAAACTGTAATTCAAACTGTAATTCTTCCAAGCAATCCTAATGTATTAGTTGAAATGTTAGGATTGCGAATAGCTGCTTGGGAGGCTGGTAATAATTCATCAAGAAATGAAGCTGTAGCAATTAGCGATGAATTACTAAGGCAGGGTATATTAAATAGTGAAGAATATAAAGCAATACAAAATATTCTAGCAGTATGAATAAAAAAAATTGTGTATATAAAAATGATCATCATTAAAAATAAGAGATATATTAAGAAGCATGTTATTGGAGGAAGTGGACTTTTCGATACTCTAAGAGAGATATTTAGACAAGCAGCAGCATCAAATGTAAATAAAGTATCATTAGCTATGGTTAAAAAGCTTGCAGCTACTGATTTAGGAAAAAGTGCATTAACTGCTGCTAAATCAGCAGGAAAAGAACTATCATTATCAGCAATAGAAGCTGCTAAAAATACTGCAATAGAAAAAGGAAAAAAATTTATTGATAAAGTATCTAAATCAAATCTTGATAAAAAAAGTGAAGAGCTATTATCAAACTTGATTAGATCTGGAACACAAAGTAATGAAGCAAATCTTACTAATTTAGCATATGAATCTTCAATAAAACCAAAGAAATCAATTCGAAGTGAAAATGCTATTAGAATTGAAGAATTAGTTAAAAAAGGGAGTGGGCTGAGATTATTTTAAAAATTCATTATCAGATAAAATTTTTTTTTTAATTTTATATAAAAAATGACAACTTCTGAAGTATTTAATTATGATGAGCCAATGAAAGATGTAGGAATTGAAAGATGTCAATATTATGCCTTAAACCCGATAATTGGTACAAATCTAAATAGCGGAGACATAAGAATTACAATTGATCAAACTGATTTATATACACTACCACCTAAAGCTTATATTTTAGTTGAAGGGACATTTCTTTAAAATGTTGGGACAGCTTATGCTAATACAGATGTAGAGACAATTGATAATCCAGGTGTAGCTACAAAAATGCTTGGATTGTTAAAATATTCTAACAACTTTCAAGTTTCAAAGGGATTAAATCAATTATGGTATTATAAGATTTCTCAACAACAGCATCGCTAACAGATAACGTTGGATTTGCAATTAGGCAAGGAGTAATAATACAAAAACCATCTACAAAGGGAGCATTTTCATTTCGTATACCTTTAAACCACATTTTTGGTTTCTGCGATGATTATGACAAATCTGTTTTTGGATTTATACAAACATTAACTCTTACTAGATGAAGTGACAATAATGCCATATTTAGAGCTAATAATGTAGTTGCTGGTAAAGTTGTTCTTGATAAAGTAGCATTATACATTCCACAGTTAGATCCATCATTTGAACAAGAATCTAAACTTCTCAGTATGATATCATCAAAAGTAACTATTCTTACAGAGAGCGCCGTCTTAATAGTATGGCAGTACCACAAATTACATCATTTAATTGGCAACTTAGTCCAAAGGCATCTTCTGAAAGACCTAGATATGTCATTGTTGGATTTCAAACAAATAAGTTATTAGATCAAACAACAAATCCTTCATTATTCGATCATTGCGACTTGCAAAATATGCAAGTTGTTGTTAGTAATAAAAATTATCCTGAACTTAACTATAATCTATCATTTCCAAATATGAAGTATATAAATATATAAAAATATAAGTTAGCTTATGGTTCTGCATCTGATTTTAGTGAAAAATTTTATGGAACTAGTGACTTGATTACAAATGGACACATTCTATATACTGAATATAGAGATTTATTTCCAATTATGGTTTTTGATGTTAGTAATCAAAGAGAAAGATTAGATTCATCAATAGTAAATATATCAATTAATGCAACATTTAATACTGCAGTACCAGCAAATACTATGGCATATGCTCTTGTAATATCGGATAAATTATTAAACTTTCAATCAGATGGAAACAGGCTTACTCAAATTCATTAATTTTATATAAAAATGAATTAAAAAAATTTTTTTCTTTATATAATAAAAATGTATTATACTAGAAAAGATTTACAAAATCTAATGAGAGAAAATAATATAACAAAAACATCAGACAATTATGTAAAATTATTAATGCTAGCTATAGATAATAAGTTGATAGATAAAGATAAAATAATGTCAAAAGTAGTAGAATCAACTGATGAAAAAAGGCCTGTTGGTCGTCCTAGAATTCATAAAGTAAAAGGAGAAAATGTAGATAAAAGACCTGTTGGTCGTCCTAGAATACATGAGATAAAAGCAAAGAAAAAAGAAATAGATCCAAAATATGAAAGATTGAGATCAATTAAGAAAAAGCCAGTCATTATTAAATTAACAAACGTAGATACAAGGGAAGAAATAGTATACAAATCATTATATAGAGCTATGAAAGAAACTAAACATGGATATAAATATTTTGAATCAAAATTTCGTGATGGAAAGGTTAATATGGATATAAGATTGAAGTATTCAATTCTGAAAAACTAAAAAAAAATGTAAAATAGAGATTTTAAAATTGATAAACTTAATGGTTATTCAATCTCATTTGTATGTGATAAAGAAAAATCTGATGAACAAGAAAAGTTTATTACAATGATTGAATCTATTGAAAAATTTTGTAGAGATCAAATTGAAGTATATAAAAATAAGATAAAAAAATCTAAAGTTAATCTTGCTAATTTAAAATTTTTAAGATATAATGCAGATAAACCTCCAATAATATATGGAAAGTTATTTACAAGTAATAAAGCTTTTGAAACAACTACAGTTTTCCGTCGTAGAAAAACTAAAAGTGAAGTAAATCCTTTGGATCCATGCAAAGTAAATCCGAATGATACTGTAAAATCACTTGTTATAGATTCACCTTATGATTATATTAAACAAAGATGTGAAGCTATTGGATGCTTAAAGATTGAAGGTATTTTTATTGGTTCAATGATAGAGTCAATACAAGTTAAACTTCAAGATGTAGTTATTGTTAAAATGATTTCTAATTTTACTAGTATTTAGATTTAGGCAGTGAATCAGATGATGAGTTGTAAAGTATTTAATAATCTAAGGATTTAAAAAATATATAAAAATGGGAGAAAAAGCTATGGAATTTTATAGAATGTATAAGCCTACGTCATGCAGTTTGTATTGGAAAAGAGAAAAAATAAATAATAATTTAAAAGATTTAAAAAAATCTTGCTATATAAAAAATGGAAAACATAATTCTTATGGATCCAAAGGATCTAATTGACGAACCGATTCCATACATATCATCAGAAATATTAACTCCTGAACCTTTTGTATATAGAATAACAACTGTTCAAAATGAGAGACAACTTGAAAAACTGCGAACAGTAGAATATTGCTGTAGAGTTAGAGGATGGGGGTGTGTATAATCGGCCACGTGCCTCTGTAGCGCCAGTGGTTAGAGCGCCACGTGCGGCCATGGCGCAGTGGTTAGAGCGCTTGCTATATAAGCAGGAGATCCAGGTTCGAAACGAGCTCTGGACAAATTTTCGCGTCACGGTAAGGAAGGAGGCGTGAACTTCCCGGTTAAATGCACTTCCGCGGTGCTCTGTGACAAGACCGTTAGGACTTCTTGGGGCACCAAAAAAAAAAAAAAAAAAAAAAAAAAAAATTGTATATAATATATCATATGAAATATTTTAACAAGAAAAAAAATTTTGAAAAATGATATAAATAAATTTTTTATAATAAAAAATATCTTTCATATTTAAAATGGAAAACGATATTAATAGCAAAAATGTAAAAGAATTAAAAAAAATCGCTAAAGAGCGAAAAATTAAATATTATTATAATATGCGAAAAGATGAACTTATTAATGCATTATCTCAGAGACAAAGACCAGTTCCTGCTCTTCGTCCTATTATTCAAAGACCAGTTCCTGCTCCTCGTCCTATTATTCAAAGACCAGTTCCTGCTCATCGTCCTATTCAAAGACCAGTTCCTGCTCCTCGTCCTATTATTCAAAGGCATACTTCTTATGGGTCTGAAAGGCTTATACTTGATGAACCAATTCCATTATCAGTTCAAGCACCTGTTTTAGAACCTGAACTCTTTTCAAGGTTGACAACAGCTGCAAAAAATGTATTGTCTTACGTCGTCAACAGCTATAATGATGTCTTAGAGTGGGTTAAACCATATATTTCAAATCCAATTAAGAAGAAAGTAGAAGATACAGGATCTGATATTAAAAGAAAAATAGAATCAATAAAATCTATAGTTTCTAATACAAAAAATAAATAGAATTTAAATAGTCACAATCAGCAGTTAAAAGTGTGACAAAACAATTTACAGTTAAAGGTATAGATGGATATGATGTTTCTTCATTCATTAAAGATGCTAAGAAAAATGCAATTAAAATACTAAATAAAAATAGAGGATCGAAAGTTAATATAGTTATCACTTGTGAAATGGAGAAGACGAGTATTACAACAGGAGAAACTATAACTGCAGATGTGCCGTATATAACTAAGAGTTTAAGAGTATTAGAATCTATAAATTTAGATGAGTTTTATGAAGAAGCAAAGTCTAAAATTTTAGAAAACTTATCATCATTTCAACAGCTAGGATCAAATTGGAGATTTGTTTCTATTATAAAGATGGATATAAATATGATAGAGTATAATCCTTTTAAAGCAAAATCGTATATTCCATTAGATAAAGATTTAGCAGCTAAAAAGGCTATTATTAATATAAAAAATGAAAATAATGATCGCTTTAAATGGTGCATAGCTAGATTTTTAAATCCAACAAATAATCATCCTGAAAGAGTTGATAAAGAGCTTAAAAATGAAGCTGAAAAAATAAATTGGGATAAGATAGATTTTCCAGTATCTTTAAATCAAATTACACTATTTGAGAAAAATAATCATAATATCAGTGTTAATGTATATGGATATGAAAAGGACTATAAATGCGAGAATTCAGTTTACCTTTTACGCATTTCAAAAAATAATGATCGCAAACATTTATTAGATTTATTATTATTTTCAGATGGAGAAACGAATCATAACTGTTTATTAAATAATTTAGGCAGATTACTTTCATCACAAACATCAAAAAGAACAAATGTTAAACACTATTGAAGAAATTGCTTACTTGGATATAACTCTGAAGAATCACTATCTAAACATAAATTGTATTGTAATACACATGATTCAGTTAGAATTGAACTTCCTAAATCAGGTCCAACAATGCAATTTGTCCATTATAATAGATCAATGAGAGTTCCATTTGTAGTGTATGCAGACTTTGAAAGTTTTATTAAACCTATTAATACTTGCGCGCCCAATCCAAATGAATCCTATACTAAGCAATACCAAAAACATTTGCCTAGCTTTTTCTGCTACAATATTAAATGTTTTGATGAGAGTTATTATCAAGGTAAATTAGAAACATTTACCGCAAATAGTGAAGAAGATGATGTTGCGCAAATATTTGTTGACAGATTAGAAGAAGATATTAAAAATGTTTGTAATAGGATCAACTTTAAAAAGGACATGATATATACTCATGAAAATAAGAAAGACTTTAATGAAGCAACTGAATGTCACATTTGTGGAGAAGATTTAGGAGAAGACAAAGTGCGAGATCATTGTCACATTACTGGAAAATATAGAGGTGCTGCACATAATAGTTGTAATTTAAAATATAAAATTCCAAAATTCATTCCAGTATTATTTCACAATTTATCAGGTTATGATCGTCACTTATTTATAAAGAAATTATCTGGAGGAAAATTAAGTTGCCTCCCTAACATCGAAGAAAAGTGTATTAGCTTTTCTAGAGAGATTAAAATAGGAGAATTTACTAATAAAGAAGGTAAGAATTTTAAAATTAAGCGTGAACTTCGTTTCTTAGACAGTTATAGGTTTATGCCATCTAGCTTAGATGCATTATCAAAAAATTTAACAAAAGATGAATGCAAAAATATCATAAAGTTGTATTCTGGGAAACAATTACATTTATTACTCAAAAAAGGTATATACCCTTATGATTGGGTTGATTCTGTTGATAAATTTAATGAATCACAATTACTACCAAAAGAATCGTTCTTTTCTAAATTGAACGACGAAGGTATTAGTGATGATGATTACTCACATGCACAAACTGTATGGAATGAGTTTAATTGTAAATCTTTTAGAGACTATCATGACTTATACAACGTTTCAGATGTGCTTTTACTAGCTGACGTCTTTGAAAATTTTGAGACGTTTGCATGAAAAATTATAACTTAGATCCAGTTTGGTATTATACATCACCAGGATTAGCTTGGGATGCTGCAATGAAAAAAACAAAAGTAAAATTAGAATTGCTAAGTGATTATGATATGATACTTATGATAAAGAAAGGTATAAGAGGTGGAATCAGTATGATATCAAATAGATTAGGAGCTTCTAATAATAAGTGCATGGATGACGCATATGACAAAAGCAAAGAATCAACATTCATCCAATATCTAGATGCTAATAATCTATATGGATGGGCAATGAGTAAACCACTTCCAACACATAGTTTTAAATGGATGGACGAAAATGAAATAGAAAACTGGAAATCAGTTCCATGCATACTAGAAGTAGATTTAGATTATCCAGAAAGTCTTCACGATGAACATAATGACTACCCACTTGCTCCTGAAAAGGTGAAATCGGATAAAGTCGATAAATTAATTCCAAATTTAAATCATAAGAAAAGTTATGTGATACATTATGAAAATCTAAAATTGTATGAACGATTAGGATTAGTTATTACAAAAATTCATAGAGAAGTCATGTTTGAAGAAAGCGCTTGGTTGAGCAAATACATTGAACTAAATACTAATCTTAGAACTAAAGCAACAAATGAATTTGAAAAAGACTTTTTTAAACTGATGAATAATTCAGTCTTTGGTAAAACAATGGAAAATATTGAAAACAGAGTCGATGTTAGATTAGTAATGAACAGAGATGAAGCTGTTAAGTTAGCATCAAGACCAAACTATGAAAGTAAAACAATATTTGACGAAAATTTAATAGCGATTCACATGAAAAGAACTAAATTAATGTATAATAAACCGATTTACTTAGAAATGTGATATTAGATTTGAGTAAAACTTTAATGTATGAATTCCATTACGATTACATAAAGAAAAAATATTCAGATAGAGCAAAACTATTATTCACAGATACTGTTTCATTAGCATATGAAATAAAAACAGAAGATTTCTACAATGATATTAAAAATGATATTGAAAGTAAATTTGATACAAGTTAATTTAATCCAAAACATCCATCAATAAATAATGGATTTAAAATTGATCGAAATAAAAAAGTAATTGGAATGTTCAAAGATAAAGCAGGTGGAGCACAAATTAAAGAATTTATCGGACTCAGATCCAAGTTGTATTCATACAAAATTCATAGAAAATAAAATAAAAAATGTAAAGGAATAAAAAAAAATGTTGTTAAAAAGTATATAACACATGAAGATTATAAACATTGTTTATTAAATAAAGTAGATCAAGTTAGGAAAATGAATGTAATTCACATGAAGTATATACTGAAGAAATAAATAAAATTGCATTATGTGCAGACGATGATAAAAGAGTTATTTTAGAAGACGGAATTCACACTTTAGCATACGGACATTATAAATTAGGACGATAGGCATTAAGACGATAGGCATTAAGACCATAGGCATTAAGACGATTGGCATTAAAGAAACACCCCCTCCCTTCACCCAAAGTCATACTAAACAAGATACAAAAAATAACATAAATATTTTTTATTTATTTAAAATGAGAATAAATAAAAAACGAAAAGTAACATTAAAAACTTTATTATTAGACGATCATAAATTAAAATTAATAAAGATATACACAAATAATATTAAAGAAGTTAATCAAAAAGTAATAAAAGCGGTAAAACAATATTACAAATACTACGGTGAAGAATGTATTAATAATGTTGATATTTCAATCTATTTCATACAAAATACTGATAAATATGATCCATTTTTAGACTAGTATAATATTATAGAAGTGTGCATATAAATTTACAATAATATTTTTTTATAAAAATAATATAAATAATTTTCTTGTATATATAAAATGGAAAATAGAGAATTAAAATTAAAAACTCTTTTACTTAGTAAAAATAATTATATTTGCTAATAGAGCTGATAAAGATTTAATAAACAAAGATATAAAAGATATTGTAAAAGACGCTTGCTATAACAATGATAACGCAAACTTAGAAATCCATTACATCAGAAACATTGATAAATATGACTTAATTTCATATTATGATGATATTATAATATATAAAACTGGACGTATTAGTAAATATAAAATAGATGAAGAGTCAGATAAAGAGTCAGATGAAGAGACTTAAGAGACTGAAGAGACTGATAATACTAATGTAATTATGAATATTGTAATTAATTCTAAGAAACTAAAGAATCTAACAATTAATCATTAATATATATAATAAAAAGTTTTCTATATATAAAATGGACAAGTTTATTAATGTTGAAGGATTAGTCTTACCAAATGAACATCTTACTAATTATCAATTGATAGAAGCCGCAAAAAAACTAAAAATAAAAAATTTTAGAGGTGTATTTGTTAGAGATCAATTACCAAATAGAACAATAAAAAAAGAATGTGGAATATTAAATACAGGAGACTCAAGTACTAATGGATTTCATTGGATTTGTTGGTATAAAGACGAAAAAGTAAAGTACACTTTTTACTCTTATAGCCAACCTCCACTATCTGAATTTGTTGAATACTTACGCTATCCTGTTTATTATAATAATGAAAGTGTTCAATTTGGAAATACTTCTTATTGCGGCCACTTGTGTCTTTACTTTTTAAAGAAATTAGATGAAGGATACGATTTTCAAGATATTATTGAAAACTTATTGTATACAAAAATATAAAATATCAAAGATTTTTCATGAATCTGAAAGATTTAAAAAAGCTTTCATATATAAAATGCCTGTCGATATATTCGGAAGAACTTCAAACTCAAATACACAATCAATAGTAAACGGATTAACAATGTCTCAAGCTAATAACACATTTATTAGAAGAGATGGACTAAATAATATGACTGATAAACTTGATATGAATGGTAATACAATAGAAAATGTGTCAGCTCCTATACATCCAAATGATGTTGCTACAAAAGATTATGTTGACTATATAGTACCTACTTCTCACATTTTAAAAATAGTAGCAGATTCAAGTTTAACATGTCTCGGATCGAAAAATCAATCTCTTCCACCAAGTACAGGTGATAAGGGAACAGATGTATATATTATATCATTTAATAATAACAGTGATATCCTAAGAAAACTATGGCTAGCATTATATAAATCTACTACTACTGGACTACCTGTCGCAGGTAACGTATTTTTTAAAATATACGCAGATGACGAACTTCGCATAGGAAATTTAGCTTATACTTCAACTAATACTGGAATGGATACTAATGGTCTAGCCTGTGATTTTTTGTGTTCTCCACTTGGAGGCCCATTTTATGCTAACTCTTTGCAAGGATGTAATATGCATACTCCTACTCAATTTGGAGGATATTTTACATTTGATATGCCATTTAAACAAACTTTAAAAATTGAACTTTATAACGCTACTGGAGTTGTTCTTAAATATTGGATACAACCTTTTGTTGCTAGAAATTCATCATTACGACCTTACATCGCAGATCTTACTTTACGATCTGATGTATTTAGATATACTAACACATCTTACGGAAGTGAATATATATTGATAGATACTGCAGGAAAGGGTAATGGGGCTTATTTAAAATATATTAGAATGCATATTATTGGTATATCTGGAAATTGGTGGAAATAAAGAGTACGAATGTATGATGGTAGCGCTCCTCCTAAACATGCTAACAAAACTATAACACCTTGGACTCCATACAACTATGGTAATTATTCATTATCTAGTGGATATGTAGATGCAAATAATCAGTCTAGTAATAGTACATGTATTTTCATGTCATCTGGATTAGAAGATTTTTATCTTACATCGTTAAATAGTGCTAATCTTACTTCATTTAGTAATGAAGAATCTGGATTATTAGCTCAAATAAACTCTAATGGTACTACAGCACCATCAATTGATTCAGCAACTACTATCTCATTTTACAGAAATTTTAAAGATTCTATGGCTAGTGTTGTTCAAGGAAGAAAATTGGTAGTCACATTAAACTCTGGTGATGAACAAGTTGGACAATCTGGAAGTTTTCATGTCATTGGTGTAGCTTACTATTACAGTTAAAATTTAGTGATCATAAAAGTTGTGGTCAATTGGACATCTTAAAATATATATAAAATTGTGGCTGGATAAATGGTCGAAAATAAAAATGTTCCAGAACATACATTTCTCTACTACTACTAATGAAAGCAAAAACATCACGATCTCATGGCGATACCCCATAATTATCTTTATACCTATTAGCTTGATGATCATGATTTCTTTATAATTGAAATAAAAATTTATTACTATTATATATCTCAGATACTAGAGCTAATATAAATTTTCGTTGTCATTTTCTTTTTTCTCAGCCCAAAATTAGTATAATTTGAATAAAATTACTAAAGATACAAAAAAAAAAAATTTTTTTTTGTTGCCCATTGTAATTAGAACAAATCCATATACTAATTAAACTAGTATATGGATTTGTTATAATTAGTACTTGATTTCAATTTACTTATTTTTCTTTTGGTTTTTCAGATAAATTTTCCTGAACTAGTTTTACAGAATATTAGTAACCAGGGCCGCCGAGAGGGATATCCAAGGGGCACCAAACGAAAAGAAGGTTCCCAAAAAAAAAGTCCTTTATAATATAGGGAAATTTCGATGAATAGGGGCGCCAATCAGGGTTGCTGTTTTAGGCGGCGTGACAGCTATGGCTGTCCTGTTAGTTACCTTCCTTTGTAAATTTAAATGTATTTAATTTTTGTTTTTATAATTATTAATATCTGTTTTATTTTAGACTTCAATCATACACTGATCTTAATTCTTCATTGAAACCTTAAAAAACAGCAAAATCACGAGAATCAAAATAAAAAAGTATGACAGACAATGCAATAGAATAAACAATGCCTTAAAAAAAACGGTTATTTTCATAGCCACATATATTTAAAAACATTATTTCATCTGAACGTTATGTGTTTGTTACAAAGTAACTGAAGCATGTTGAGTTTTTTATGTAAATAATTTTTACATTATAATGCAAACCTATATGATACTCTTCTAAATGTGAAGATACCTAATGATAATGTATATATTATAATATTTGTTTTAATTGCGTACTCTCCTTTGCATAAAGAAGATTCATTGACCAGATTAAGAAAAAGTTACAGCTACTGATTAGCTAATAATAAATCTATAAAAACAAATAATTCACGATAGATTTCTTTTAATCAACAAAACCTTTATAACTTTTTTCTGCTGAACATCTCTTCATATCCACCAACATTATTTTATTTTAGTTTGGATACTGTTGAGAAACAGTTTGTTGGATACTGTTGCAAAATGGTTTTAATTTAGTAATTTTCAAGATTTGAAATTTACTCTATTGATCATTAACGAACAGTTTAGGAAAGAAAACAAAATTAAATGGTAAGAATAATTTTGTTCATCGTTCACATTTAAAAATGGTTTATATATTTAAATATGTAAATGTAAGATTACAATTTTTACCTAAGAGTAAAAGAACATATTCCTGGTGATATTAAAACTCAAACCCAAGTTATTTCCTTTTCATTCTATGGTAAGATGAAAGCAATTAGTTTTTATTTGTGTGTGTATTTTGAGCACAAAGTTTTATCGCTACCATGTGAGATTTAAACCATCCATACATGTGAAAGAAAAATAAAATAAAAATAAAAGAAACCCTTCAGTTGCAACAGAAAAAACTTATCACTAACATCAAAACCCACAACAGACATACCTAATCAGGTCCTTGAGAGGGATGGCCCAGGAGCTCAATGCCAGTGGTTTTACAGTTAAAAAAACTATATTGTTCTTTTGGTGCTATATTGTTGACTAAAGATAGAACTCTGTGTCAACACAACAAGCAACGTTAACGCTAGGTTAAACAAAATTCGTTTTAACAGTCACAAATTTTCTGGCAATTTTTTGTCCAAAACTGCATTCAATTTTTAATAACTGCATCAATTTTTCTGTTCTAAACTGCATTCTCTTATATTTAGAGTATACTTTTTTAAAATATATGAAGTGATAGAAAGGTGTATTGAGTCTTTTCTAGTTAAAGAGGTAGTTAAAGGCGAGATACTTGTAAAATCCAAGAAAGTTTTGAGTAGAAAAACGTCTTTCTGCCTTTCATTTTAGTTTTTAAGCAAGAAAAGGGTACTGTTTAAATTTATTTTTTCTGAACCGTAACTCATGTAAAGTGCAATTTGTAGATAAGCAATAGTCTATTAATCATTTTATACAATTGTTTTCTATCTAAAAAATTATCTATTGTATTTTATTAATTAAGAAGAAAGGTAAAAACATTCTGGTATCAATTGAGATCGACATTGTTTTCGTTCATTTATCCCCTATAAGGATGGCTCCGAAATCTCGTACGCCAAAACCACCTTCACTAATAAAAAAAAGTCACTAATAGTGAACTTTTATTTTGTAAAAGTTACAGAACTACCATTTATTTGCTAAATAAATAAATTATATATATATATATATATATATATATATATATATATATATATATATATATATATATATATATATATATACAGTTGTAAAATGTGTTCTACAAATTAGAGTGCTAAGTGTTCTTAGAAGAACCGAGCAATTATAAATTTTTTCTGATGAGTACTGATGAAACATTGTTAAATGAAAAAAAATTTGTCAAGTGATTTCCTACTAATTTATATATATATATATATATATATATATATATATATATATATATATATATATATATATATATATATATATATATATATATATATATATAATTTGTGATAAACGCAAACAGTCTGAGTCAAGCCACCTTTGTTTTACTTATTAATGCGGCAAAATATGATAATAGAAACTTTACTTGTTAATGCGGCAAAATAAAATAAAAATATGGTAAGCGAAAACATCGACCTACTTTTGATTTATGTTAACATCTGCTAACCTACTCCATTGCAGTTAACTAGAATTATGGAAAATAGATTCTATGGAAAGGAGGTTCTTTAAAAATGAGGTTTGATAAAAAGGAGTTCGAAAACATTTTGATTTAAATTGTATTGTATTCAATCTCTTTTCCCTTTTTACACAGTACAAAATAGAATTCAACTAAGTAAATATAAAAAATGGTCTTACTATGAGTTTAGACACATTATTTAAAATATTAAACCCCAATGGCTGAATATACATTTTGGCTGCATGCACAAGAAAATTCTACAACCTAATTTAAACATTTTTTAATGCTGTTGATAGTTTGAGATTTGTGTGAACATTCAAGTCTTTAAAACTGTTGAAAATTTGAGATTTATATAAACTTACTGTTTAGAGTTAAAGGAGTATGTATTGACGAATTAGCTTTTAGTTCAAAGAATATGGAATATCAAAAAAAAATTTTAATAAAAAGTTTTTATTTTTTTTAAATAAAAAGGCGCAATTTTTTTTTTAAGTTTTGCGAAAGCTTTTATTGTGAAAAAAAGACGATTGAGTATTTGTGTTACAACTCTCAATAACGATATTGGATCTAAATAGCTTTTTTCAAGCAAGTAGAACATTTATCAATCATTAATCTTATACAAACTATTAAATACTTGCACACAAGATTATTTTACCACCGAAATCTAGTAAAGAATGTTTTATCAAAAACATTTAGATGTGGTAGATCAAATGTTATAAGCACTTTTGCTCTTGTATGTATAACTTGTTATGTTATTAAAATCTAAAAATTTTAAAAGTACTGATTAAAAAATCAAAGTTGTCTGTTAAATTTTTAAAGTTTGAGTAACTTTCAGAAAATATAGTGCTTTAGAGCAAAAATCAGAAAAAAAAAAAAATGAAGAAAAGGAAACTATCTTGGTCCGCTTATCACAATTTTATTTATTAGTCAAAATCTATTGCTAAGGCGTTTATTATAGACAATATTAAAGCAACCACATTCTAAACCCCAATTTTTCATCTTTATAATTTTTAAGATTTATCAAATATATATCATTGGGAGTAGAATAACCTTTCAAAAAACAAGAAATACAAAAAAGAAACTTTTTTTATAACATTAAATTGATTGTTTAATAAACACTGATATCTTAAGCATTGAGGCAGTATATTTAACATCTAGTTATTTAACTAATACTAGTTAAAGTGTTAGCTAATTTTAATATTTTGTGAACATAGTTTAGCCATAAGTTAAAAATACAGATTCGCGATATTACCATGGTTTTACTTTAACTTGTCTAGAATATGGCGACGAAGGGCATCCCATTACCCAATACGCGTCCAATCACACACGTTTAAATTTTAGACAGTCGGGTGATTGGGGTTTTTGTCCAGCCAACTTAACCCTTTCGCGACTGACTTAAAAACAGCTATATGACTGCGCGTAAAATAACGATCTTGGATCATGATCAATTAAAAGAGTATAAAATAAAAATTACTAGTCAGAATTTTACAAATAAGACCTTGTTTTTTTTGTCAAAGAATTGGCTTTCAGAAAATTAAAATACTAATAAAAATTTTTATTGTCTTAGTAAAGTGATCAAAATATATCATGTTCACATTAACAAAAAAATATAGTTTCTCTATGTAACCTTTAACAAATAAAGAAGAAATACATAAACATATCGTTTTTGATATTAAATAAATGAGACATTTATTGGTGTGATTAAACAAAAAAAAATCTTCACCACTATCATCGAAAAAAATATCAAGGTTCTTATTTATGACAGTATACTTTTTATCTTTTTTTGTCATTTTTTAAAATTGATTTTTGAGCGATCTATAAATGTATTTAACAAACGGTTTGAAGCATTAACTTAAGAAATTATTCACATTTCAAAAATAAGTTTAAAGTTTTCCCCAATTGCTATAGACAATTTGAAATATTCAAAACTGTTTATGTACCGCCATGCAGGTCACTCGTCATTTAGAAACAAATTTTATGAACCGCCATACGGGTCACTCGTCACGAAAGGGTTAAGCAAAAAACACAAATGATGCAGTTGGCGGGCGGAGTTTACGTTGGCGGTTACTTTTCAACGAAGCCACCAGCACTCGCGTTACTTAAATCATATTTAAAACAACGTTCGACAACTTTGTAAAAATAGCAACAAATCCAGTAAAAAAGCATACATTTTTTCTTTTACTTTAATAGCGCCCCATAACGAACACTAAGTTATTCTCTCAATGTTAACTCGTGGTACGATATTAAGGTAAATTAAAAAACTATTCGCGATAGTTAGTAAAAACTTCTGTTTTAAACAAAAATGCCTAATACCTCGACACCAAAAACGCTACCCAACATCTATTTACCCAAAAATACAATACAAACCGGTCAACATTATGAACGTTAAAGCAGCCTGTATAATTAAAATCATATTTTGTAACACTATATCAGATAAATTATAAACAGAACTAACAATATATTATCGCAAAAAGATCTTTTTATGTCAAACGTAGTTTTAACCATTCACTAGTTATAAAATTTGTAAGCTTGATCTTATAAATGTTTGCACTTTTTTATTTCATCGATGTTAACTGGATTAAATAGCAGGTAATAACGATAAACGGGTTAATTACGCGTTTTTTTTTTGTATAGACTCGTATTAAGTGTTCATGCTCGCATCTTCACCGTCGTCTTCATCTTCAACACCACGAATATATAAAACATTATTACACCTGGAACAAAGAATAGAGATAAAAAGTTAAACTTTATACAAACAAAAAGCCAACGATAATTTGAAGTAACCTAATAAATACTATTGCTACAAATATTTTCTGTTATTATCGCTTTTTATTTTTCTTTTGAAACTTTTGTTTCATTAAGTTAAAATAATAAGTTATATCTAGATAAATATAAAAATGCAGAAATTAACGCAAGAAAAATACAAAAATAGGTTGCCATGGATAGGAGCAATAGAATAAACTAGAATCGCAACATTCAGCTATTCTAGTTTTGCCATTACTATTTATTTAAAGCTTATTTATAATAAGCTTATTATTTAGCTTGAATTTTTAGTGTTATTATTGTTAAAAACTTTGTTCATCAAGAATAAGAACACCATCTTTTGTTTAGTCTAACCCTTTAAAACTGTAGGTAATACCCAGCTTTTCATTATAGTTAATACCCAGCTTTTCATTATTGAAAGTAATTAATACCCAGTTAATACCCAGCTTTTCATTATTTCATTATGTAGTTAATACTCAGCTTTTCATTATTAAACAAAATGAAAAGCCTTATTCCTAATCCTTATTTGATTAAAACATAATAAATTTTTATTTTGTTAGAAGTATTTTTATTAAAAAAACCATTGATCATAATTTGCATACCTAATCAATATTTCTCCAAGGTTACCGGTAAATGTTCCATCAATAAACTCTTCAGAATTAGCTAACTAAAAAATAAATAAATCAATAGGACATTTTGACTAGGATCCAACACGTCAAAATTGGATAAGAAATGCTAATTTTGGAAACTTATCTATTATTATAAATTAAAAATCTATTAATTTAAAACAATAATATTAAAGATAATGAAGTAATTAATATAACAATAATTATAGTATTGATTTGCATTATTAAGCCTATAAATAAAATTGGTTATTGATCTTAGTGATCTACTATTGCATAATTAAACAATTATTCAATAGTACAGTATAGTTTTAACACTGCACATTGATATACATTATAAATAATACTGTACTCAGTGAGTACAGTATAATTGTACTATTGTGAAATACTCAGAGAGTACAAACAAATGTGTGCAGCAAAAAATCTGTTTGTACTTTCTGAGTATTTCACAAATAGTACTATTACACTGTACTCACTGAGTACAGTGTTATTTATAATGTATATCAATAATGTATATAATGTAGTGTTGTCACGGTACCAAAATTACAGTATTCGGTACCGATACCAGTGAAAATCCACGGTACTCGGTACCAATTTCGGTACCAAACCAAAGTTTAATTTAGACTAAATTTGCCAATAAAAATTCACGATTCTTTGTATCAAAGCAAAACACAAAAACATGCTAGCTGAAAAACACAATATTTTTATTAATAAAGTTAAACAATGCCATTCTTCATACTTGTTTAAAATTGTGTTTCAACTTTTTCCACAAATAATAAATGAAAAATTACAAACCTAAAAAACGCAATTTTTATAAATTAAACAAAATATGCCATGACCAACAAGTAATAAACTAAAATATTATTATAAATGTAAAAAAACAATGGCATAATTTAAGTATTTCAAGCCAAGGATTGTAAACATTTAAGTAATTAAATAACTAGATAAATAACAAAACAATAAGCCATGACTGAATAATCACTCTTATTTATAAACTTTAACATTTTTATAAATTAAACAAAATATGCCATAACTGAACAAATTGTAAGTTAAAATATTATTATACATGTAAAAAAACAAAACAACAACGGCATAATTTAAGTATTTCAAGCCAAGGATTGTAAACGTTTGAGTAATTAAATAACTAGATAAATAACAACGATTTTCACCCAAATTAATACTGGTCTACACAGTTATTCCTTAAGTTACTTTCTTTGCCATTTCCAGATTTTCAGATAGAAACACTAACATATCAACATGTTCCTGACTCAGTCTTGAGCGTCTTGGGCTAATAATGTACCCTGCAGTACTAAACACTCTTTCAGATGAACAGCTAGATGCAGCAATGCAAAGGTACTTCCTGGCAAACTCTGATAGTTGAGGTAGAGTACCCATATTTGTTTTCCACCAGGAAAGTGGATCATCCTCAGCACTGACCTCAGGCATCTGACCGTACACCAAGAATTCACCATTTATCTCATCACTTGCAGAAAGAGGTGCATGACTTGAGGATGCTGGCTCTCCTTTTTCTTTCTTTTCCCCTTGTATGGTGAAAAGCAGAAACTTTAGGTCATTTTTGGATTTTTTTGATGGCCTGACTTCTTTACTCGACAATCCTCTAGACACCCGAATTGCAATTCCTTCTTTATCATTGCCCATTTTTTTACCTCATCCAGGAGACTTTGCTTCACATCATCCTTTAGAGAGACAAAGCTGTTCTTAAATCATGGATCAAGGCAGGTTGCAGTGTTCAAAAGAAACCGTAGCTGCAGGTCATCATAGCGATGCTGAAGATACTCGTGTATCTTTTCCTTCATCTCTTGGGCTAATGCAGAGTCACTTTGTTCATGACTGAGACACTCAAATATCTTCCAGAGTAACGGCAAGACTGAAGACAGGGTGGTATGTTTTTCCCCGCTAAGTGCATCAGTAAAGGGACTGAGTGGCTTAAGAACTGCTTTAACAGTTTCTAAAACTGTAATATCTGAGTCTTTTGGCATCAGATGCCATTTTTTCCTGTCTTCAGCCAGGACAGTACAGACAACCTGCTGCTGCTTCAAGAAACGTTCCACCATATCGTATGAAATATTCCAGCGAGTGGGTTCATCATGAATGAGTTTGTGGTCTGGAGAGGACAGATCTTTCTGTTTCTTGGTCAGCTGGCGTGAAAGTTTTGGGGATCTTGTAAAGCCAGAAATAGTTTTTCGAAGCCTTGACAGCACTGCAGACACCCTGTTTATGTCTAATGCCTTATTTACAGCAAGGTGGAGATTGTGTCCAAAACAAGGAATCCAGGTGTAGTCCTCAAAGGCTTTTTTGTTATTTGTGGCATTGTCTGTTGTGATGCCTGACATTCTTGCAATGTCAAACTTCCAGTCTTCAAGTTTTTCTTCAAAGGCCTCCTTCAAACTTTCAGCAGTGTCGTCTGTGTTGAGACCACAACAGCCAAGACACCAGGATTGCAATTCCCATGATTTAGTAATGTACTGCAGAGTTAAAGACATGAAAGTGTCTGCAGTTCTACTTGTCCAAAGATCTGTTGTGCAGCTGTAAAATGATTTGTCTCTGAGATGCTGGATTACGAGGTCTCTGGTGTCATTGTACATGCGGGGAATCTCAGTGTACATAAAAAAGTTTCGACTTGGAAGCTGGTATTTTGGGTTGAAATGATGGAGCATTTGTTGGAATCCACATTTTTGAACTGTATAAATGGGCACTTTATCAATACATATGAATTCAGCAACAGCTAGGTTCAGCTTTCTTGCCTCAGGTGAGGTTTTGTCATATTTTTGTTGCCACTGAAAAGCTTCTGTAACTGTTACCTGTTTATGAGTTTGCGGGGGTGTTCCATGGTCTTCCTCAGCTTGCAGCTGTAAAAGGAAAATATAATAAATATACTTTATAAGTATAGAAGTCAAAAATGGGCTGAGTCTGAACATATGAAACATTAGTTTTTCTCTAAATAACAAACCTCAGCTTTTATAATAGCCTATATAAAGCCTATATAAACAATTTTAATAAATAATTAGTACTTGTAAAAAGATTAAATATTTTACATTTTGTTAAAAAATACTTTTTGTATAAAATTGTTTAATCCTTTACACGGTAGGTAATTACATAATTTCTATTAGTAGCACCATGGAAGTAAAAAAGTAAAGGATTAGAAGGATTTTCCCAATAATTAAATATAATATATGTAGTTTTATTTATTTTATAAGTATGCATTTTTTATAATAAATTTAAAACTATTTCTATAACTAATTTTATTTCCATTTTTATAATGCGATAAAAACCTTTAATACTTTAATCGAAAAAACTATACATAAAACTTTATTCGCTAAAACGTTTTCTTCGATAAATATTTTTTATTTTTTTGGAATTTTTTTATTTATTTTTTTGAAGAAGGAAAGAATCAGCAAAAATATATATTTATATTATCTTTTACTAAATTATAATTTTTTTCATTAATTTAAATCGTTTAGAACTATTTTTAATATTGATTTTATTAACAACAACGACTTTATTCAAAACATTGAACATTGTTCAAAACTTTTAATGCTTAAACGTTTTAATTAGAAGTCACTTAAAAAGTTACATTTCGCTTTTGAAGTCACCGATTTTATTTTCTCTGTAAAGTCATTCTATTAAAGACGTCAAAATCTTTTTTACAAAAGACTTTTTACAAATAACTTTTTACAAACGACTTTTTATGAGCGACTTTTTAAAAACAACTTTTTACAAGAGACTTTTTACAAAATCTTCTTTCGAAAAGACTTTTTACAAACGACTTTTTACAAATTACTTTTTGAACGGGTCTTCGGTACTACCGGTACTTAAGAAAACTTGGTACCGTGACATTTACATTTTTTCAGTACCAACTTGGTACCGAAGTACCGGGTCTTTTGACAACACTAATATAATGTATATCAAAACTATAAATGCACTAAAATAGTCAGCTGCTGGGGGTTTAGGTGCATACTATCTTATAGCCTGCTGCTGCAAAAGAATGCCCCAACATTAAAGGAGGGTTTGGCATGGGGCAGCAATCATTTCTTTCATTATTCTAGATATCAAAATTAGAAAGCATTTGCTTTTATAACTTTGCAATAGCTTTTAAGCATTAAAGTTGAAAAATATTATTGCAACATTTGTATAAATAATTATTGTAAATACAGTGTTTATTTACAATGATTAATTGTATAAACATTATTCTCTTGTATTCACCCTTTCTATGCAACATTATAAACCCTGTTTTATAGGGTTATTATATTAGAAAATTTGCAAAATCTCACAAAAAGATGCTGTTTTTAGCTTTTCAGGCTGGCAAAGAAGTTAACTCTAATTTAAAGTAGCCCTCTTTTTGGGGTTCTTGGTTAAATAAGGGCTAGAAATGGTGTCTTAACAAAATCACTCAACCTGGGCATATGTTGACTGCCTCTGGCTTGTAAAGGATTTCCAAAACTGAGACTTTTCTGTTGACCAGCCTTGTACAACTTTATCTAGCGTATGTTTGGTGTAGATGTAATCCTGTGCTACAATCTTCTGCCTAGAATGAACACCAGATCTTCTTGACTTTACTCATATGCTTTTGCTTGCGCCTCTATAGCAAGTGGTTCTGAGACAGATAGTAAAGATTTTGCAGATTATCTAAAAATATGATTTTTTTACTGAATATTTTGTAAGCTTATAACTAATAATTGTCTGGCGACTGACTGGTATTTCTGTTATAAATAAGTTGTCTTTTTGAGAGGATGTACTGTACATTGTACCATCGTCATTTTACTTAACATAATACTACACCACTGAAATGTAAACAATGAATAAGATGTTGAGAAGTTAAAATAGCATTTTCATCAAAGAGGGAGAGATGCAATGCTAAAGATCTTTCTTAAGGAATTCATGTTGCTTCATCAAAATGATGTACTAACTTTTCTTTTTTAAGTTCCTGCAAATGAAGTAATACTTTTATAGTACTTAGAAATCCCTTTTAAAAAGCTACCATTATGAGGTAAATGATTTAAGAAAATCTTTAATTCTAATATCTAACCAATCAAAAAATGCACATAATTTAAATATAAGTAACAATAAATACTATCAATATTCAACATTTTACAGCCAAAATAAGGCTTTAAATGATATTCTTGTCAATTATTTGTATACTTTTATTTTACCTACAGTTTCTAAAATCCAACAATAGCTTGCTTAATATAAAAGAAATCTAAAAAGATAAAAAAGCATACCTGCATATTCATGTAGCCATCAACTGACACAAGATAACCTTTATATTCCATTCCCCACTTTAGCTTTATCATAACTGGTTTACCAGTCAACCCATTCAAAAATGGCTTTGGATTTAATGGAAGTTGCTAAAATAAATTGTTAGAAAAATAAACTAGGCAATTTTGTAAAAACAATTTGTAAAAAAATTAAAAAGAAGAAGTACAAATTATCACTCAAAATAAAGAGTAAATGCTGTATCAAAAGAACTCAAAGAATTAAAAAAGAAAAAAAGAATTTAGAGAATTTTATAGGGGCAAACAGCATATTTTAGGATGCATCAAAATCACCCAAAGAATTATTCACTTTACATTATTTATGCGGTAGTAGTATAGTGGTAGAACACTTGCCTCATAAGCAAGAAGTTTAAAGTTTGATCCCCACTACATCCCTGGTAGCACCGCAATTGTTTCTTTGCGCAGTGGCCTAGTTTGTCAAGGTTTGTGTTTTGGAGTTATAGAGTTGAGAGAGGGTTATACAACCTTAAAGTGCTTAAGGTCAGCAAAAAATCGCCAATCTCATTTCTATGTTTTATGATAACCCCTTTCTGTAAAACTTTTTTTGACAACCTGATGCCGACCTCTAACAGTTTGAGGTCAGCAATTTATTGTTGTAAAATGATATTTTAAAAATTTTGTTAAGTCCAACACTGCACATGACACAAATCTTCTCTATTTAATAAGTCTATAAAAACAATCAACAAATATGTTAACTATGATCTTAAAATGCAACTGGCTAAATGCAAACAAAATTTTCCTTAACTACAAAAAATTATTATTATTTAAATGTCGCCACAAAAAATTAAATTAGCAGATCAAATTTAATGGGAAAAACCCATGGTGCTAGGAATTTGTAAACAGTGTTGAATATATTTCGGTTTCACCAAAATTCAGAAATTGAGGATTTTTTTTCTAAGACAGCAAGTATCATTTTTTTCGCAAAAAAATGACTACATACAACAATGGTTCTGCCTAATTCCATTACAGCAGGCACTGGCACAGGGGTACCACCACCCAAATTATTTTCTTGGGTATAAAGCTAGACAAAAACTTAGTTTGGACTTTAAAAACTTTAAAATCTATCTACTATGCTTTATTTCACTTGTCTCACATATTGACTTCTATCATGGAGTCAAAACGAGTTTTGACTCCATGATAGAAGTTCAAATTCCTGCTATGCCTATGGAAGTACAGTGAGCACTGTACTATCTATTTATCTGCACAACAAGCTTTTTAACATTTTTTAAAGATTTTATTTTTAAGCACAAAGTTAGAAAGTTGCAAAGAAAAAAAAAAAAAGTTATGTAGCATCTAGAGCCATGAAAGATTACCTAAAAAAAAATTTACAAAATTTGTCTTACTATTTGTCTACATTAACTTTATGAGGGAAATTTATAATTGCTTTTTCCTCAAGATAGAAGCAGAAGCAGTGCAGGAACATTTTAAACATTCAAAAACGTGCAATTAGTGTCTTAAGATATCATACATAGCAGTAGATCACCTTTATACAATGATACAGTTTAACTAAACTATAAGCGAACATAAAACTGAGTGCAATGAGTATAACTATCAAAAAATACTATTAAAATATAACTTCAAACAAAATATTTATACTAATTTCTCTGCAATCTTTGCAAGTTTGCTTCAAATATCAATAAAATGCAAATGCTGATAGTCTGTACAAAAATATCAGGACAGGCATAGCCCATTTTTTTTTTAACTGTTTTTGAAGGCATTTAGTCTCAACAAAGCCTGCTTGTACCATATGAATTTTGGGAAACCAGGAAATCAATAAAGACATTCTTAAACTATTAAATTCAAGCAGTGATAGATTTAACATTTTATTTTGCGGAAAAAGACAATCAATTTGTAACTAATAAATAATCCAAATCAGCAACAATGAGATTGATTGGAAATCATGGTTAATCAACTTATCAAGAACATGAAAAGAGAAACATTTTCATAATATGTAAACTTGTTTAATTGAATGCATGCATTGAAGTCTTGAAGATTGGGTAGAATGAATTCTAAGTAAAGTCATCTATTTATACATACATATATATATATATATATATATATATATATATATATATATATATATATATATATATATATATATATATATATATATATATATATATATATATATATATATATATATATATATATATATATATACATATTTGAAATAAAAAGTTTATTTGGTATTTGAAACATAAAATAGAACATATGCTCACCGCCATTACCACTCTTTGATGCGATACTGTTCCCTCAGATGAACAATATTAGCCCTACGGCAAGTGTACAAACTGACTCAGAGTCAGGTTAAAGATTTTATTGATAATTTTAAATTTGTTTTAAATTAAATTCAAAAAAGTACTCAAAACATTATAAGTAAACAGTAAATATTTATTTTAAATAAAACTGTAAAGACTTAAAAAATATTTAAATGTTATTTTTATAACTTAAATACAAGTTTATAAGGCAGTCTGTAATATAAATTATATACTTATTTAACTAGTCATCAAAATGTAAAAAAAACGTGCGCATTTACTTTGCGCGATCAACTATCAGTTTTTAAGTTTGCCTAATGTTTTAAGAGAATAGACGTGATTTAAAGTGATTTAAAATTAACAGAGTGATTTAAAATTAACAAATAAAATTATATGATGATATTATTATAATAAATAATAATAATTATAATTATATAATAATATTATTAATAATAACAAAAATAGTGTTTTTATTAACTGAAGTTAAACTAAATACACACAAATTACGAAAAGTATCTAGTTTACAATAAAAAAAACCTACATTTGTATATAACTGCAATATGTCTTCTTACGAAATCTAGCAATTGTTATTTTGTTTAGCATTAATACAATTATTAACTAGTTTTTGTTGCTGCAATTAACTTTTGTATGAATTATATAGTTGTAAAAAATGTTTTCTAAATTTATTACTAAAAATTTTGAAAGTTCTTTTTCAAAGAAATTTTCAGCTTTTGATGTCATGATTTATTTTCTTTTTATCTCTTTTTTACTTTGGTTGAAGCATGTGGAAAAGGTGTTCTGATTCAAAAAATTTAATATATATAACTTTCAGCTCATATATATAAAAAAAAGAAGATATATAAACACATTTTCAGTAAAAATATATTAAACTTAAAAAAATGGCATTAGTATTTGGTTTTAAATTTAAATTTTTTTTAATTTGGTATTTAAGTATTTGATCATTTATTTTTTGAAATCACTCAAATTTCTCATCAGTAAGAAAAGTAATTTAGAAGTTAAATCAATTGAAAATAATTTTAAAATAAGTTTTATACAAATTTGTAAGAACTTTATTCATAATACTTTATATAATATATCTATATATACTTTTTCAGAAATATTTTTTTCAAATAATATAAACTGACAGAAGCATTTGCAATCTGCAGATGTCGTATTGTAAAGAAGATGGTATGTTTAGTTATTTATTTATGTTCTCTGTATATAAATTTTTTTTTTGTTTTCTATTTTTACAAGTACTTATTTATATTACACAATAATATGGTTATAAATTATACAGATATTACTTAATGCATAAAATATTTTTCTCACAATAAAGTGAAAAAGTGTCTTTTTTATAATTGAGTGGCAATGCAAATGGAAATTACAGATTTTTTATGAATTTGTTTAGTTTGACATTTTTGGCTTTCAGTTTCATTTTATTCAGATGTGGCTCCCAGCACAGCAGTGTTTATTTTTTATTTATATAACTTTTACATCTAAAAATTTATCCTGTATAAATATTTTAAATAAATAAAATAAATATTATCGCTCTTATTCTCTTAGAAAGTTGTACTGTAAATAAACCTCATTGTATTGCTTTTTTGTCTTTTAACTAACATTAAATATAACTTATCAAGACACTCTTGTTTTTAATATATAATTTTATAATAGATAATGTTGCAGAATAGCTGTGTAAAATAATTTTATTTTTCCGCTTGTTGCGCTTTCGTGTTGTTGACTTTATTAAAGTGGAGACTATTTAATATAAACAAATGGAATATTTATTGGCTTCAGTACATAGACTATCTTATAGCCTGCTGCTGCAATAGTGTGCTGCTACATCAGCTCTTTTAGAGCCTGCTACTATAAAAGAGCTGATGTACCCTTAGTTGATGTAGCGGCACTATTATTTCTTTTATTATTTCAGTTAACATTCCTAATGTTTAAAAAGCCCTCACTGTCAAGAGTGCAACAAGCGAAAAAATAAAATTATTTTACGCCGCTATTCTGCAACATTACCATTATAATGATACATTTTAAATAAAATATTAATAAAAATTCCTCATGTTTAAGATGAGTGTAAAACATTTTAGCAGTATTGAAGTAAAACAAAAAATTGAAGTTATAGATTACAACTATGTTTGCAGATAAAATTAATAAAGTATGATACTTTATTAAAAATAGATTCTTTTTCAAAAATTGAAAAAAAAAATTTAATTGTACTTTATATACTGTATTTGTCTCTTCAAGGTTATGTAGTACTGAATTATTTAACACCAATAAAATAAAATAATAATAGTTTTTGATATTTAAAAATATCTATTAACACTTTGTAAAACATAAATACTGACTAAATAGGAATAACATACAAGAAGTGCATCTATATTAACTAAGGATTTGGGTTGGGCAAGCTAAAATATTTTTCAGTAATCTTTGTTTTTCTTTTAATTCTGAAATTTTTTGTCTGAATCTTTTTAAGAATTAAAGTACACAAGTATATTAGGAAATTGTGTTCTTAGATAAATACTATCTTTTGTATATACACACCTATATGTGTTAATTAATTATATATTAATATTGAATTTAATGCTGCCATTACTCATTTGTCCGTGTTTGACACAAAACTCACTACAGCCATCACAACCTAGTTAATAACAAGAAAGTGTTATTAACTCGGTTGCACTTTTTATAAGAAAATGTGCAAATATTTAGCTTATGTAAACTTCAAATTATGTAATGGTAAAAATCATATTAAGTTTTACAGTTTTACTTTTACTTAAAAATTTCGATAGGTTTGACCATATTTGGGTGCCGTCCAATTCAAAATTTGAGAACTTTTTTTTTATTATTGATTTTATGGCAAATATTGTTTGTTTTATTTTCACGAAAAAAATGCAGATTTTCTGCTAAAGTTCGCCAGAATGATGGGGTACTGCTGCCCAAATTTTTTTCCTAGAATAGGCCCTGTAAGGATGTTGTATTGGGGCGATATCTCCTTAATTTTGATTTAAAGCATTAATTTGCTGTTTTATAAAGTAACAATATCTTATGTTTAGTTAAAAGTATTAAAAAAAGTTGGTACAGTATGTCTTAGCTGCGCTTCTTAAGTGCATTGTGGGGGTTCAAATTCTTTTGCTAGCACTTTATTTTTTTAAATCTTTTCTAATTTTCTAAAACACAAAATAAAACATTTTTAAAGTTTTATAGATATTTTATACATAGCATATATAAGGAAATTATATACTATAGCATATGAAAGGGAGAGAAATTTTAAAAAAACTTCAAATTTCTAAAAACATCAAAACACTGAAAGAAATTTGTTTTGTATGTCGCAACAAATTTCTTTCAGTGATACTTATGTTACTAATGTTAAAAATTATCTACCAAGACTTATTATACCGGTCGTGGTAAGTTCTTTATTCCACATATTTTTAAGTCTATTTCCTACTTTTAAACTTTTTATATTGATTGTAATTATTTAAAGCTGGTCTTTTAAACAATATTTAGACGGGTACTAATATCCGAATTGCAGATAAATTCATACAGCTGCTATTGAAGTGTTTAGATTTTTTTAAAGTTAATTAAGATCGCTCGATTAATGACCACGGAAATAATATTTAGTTGCGAAAAACTGGCCAGGTCTTAAAGTCGTTTTGAGAACATATAAATTTATGTATGTCGGTAAAACAAAAATTACTATGAACATGGAAACATACATTAACTTGAATGTTCGGACATACATGGAAACATACATTAACTTGAATGTTCCAAAACATCTTGGTGTGGAAGAATAAAAAGAATATTCGCAAACACTAATAACCCGCCAAATCTATGAACAAACTAATTCTATTAGTTCAAAAAATACGCTGACTAAGCATAATAAAGTTCAAGAGTTTTCTGTTGAATTGTTGTAAAAATTGTATTATTCCAAATTTGTTGAGTTTAGATATTTCTTGCATAAATTGTTTTAAGAATATGCTATCGAACGAACTATTACTTTAGTGGCTCATTCTCAGAGCCACTAAATGCCGTAAATCTTTTAAACTAATATTATTTGTTTGCAAAAAATAATTTCTACAGTAACTCAATGATTTAATTATTTGATTTGTTCATCTTACTAAGAAGAGTTGTTTAAAATATGTTAGAATTTTCACGCGAAACATAGAATTGTTATTAAAAAATTTTTATATATATTTCCTACTGCTAACTAAAAAACATTGAAGTAAGGAGTAAGTATAGAAATGGTTGGTATGGAACAGACCAAGACCTGTATTTTGCAGGTCTGGACAGCTAGTAGTTATTAGTTTTGTTACTTAATCAGAAATAAAGTTTGCATATTAAATTGTATTTTTTATGTCATCATAAAATAATCTTATTTCAATAAAAAAAATTGTGTTTTCCTGAAAATTGAGTCTTGAAAATATTAATGTCTTTTTTAGTGGTTGCATAAAATGCAATTTATGTAATAGTTCTGTATTTTAAACTAAAATTCAGAACAAATTTTGAAGAAAATTTATACCTAAATAAGTGTACATTGATTGAAAATAGGCTTAATTAGTTTATATATTAAATATCAATACAAACTATACCCAGTGGACACAAAGCGTGTTTAAGACATCTGAAACATGTATTAAAGCGTAAACATGTATCAATACGATTTTAGACATCTTAAACATGTTTTATACTTACTGAGTAACATCAAGCTTACATCATAATATAATGAAAATAAGGCTCCAAATAGTTCTCAATTTAAATTTCGGTTGAAACTTGAATAAATAAAAAATTCTTGTTTTTTAATGATCAAATTAGTAATGCATTATCGTAATATAGCAGTTATTATTTAACTGTTTTTCATTTAATATTTTTCATATTTAGGAAAAGATAAAATAATCTTTATCACTGAGGAAGACTATAAAAAAAGCAGCGAAAATCCGCTTTTACCTAGTGGTGAAGAAGCCCATGGATTAATTAAAGAAAATGGTGAGATAAATTGGGATTGTCCTTGTTTGCAAGGAATGGCTGATGGTCCATGCGGAGAAGAATTTAAAGGGGCGTTTTCGTGTTTCCATTATAGTAATACTGAGCCAAAAGGCATGGACTGTTTTGACAATTTTAAAACAATGCAAGAATGTTTTTTAAAACACCCAGACGTTTATGGCACTCTTGATGATAATAATGAAAATAATGACACTAGTATTAATGAAGACACGAATATTAATGAACACACTAATATTAATGAAGAAATAGATAATAATAAAGACGAAAATTCTAGCACATGAAAGTATATAAATTTTGTTTTTTTAAATCTAGCAACTTTTTAATTCATTTTTTAATTCATTTTTTGTTTTAACAAAAAACTTTTCATTTCTTTATGTAAGCTTTTACTGTAACATCTATGAAAGTACTTTAACTTCTTTGTGTGCGTATTGTCTAACATTGGGTATAAAATGCGTTTATTAGGGAAGTTGCTTTTGTTGTACAGCTGTGTTGTACAAATTAAGAAAATGCTTCGTACTAAAGCCTAATTGTTGTTCAACTCTGCGTAAGAAAGCTTGTATTTTTGTTTTGATTTTTATTTATAAAATATATTAAAACCTTTAGATGCAAATCGTGTGCTAACGCAGAGTTTTAAAACCATGCTCAGTTTGTATTTAATATAGTTTGGGAGACGAGTGTCAGTTCGCGTTTAAACATGCTAAAACAAGTTTCTTAAACTGAAAACATTTTGAAAAGGAGATAGGGTAATCTTTACTCTAAGACATGCGAAATTATCAAAATAGTTTTCCTGAGGGCCAGAAGCATTTAATGTTTAAAAATATAATCTGAAGTTATTAAATACGCAAGGGTTTTTTGATAAAAATGTTTTCTGCTGCCTTCTTCATTTATGCTGTTCTTATGGGCCAGTCATCGAATTTCGGACCTTAAAGTATGTTCTTGTCTAAATATAATATGACCTTGACCAATATAAAAATTTATTTACAATCAACGAATATATATATTTTTGTAAGAATTAATTTTACATCTAAATTAAATAATGATATTAAAATGAAAATGGGCTCTAATAGTCAAAATAACCGCATTTGTGGTGATGATTTTGTCCAGTTGAGGTTCAATGATTATTAAATTTAAATTCTGAGATATACGAGATATTTAGAGTTCTGACTTGGTTTCTCTAGGTTCTGACTCAGAACAAAGAGGTTCGAGGCTTGACGTCGGCTAACCCATTAAACAACATTGGCAATAGAGGAGGCCTGAACTTTCTAGCTATATGCTCTTTCGCGGTGCTCTGTGATAAGACCGAAGAGAGTTCCATGAAAACCTTAAGGTGGTAGTATACCATTAAAAAAAAATCTTGCATTTCAACATTATTTCAATTTTTAATAGTACATAACATATTATATGATTAAAATAAAAGTGAAAATTTAAAAATTTTAAAAAAATTAATTATGCGCATAATTATTGATAGACAAAAGCCTAAAAATGAATAACTGGCGACAGGGTTTTTTCAGTAACCGTAAATAAATTTGAACTGAAATTTTGGCTTGTGATCCTTTACTTATGCAATTACAACATACACTAAAAGTTTTGGACTTTTGACCAAAAAAAGTCAAAATATATGCATTTTAGTCATATTTGGAAGTTTTGGTGTTATTTGAGAACACAAAATAACTCACAAAAGTAGAACACAATTAGCTGTAAACATAATTCTAGTAGAGGTTGCAAATACATGTGTTACAAACAAGTGTACCAAATTTCAGATCAAATGGATTATCGGTTTGAAAAATATCTCCGTCGCCAGGCTATAAAATATGATTTTGAGAAAAACTCAATTTAAAAATTAAAACAAAAAAAAATTGTTCAAAACTCCCCACTTCCATAAACTGCACCTTCTAATGTTTCGTTTTGATCACAAAAACCTTTTTGTATAGCTCTTAGTTTCTTGCGTCTTAATTTCACTATACTTGTGCATTGCTTTTCTGCTTTAGAAATGCGCTTTGAGTCATTTATAAGACAAAAGTTATGTTGATTGCAACCTACTATTATTTCAAGCTTATCAAATAACGTCTCTAAAAATTTTAGTCCATTATTAAAGTATAGGACAGCTGATGCTACTCCAACATATAAGGCAGTTCTTTCAACAAATATATCTTTGGGACACCGCTTCCAAATCAATTGATTCAAGGATTCATTAGGATTTTGTGTTTTACCGTGCAAACATTTTTCTAAAAGAATATCACTTCCAAGATCTATAAATATTGGTTTTATAAAATCTGGAACAGCAGCAGGAATACAAATATTTTCTTTGTATGTTTTTTTTCCAGTTACTTTTTCAGCCTGGAATTTGCACCAAGAATCCTTAGTGCGCAAACAAAATTGATGGCGTGTTTCATTGTCATAACTTTCAGAACAGTGAAAAAGAACAGCTGCTACACTTTTTTTCATTGCATATAAACTACCAATGTTCTGTCTGATTGCTTTGCCATAGTAATTTTGCAATGTGTTAATAACATTTTCTGTCAAACGACCTGCTCCTCCTAGTGTTTTACCATCACTTAAAATTTCTTTGCTGCTTTTTTTTAAGTTTCTTAAACGCGTGCCAACTCGTTTTTGAATACGACCAATGCACTCTGCTTTTTTAATTTCTACATTATGTCCATAAGGTTTAGCAGCAACAACACTGGTATAAGAACTACTATCTCAGTCACCAAGATATGTGGTATACCTTTGTTTTTCTTTTCAGAACGATGAAAAAGTTTTAAAACACCACTTGATTCCATAGCCGATGATAATCCAGTATGACTAATTTTACACTTTTGGTAATGTGATGACTGAAACTTTTCATATTCAACTGGGTACGTGTATTTTTTTAACTTCCATATTGAACATAATTTACACGTTTTTGTTTCTATTTGAAAGTCAATACATTTACCCCTTTCAACTGAAATTGCAGAAACAACTCCGTTATTTGAAGTAAAACCACGCTTTCGCCATGAACCATCAAAGCTACACATAATGTCTCTTGATGTTTTACTTGCAGGGATTAATTCATCAGCAGCATTTTTCATGTTCTGGTCAACTAAATTTTGATAAACATCTAACAGGTTATGTAAAGTTTTTTTGTAGCTTTTTTTGTTCGTAGGTGGCTTCATATTCATTATTCCATAAAATTTTTCTAATGATGATAACCCTTTACCCATTTCACAAAAAGCCACAATGACACGTGTGTTAATATCAAATGGTTTTTGTCCACTACATTTGATTTTACTAGGCTCTTGTTGTTCGATTAAATTTTTTTTACAAAATGTAGCAGATGAAAAAAACTCAGTTTTCCAATTGCAACTGTTACAACATATTTTTAATCCAATACTTAAACCAAACTTTTTTGAGGAATCAAACATTAAATAAACATTATCTTCACACAAATTCGGGCATTTCAGTAGCGATATAACGTTTTCCAACAGACTAAAGTTCATGACAAAGTTAAAATCTGAACTTTGAAAATCTTGAAAATCTCTATCAGCAATAATTAATTTTTTTGAAGAAGCAGAATGTGTGGCAGATTCAACAAAAGATAAAGTTTTCGTTTCTGAAGAAGGAATCTTTGTATATCTGTTTCCACGAAGTTTTGCTTTTTTATTATTGTATATTCTATTTAATAATTGTTTTCTCTTTGATCCACCCATATTATTTTTATTTTAAAAGATAAAAGATTTACTATAGCATAAATAATAAAGTTTGAATGCAGCTTGAACCAAGAAGCAAATTACGTCAATTAAGCCATCATACTTAACTAATTAACAAAAAGTCGTTGCAGTCTACAACTTTGCACTTAAAAGAGTTGACTAAGTAAGTATTTTATGGCTTTTTTATGGTTTTATTTTGTTTCTAAAGCGCATAACAACGGAATAAACAAAGCGTTGCTAGGGGGGAAAATAAAAAACATTTATACCGATACATTATAAACAAGTTTTAACATGTCAAGCTTTTTTTATTTAGTTAAATCAACTAAAAACTCGAAATCAACGATGATTATATTGGTTAAATAATCAAAGTAAAAAAAAAATTTTTTTTACTTTTATTGGTGTACTACCACCTTAATAACCACCAAAAAAAAAGTTGTCTGTAAATTTTTCAAAAATTTAATAAGTTTTTAAGAGGTCGCTATCTTGAAAACATTGAAAAAATCTTCATCTTTTTTGACTTTTAATATAAATAATTTTTAAAATAGATACTTTTATGTATGTTATTTGGTGCATACATTAACTGTTATCAGAAGAATATTTGACTAAATTTTTATAAAAATTGGTTGTTGTGCGGAGGTCACCGTATTAAAATACGGTGGTACAAAAATAATTTTGTTTAATTTTCATGGCTAAAAATGTAATTAAAATTCAATTAGACTATAACCTTTATTTTTCTTAAGTATGTATTGATTTCAAAATAGATGGGTTTTGCTTTCCACGTTGTTCATACGGTTGTATGTAACTTTACAGGCAGGTAACCGGGCACCCGGATAACCGCCCGTTGATTACTACCCGGGTAGCATTATCAAGTGACGGGTAACCATTCTTTGATAAGTTTAAAATTCATTATATTTATCTTTAAAGTTTAAAATCATTAATCGTCGTTTAACAATTTAACAGCATTAACTTGGCATGTGAAAAATAATCTTGAGGATCCTTTGATTAAATATTTCGATATTTTTTTATCCCCATCAACATATTTGAAATCATTCAACGTAACGAAATTTATCTAAGTTTCAGATTAAGATGCCTACTTATTATTCCTCAAGGGGTCATCCATAAATGATGTCAGTGTTTTTTCTCAATTTTTCGACTCCCCCTCCCCCCTTTGTCAAACTGTCAATTTTTGACCAACCCCCCGTTATACATGATGTTAGTTTTTGTGTACCCCCTCCCCCCTAAAAAACAATATAAATGCTTAAAAAGCATTGATTTTTTTTCTGACTAAATTATACATTTATATAAAAGTAGATCTCATCAAATTATATTATATAATAGTCGATATCTCATTAAATAATCAACTAAGCAAATAGTATTATATATCTTTAATATAATCTTCCTATGGGTTGTTAAAGTGATCATCGATTAAAACAATAGGTAGTGAATGCTCTCCGCGCTCTAAAAGGATATCGTATTCTTGAGGTACAATCAAATTCGTTGCGTCAACTTCATTTTCATCTAACCATTCAGCAGTTTCCAAACTCTTCTGCAAGGCAATGACTGCCAAAAATTCTGTCTGAGGCTTGAGAGGCAAAGTAGATATTGCACTTTTTACAGATTCTATCAGCTTGGCTAGACTGAATTGATGGACAAAACGCATCATACGGCAAAATTGGAAATCCTTTGGCAGTACGAGGAAGAATGCTTTCAATATTTGATGCGATGAGCATAATGATGGATGATGGAAACAATTCTTTTGCTTCTTCTGAGATATCTACTGCTTTGAGCCCGTCTCTCGTTTGGTTAACAGGGACAGGTGGCGGAAGAAATCTTGCTCTAATTAGAGTAAAGTAAGAGCTTCTAATAGTCCAACAACAAGAACGATTTTCACATTTCATAATTTGTGTAAAATATTGACTTGTACGAAGATGATCGGCAATCCAACGTTGATCTTGTAATAAAAGGCTCCTTGACTCTGGCTCTGATTAATTTTCTGAATCAATATACTCTGCAATGGTTGGATAACCGTCAATTTGTAGATCAGACCAAGTATCAGCCAAAGCATGTCCAGCAAAACCAAAGTTCTGTTTTTCTAAATTTTCATATATTGTCTTGCCTTACTTAAAAAGATATGTTGGTAATTATAGGTTAAAAATTGTATTAATATTTTTACAAATTAACTTTTGTCAATGTAATTACCTTGAGAATCAAGATGAGTTCCGTAATGTTCTATCCCCGCCACGTTCCTGGTAGTACCGCGCTCAACTTGTTTCTCCGCGCAGCGGTCTTGTTCGTCAAGGTTCGTGTTTCGGAGTTAGAGAGTTGAGAGAGGTTTATAACCACAATTAAGTAGCCTCCTTATTTGTAGTGGCCTTCTGGGCCTTGGGGAGGTGAATAAACAAAAACAAAAAAAAAAAAATGTTTGTGCGGAAGAATCACCCCAGATAGTTCTTTACTTAGAAGTGCCATTCGTCGCTTAGCTCTGTTGAATGCACTGAGGCCTGGAGCGTTCGTCATGATGAAAAGAGCGTCAAGGTTATTCTTCAAGAAATGGTGAATCCCGATTTCAATTACTTTCTGTTATCAGGGATTTTCGTTGGGTCCTCCATCGACGCTAAACACAATGATAGGCTTAACCATATTAGTTTGAGGATCTCTGGTAATAGAGTCGAATTCTATGATATCCAAGAGCCGCTGAAAGTCTAATCCATGAGCGAAGGCGGTCGAGTATGCGTGTTTTTCTGATCAAACAGCAATGTAGGTAGGTCCAGAATAAGTAACAGCATCTGTTTTGCCGAGACTATCTTTTTTGATCGTAATTCCAGCATATACAGATGGTATAAGCTTGTGTTTAGCAGCCACGACCCAGTCGTGGCCCGGGACAGTTACCCGGTACTCCAAATGCATCAACAACGGCGCCTGTTTTTTGGCTGCTGTGATTCCAATTGAGACTCTAGCCTTGTTGTCTTGGCTAATGAAACACACTTCATCTGGCCCTAAAATAGAACAAACTTCTTCCACATATTTTATAGTAGAACTGCAAAAGAGTCCGTCAACATGTTTTAAATGAGATTCATTCTGAGGACTGATCAATCTAACAGGGACTGTTTTGACGTGTCTTTTGCTTTCTAATGTTCCGTAACTTCTCGGAAGTAGACGAGTATAGAGGGCGCTCTTGCTGATTGCAAATCCAATTTTGTTCATCTCGGATGTCAATTCGTCGAGAGTTTTAATGCTCTAAATAATAAAGAAATATATTTGGATATAATTAACTTTTTTACAGAAAAGGGGATTTATTTCGTAAATTATATTCAAATCAAATCTTGAAATTAGTTGTTAACATTTCAAGGATATTTACAATAGTGCAAGTACTAATTAAGAGTAAAATTCTAACAAATACAATATTAACAAACATAGCTAAGCTATCATTACCCGAAGAACCTCTGACCGACGTCTTTCATCAGCGGACGAACCATGGAGAGCAACATCCATAATCGCCTTCAAAAGAAGAGGTTGATCTACTTCTAATGAAGGTCGACCAGGTTTCTTTCTGATTTTTAGTTTTTTTTTAACTTCTGGATGCTCCAAGCAGATTTCCTCCATTCTAGCTTTTTCAGTTCTCTAGTTTTCTTCTGTTGAGCTTGATCATACTTTTTTTTGGCCAGTTCTTGACATAGATGAGCTAGTTTATTCTTTTTCTTTTTCAAATCATCCTCTTCAGCTTCAGCAATGAACCCACCTCTCTTTCTGGTCTTCAGTCCAGCAACTTCACAATTTATAGCTGTAATCTCAGAATTGAGTCGATCTTGAGCCACTATTCTTGCATTTTTTTATTTTTCGTGGTCAACAAACTCAAAGTTAATGCACTTTGTTGATCATCAATAACAGATAGCTTACTGGTGGGCTCAACAAACTGTGAGGAATTCTTCTCAAATTCAAGTGGAGTATACGTGCGGGCAGACGGTTTTGGAGTATTGGCCCAAAATGATAATTGCTTGCTCTTGAACTTCATTGCCTTTTCATTAAATAAATTGATTATATACATTACTCTTGATTCAAGATCTTTATGCACCAGTTTCTCTTTTTTTAATGAATTCCATATACTATGGACTTCTTTCTGCATATTAGTCTTTTTTTTATCGGGATGAGCATTTCCATACGAGACCATCAATAAGTTAAGTAATGCGGTTTAATCCATATTTTAATATTGATTTATTAGTATTGTTTACATCACAATCAGAATAATGATTTTGCTCATCGTTAGCGCAAGCTTTTTAAAAGAGTTTCATTAACCCGCTAGGGAAAATTAGCGTTTCGAATTTTCAATAGACTTTATGTGTTTGCATTGCATCACGTTTTACAATCAACTAGAGAGCAATTAGAGTTTCGTATTTGAAATAACGACAATTTAATTTCAAAAAATGACAAATTTATGAGTTTACTTTGAACCACATTTTATAATCCGCTAGGAAGCGAATAACAATTGTGAATTTTATATCCAAAGAGTTAATATTTCTTACATAACTTGATTCGCAGTCAAATGGTAATATATTAATTAAACGATAGTAATTTTTATTTTACGTTAGTAGTTGCTATTTATTTAGTGTCTCTGGGAAACTTATTATATTAATTTATAATATTATACTATAAATAATTTAATAAAATATAATATCAAATTCCCCGCATTTAATATTAATTTCTCCACAAACAAAACTGTTTATTATTGACATCATTTATGGATGACCCCCAATGATTATTTTAGTTTTCCTATGTTCAATATGTTTCTTTAATAAATCAGAAAATCTTAATTAATTTGTAAAAAAAGAAAAACTCATTCGAAACCTGGAAGATAAAAGTATGCTATTTTAGCGCGCAAATACATGTAAATATCTGCAACTTAGGTGCATTCGACTGCTGGGCATGTAGTTAATTAACGGGTTGTAGTTTTGGCGCCCTTAACAAAGGGCAGGCTAGTATTTTTAATCCGTAACTGGAACTTGTGTAAATTGGTCATTTAAAGTAAAACAAAATTTAAATATAAGTGAAAAAGAATCTAATGTTTTTACCTAATATCTACCTCTTTATGCATTTAACGTAATCGTTTTTAAGAAATTGTTGAAAATAAAACACTCTAGCATTGCATCGATTTGTTCTTAAAAAAATTTTTTCATTTCTTTTTTATAAAGATTTTCATTTCTTTTTTAAGGTTTTAGAAGTTGTTACTATTTTGTTAGTTATTATAAGTTACTTAATAATATAACTTATACTTAATAATGAAAGTGCTTGTTGATAATATTTATTCAAATATTAGTCGATAAATTTGGGCGTGCACTCCGCAAGTTTGGACCTTTTTGGGAGCAGTTGGCAAATGTCAGTAAACAAGGACCTTTTTTTTACGTATTTAGTCGGTAAAATGAACAACAAGATCAATAAGAACTCCTAAAAACTTATAGTACCTTGTTTTTTTTTTTTTTTTATAATAAATTCTTGTAATTTTATAAAAGGTTTTCTTTTTACGTTTTTTTGCGGAGATGTTATTGTGTTTTGTTCAAAGTTCAAAGAAACTTTCTTTGACAAAAGTCATTTATTTTCTTTAATATTTGTGTCTGTGTATAGTTGGTTTAAATTGATACTACATAAAAAAAGATTGGTATCGTCTGCAAACACGATTGAACATAGCTTTACTGATGCATTTATAAAATCATTTAGATAAATTAAAAGTAAAAGCGGGCCTAGAATCCATTCTTGAAGCACTCTCTTTTATCTTGAATCATTCTTGAAGCACAAACAGAATATTCAGCATTCCGGATTTCTTATTTTACAAATATTTCTTTCCTATTAAAGTGAACGCTCTATCTAAGCAACCTCTCTATAAGCAACATTCTTTATGAGCAACCTCTATAAAAGCAACTTTTTTTAGTTCACATGTTCTGTGTAAGCAACTTGTTTTTTTTAAAGCTAAGTATTTGAGTTAAGTTTAGGCTAATTCAGAATTAAAATCAGCTGTTTATAACAACATAACCTCAAATTATAAAAAGTTCTGTTATTGGAATACGTTTGTGTTTTTTGCTGCCAGTATTGAAGTGAATTTCTGTTAAATAGAATAGTTACTTGAATTTTGTTAGTTTTTGTTGATTAATAAATTAACTAACTCAACCTCAAAGTTGTAAAAAACTAACCTCAAATTGTAAAAAAATAACCTCAAATTGTCAAAAATTATTTGAGTTCTGTTAGTTTCTGTTAGATAATAAATTAATTAATATTTTTGTGCTTTAAATTCAACCATAAAATTTGAATCAGAAGAAAAATAGACGTTCAATATTGTTAAAAGATAAACTATCCATTTTAAAAGAAATTGAAAATGGTGAGAAAACAAAGGACATTGGTAACGAAGTTGCTAAATTTACAATAAGTAGAGTAAAAGAAAATAAAGAAAATTTAGAAAAATATGCAACCAAAGCTTATGTGAATCAGAGTGTAGTAGCAACCGAAGCTTATGTGAATCAGAGTGTAGTAGCAACCGAAGCGTATGTGAATCAGAGTGTAGTAGCAACCGAAGCGTATGTGAATCAGAGTGTGATTAAGCAAACGAAGACAATAAAATATAGTGAAATCAACGATTCAGTGTTTTCTTGATTCTTGGAGCGGCAACAGTTAAACGATTTAGTTTCAAATGAAATGATAAAATTAAAAGCACTCGAAGTAAATAGATTAAATAATTGGACCTGAAATATTTTTTGCAAGTGATGGATGGTTAACGAAATTTAAAAAATGCTACGGTTTACAGATTTTGTCTGCTTGTCTTGCAATCTGGAGCAAGCTAATTCATTTAAAAATAAATTTTAAAATTATATTGCTGGAAATGGCTTTTTGCCTAAACAAATATATAATTGCGACAAAACTGGTCTCGTCTATAAAAGCTTGTCCAATAAAACCAATGTTACAAATTTTGAAAAATCTGCTGCTGGAAGAAACGCAATGAAGGAAAGAGTAACAATTATGCCATGCATAAACGCTACAGGTATGCATAAATTAGATTCGATGATGAGAGGGAAATCAAAATTTCCTCATTGCTTCAAAAATATGAATTTGCCAGTATATTAAAAATCATCCAAAAATGCAAACATACATTGGCAAACATACACTTTTTAAAGACTGGTATAATGATATATTCATACCTTCAGTAACTCGACTCTTCGAAACTAAAAACCTTCTCGTAAAAGTCCTTCTCTTTGTAGATAGTGCAACTTTCCATGGGTCTGAGAATAATTTTACTGATAACACGAATTTCAAAGTTATGTTTTTCCCCCTAATAACACATAATAATAACACTCCATTATTGCAAACACTAGATCAAAATGTTATAAAATTACTAAAACGACGCTATCGCAAACATCTACTCGGATGTCTTGCAGCCTTAGGTGTAGAAGTTGGAATAGTTTCAGCACTGAAAAATATGAATTTGAAAGATGTTATTTATTTAGTGGTGTAGGCATGATATGAAATTTTCATGTCAGTTTTTTTTTTTTGCGTAAAGCTTTCTTCGAGATAAGACGCTCTTTTTCTTTAAAAAAATGGCTAAAAGTTTAACAATCTTGCAAGTGAAAGAACTATTAGAAGCCCATGAAAATACTTTATTAAAATCTTTGGAGAGAAAATTGACAAACTTGAAGGAAAAATAGAGCAATTAAAAACGAAAACGTATCACTAAAAAATAAAATTGCTTTAATGAACAACGGGATGAATTTTCAAAACGAATAATACGAAAAAACCTTAAAGGAAACGAACGAACTTAATGAAAAACTAAAAAATTATATCAAAGAAAATAAAAAAAAAATTCAATCGAACTTTTTATCGATAAAATTGCTAAATTAGAAGATCGTAGCAGGAGAAACAACTTGAGGTTCGAAGGTTTTGAAGAAAAAGAAAACGAATCATAGGAAGAAAGCGAATCGAAAGTAAAATGTTTTATTAAAAAATATATATTTACATAAAAAATGACATTCAAATAGAAAGAGCCCACAGAGCTGGAAAACAAAAAGAATCTGGACAAAAAAAGCGACGAACAATAGTTGTAAAGTTCCTTAACTATAAAGATAAAGAAAAAATATTTGATCATTATAAACGACTAAAGCTTTGGAATGAACCGTCGTTCATCTCAACGACGTTGATTCATGAATGAACCGTCGTTCATATCTCAACGACGACTACAGCGAAAGAACGATTGAAAAAAGAAAAGTACTCTTTGCAAAAGCTAAAGAATTAAGATCCTCAGGTAAGTATGCAAAAGTAGTCTATAACAAACTGATAACATGCGAATAATAATAATAATAACAAAAAGAAATTAAACCTGTGCACATGAAAAAATAATTATAAAAATGAATGACTTTCAATCGCTAACCTATAATTTTTACGAAAAATACATTATATCAGATGAAAAAGCAGACCCAGATGTAAATTTTTTTAGTGATATGTACACGGATAGTTTATATCATTACCCCAGCACCATTAAAGAATTTCTTTTTAAAAATGTAAATGATATAAACAGTGAAAAAATCAGAATCCTCCACATTAATATAAGGAGTTTAAGCAAAAATAATGAAAACTTTCGGCATTTTCCAGAAGAAACTAAAAACATTTTTAATATTACATGTGTTTCGGAAACTTGGTGCTCTACTTTCGAACTTGAAATTAATTCTAATTTTCATCTTAAGAATTTTGAATTAGTCTCATTAGAAAGACAAACAAATAAACGCGGTGGAGGAGTTCTGATAAACGTTAAAGAAAACATTGCATATGAGGCGTTGCGAACGAAAGGGGCACACCAACCAAAATCAAGTTTTGAGTAAATCGCGTTTGAAGTTTCTAGACTGAAATTTGCAAAGGGGCACACCAACCAAAATCAAGTTTTCTCTTTCGGACGAACGTTTTACTCGTTACAAAGTGTGTTTCTTCAAATTTTATCACGTGTAAATAACAAGGGATTTTCAGTCAGAAAGAGGCCCACTGACACGTTGATCTTGTGTTATATTGTAGATAACAGACTTAAGTAAAAAATGTTTAAAGAAAACGGATTTTCGAAAATTGGTTGGTGTGCCCCTTTCGTTCGCAACGCCTCATATAAAGTTAGAAGCGATTTGAGCATTTTTGACGAAGATAAAGAGATCGCAACAATTGAATTAATTATTAACAAAGGATAAAAACATACTTATAAGCAGCTGCTATAGGTCACCTGACGGCGCGTGCGAAAATTTTAGCTTTTATTTGCAACGTAATATAGTTCAAGCTGGTAACAACGAAAGAAAAAAAAACTTTATAATTGGGGATTTTAATACAGACTGTTTTATTTATAACGACGACAAAAAAGTAAGAAGTTTCTATGATGAAATTTTTTTAGCAGGGGCAGTTCCCCTAATTAATCATCCAATTAGAGTAACTAAGAATTCTGCTACCCTCATTGACAATATTTTTACTACAGACATCTTTAATAACTCCATCCAAAAAGGTATCATAAAAACTGATTTATCGGACCACTTCCCTATTTTCTTACCCTTTAACACAACATTATCTAATAAAATTAAACAAAATAGAACTGTAAAAAAACGTATTTACAACGACAAAAAAAAATGATATTTAACATCAACTATCATTACTTCATTGGGGGCATATCAACTTTAATGAAGATGCAAGTGCTATTTAAAATAAATTCTTCGAAACATTCTACTTAGTATATGACGCGAACTTTCCAGTATGTGAAAAATTAATAAGTACCTTTAACAGTCCTTGGATTACAAAAGGCTTAAAAAAATCTTCGAAAATAAAGCAAAAGTTGTATATAAAATATTTAAAGACTCAATCTTCTGCAAATGAAAAAATATATAAAAATTATAAAAATTTATTTGAAAAAATTCGTAAAAATCTAAAAAAAAAATATTATTCTAATCTGATCAATAAATTTAAAAACAACTCAACGCGCACCTGGCAAATAACAAAAGAATCACTTAAGTTCTTTACCACAAACTATAGAATTTGAAGATGTAAATATATGTGAACCGAGCAAAATTGCAAACATTTTAACAGATTTTTTACTGAAATTGGAACCAATCTCTCTAAAAAAATTCCTATGACCGAGAGTTCGTTTGAAGACTACTTGTGTCCTATAAATAAATCTTATTATAACAATGAATATTCTTCTGAATTATCCCAGGACGAGCTTGATAGAACCTTTAAATCTCTAAAAAGAAATAAAAGTATTGGTGCTTATGAAGTAAGTGGTAACATAGTTGTAGATAGTTATGAAAGTCTGAAAGATATTCTTTATAAAGTATTTAATGCATCTATAAAACAAGGAGTTTTCCCAGATCAATTGAAAATTGTGAAAGTTATACCAATTTACTAATTTAGGCGATAAAACAAATATTAACAACTATCGCCCAATTTCGGTTCTTTCAACTTTTTCAAAATTATTAGAAAGAATAATATATAATAGAATATTTAAATATTTTGACCAAAATAGTATACTATATACCAAACAGTTTGGCTTTAAAAAAAATATTTCAACTGAGCACGCAATTATTTAATTTGTTAGGGAAATCTCAAAATCTTTCAAAAAAAATCAATATACCCTAGGAGTCTTTATTGATCTTTCGAAGGCTTTTAATACCGTTGACCATAAAATATTGCTTAAAAAGCTCGAATACTATGGAATTAATAACAACATGCTATGTTTCATAGTTACTTATCAAATAGAAAGCAATTTTTTGCCTCTAATGATGGTCTTCAAAATGACTATATTGAAATAACCTGTGGTGTTCCACAAGACTCTATTTAAGGTCCTCTTATGTTTATTAAATTATATTAATGATTTAAGTAAAGCAGCTAATCTTCGGAGTATTATGTTTGCTGATGATACGAATTTGTTCTTATCAAACAGTAATATTAATGAGCTGTTTTCTGATATGAATAATGAACTTAAATGCGTATCTGAGTGGTTTAAATGTAACAAATTAACCTTAAACCTTGATAAAACAAAATACATTCTGTTTTACCCTATATCTAAAAAACGTTTTTTACCAACAACCATGCCAAAAATTCTTACTGATGAACTTGAAATAAAAAGGGAAACTTTTTCTAGTTTTCTTGGCATTTATCTTGATGAGAATGTTACACGGAAACCGCATATTGACTACATTTGCACTAAAGTTTCTAAAAATATATGAGTCCTCTATAAGTCAAGAAATTATTTAAAGAAAATCATTTTAATTCAACTCTATTACTCATTTATACATAGTTATATCAACTATGCAAATATTGCTTGGGGAAGTACAAGCAAAAGTAAGTTGCGTACTCTTTATCATCGTCAGAAACATGCAATATGCTTAGTTTGTTTTGAATATCGACTTACGCATTCAAGGTTTTTATTTAAAAATATAAAAGTACTTAATATTTATGAAGTGAATGTATATAAAATATTATGTTTTATGTTTCAATGTAAAATCAATCCGTCATTACACATTTTCAAAGATTTTATTACCTTAAAAACAAAAAATAAGTATACACTACGAAATGATAACTCACTCTATGAACCCTTTATTCGAATAAAATTCAATCAGTTCTGTATAGCTTATCGTACACCAAATCTCTGGAACAAAATCATTTTACTTAATTTTGATTTATCAATTACCTTCCCAGTCTTTAAAAAGAAATTAAAAGAATTCATTCTTTTTAATGACAATATTTTGAAATACTTTTAAAAATAAGAAATTTATATAAATACGCTCTTATGTTTTTGTATTTTGTCATATTTATTTGTTTATATTTATTAATAGCTTAAGTTATATTTTATTATTACGATTTATGGTTCTGGTGACAAGATCATTAGATCTTCTATCAGATACCAAGTTTTTATTTAAACTTTCTTTTTGTTATTTTATTTTTAATCTTATTGATGTGGTGATTATATTCTCTATTATAATTTATTAAAAGTATAAAAATTCCAATATTTGTAAATGTAAAACTTTATATTAAAAAAAAAAAAAGGACAATTTATACATACAAAATTTATGTATGTATGTATGTATGTATGTATGTATGTATGTATGTATGTATGTATGTATGTATGTATGTATGGATGTATGTATGTATCTATCTATGTATGTATGTATGTATGTATGAATGTAATTATGTATGTTTGTATGTATTTATGTATGTATGTATGTATGTATGTATGTATGTATGTATGTATGTATGTATGTATGTATGTATGTATGTATGTATGTATGTATGTATGTATGTATGTATGTATGTATGTTTGGCTGGATGTATGTCTGGATGTATGTATGTATGTATGTATGTATGTATGTATGTATGTATGTATGTATGTATGTATGTATGTATGTATGTATGTATGTATGTATGCATGTATGTGTGTATATATATGTACGTGTGTAAGTGTGTGTATTTATTTATGTGTTTACATACAAACAATAAAAAAAAAAAATTAAAAAAAAAAAATTTATCAGACCGGAATTGGTCAAAACAGCAGTTTCTTAGTACCTACGTCTTTATTGATTGTCAAGAACTTGAGACGATTTAAAAGAAGAACAAGAAGAAGAAGAAGAAGAAGAAGAAAAAAAAAAGAAGAAAAAATGAAGTGTTATTTTACTAAAACTGAAAAACGAACATTGCGATGAAGGGAGAAAAGATTCATAATTTCTTAAAAAACTGAAGATTTGGATGTTTAACAACTAAAAATAATTGTGAATTTGAACAAAATTATAACCGGATATAAAAACTCGAAAAACAAATTTCTAAGTAAAGGCACACAAGTTCTGCAAGTAAAAATTTTTACCACAAACAAGTTATAAAGATAAAAATGTAAACTATGTAAACTATATTATGGAAATATAATAAATAAAAACTTAAAAAAAAAAAAAAGTTATACAAAGTTCATTTAAACATCTTTTTTCGTCAAGTAATGAAATTCAATACAACATTCCTTCCAATTGCTTTTCCAAAGAAGATGATATTACTTTGGCAAGATTGTATAACTCGATATTTAATTATTGTAATTTAGCAGATACTGAAATTATGGAGTGGGCAAGTGGAACAAGCGAAGCAAATCATCCATTTAACCTTGAAGAAAATCCTGAAGCAGAAAGTGAAACTACTTCTGTTGAAGAAAATGAAAAAATGTTGGATGACTCCAATAAAAACATCAATGATGTTATAAATTCTTTTAATTTGGTGAATGCGCAAACGAAAATGACTTACCCTGCAATGAGGTTCTTTTGTTACTAAAAATAAGAGAAAAAGCTATCATGAACAAATATATGTAACCGTTTTTGTTTGTTTTGGCAATTAGTGCTGTGCAAAACCAAAGATTTATTAAAATTTGATTGTTTAATTATTTTTTTTTGATAAAATTATTTTTCTTTTGCAAAATAAAACTGAATTTATTTATTCTACACAGTTTAGTTAGTAAAAGAAATAAGTAGAAATATTTTACTTATTCCTTTTACTAACTAAACTGTAACATTTTCGAGGTAGTATATTTTCAACTTTGATAGACTGACTACAGAAAGAGATGCAAATTTATGTAAGTTTATATCAGATATATCTGGTGCTTTAAGACCCTCATTAGTTTGACAGACTGGAATTGGTTGGGGGATAAATCTGTTAGCAATAGTTTCAAAATACGAGCTTCTATTCGCTTGGCAACAAGTTAAATCACAGCATTTGATAATTTGTAGAAAATAGTGACTTGTTCTTACATGGTTTTGGAACCAGACTTGATCTTTGATTGTTAAACTTTCAACTTCAAGCTCAGACTTTTCAGGCACAATATACTCTGCCACTGTTGGAAAAGTATCTATACTTACTTGCTTTCATACTTCTGACAGTGTTTGCCCAGCATATTTGAAGTTTAATTTTTCCAATTCTTCGTCAACTGTTCTACCTTGTGTGTCAAGGTGGCTTCCAAAATTATCATGCGACAAAATTAGTCCGGACAGTTCTCGACTAAGAGGAGCCATTCGTCTTTCTACTCAATTAAATGCACTTCTACCAGGCTACAAACATTGCATCAATGTTTTGCTTTACACAAAGATGGACAGCAACATCAATAACTTTTTGATACCTTGGATTTTCATCAGGTCCACCATCCACCGACATAATAAGAATCGGTTTGATCAACTTGCTACTTGGATCTTTTGTAACAATGTCAAACTCCTCCAATTCAAGAAGCCTTTCATAATCTAGTTCATGACTATAAGCTGATGATGAGTATTGCTTGCCTGATCTGATGGCTATATAAGTTGGGCCTGAATATGATACATCTTCCGGTTTACCTAAACAGTCTTTTTGGATTTCAATGCCAGTATAAACAGATAGTACGAGTTTGTGTTTAGATGCTACAACCCAGTTGTGATTAGGCAATGTAGCACGGTATTTGACGTGCATTAAAATTGGAGCTTGCTTTTTAGCTGCTGTCAATCCTATGAGGACTCTGGCTTTATCATCTTGACTGATGAAGCATACTTCTTTAGGTACAAACAAAGAAGCCACTTCCTCTAGGTGATTTAAAGTAGCTGTAAAAAATCGACCATCAATGTGTTTTGAGTGTATTTCATTTTGTGCTGGAATTAATTTCGCTGGTACAGTTGTTATATGGCGTTTGCCTTCCGATGATAAACTTCGTTTTGGCAGGAGCTGAGTATAAACAGCACTTCTACATATTTGAAAACCGTTTATATTTAATTTTTCTGTCAATTAATCAAGACTTCTAACACTACAATACACATCACTTTGTCTTTTTCCATGAGCAGCAGACCCATACAATGCAAGGTCAACGATGGTTTTTAAAAGTAGCGACTGAACTTCTTCAATTGTTGTTCGCCCAGCTGTCTGTCGGATCTTTAATTTACTGCTGATGTCTGGATTTTTAGCACAAATTTCCGCTAAAGTTTCTTTTTTCTTTTTTCAAAATATCATATGCTTTTTTTGCTCATATTTTTTTCTTTTGTATTTTTTTTCAAGTTCATCAACTTTAGATTTCTTTTCTTTTAGTTCCTTTTCCTGATCTGAACTTATAACACCACATTCTTTTCGTTTATACAAGCCAATCAAATCGCTCTTGAAGATGCTTATCTGACTCTGTAATTCATCTTGTGCTTTTGCTTTGTATTTTACAGATTTTTCATTACAAGTGGTACTAGATGGACCAGCTTCAAAATCAATTTCTATGTGGTATTGTTGAATGCTTTGTGTTTGCTGTTTCACAACTTGTAAAATTTTTACATTTGTTGCTACTTTTTTAGGAAGGACACTTCCAGTCTTCATTGAATGGCCTGCCCAAAAGGTCAACAATGTTGCCTTATTTTTCTGTGCTAAAGCGGAATAACTATTCAACAACAAATCTATTTTTTTTGGTAAATCGTCCTCTTTTTTCAATTTATTTCAAATTTCAGTAACCTCTCTTTGACAGTCTTGCTTAAGCTTGTTGGGAAATGCCTTTATATATGCTTCATACAACGACTTGTGAAAGTTTGGTTTGTCCATTGTAAATCTAAAAAAAATATAATAATTCAAAAATTGACTTAGATTTGATTTAACTTATATCTAAATCAATTGGTAATAAAATTGTTATTTAACACAAAAAAACATATAGACCTAGGCCTGTTTAACAATTATTTAATGGTTCTGAACATTCTAAACATGTAATGTATTAATAAGATATTTAATAAGTCCTAGATAAGACTGTCGAAAATCGTAAAAATGCTTGCCCATGTACCCGTCAAACGAATGGGCAGTTACCGGCGAAAAATAAACTTTATATAAAAGTTGTACCTGGAAAAAAATCCATATAAATTAAATGGGTAGTTTTTTTTTTTTTTTTTTTCAGATACAACTTTTATATAAAATTTATTTTTTCCCAAATCTTCACTAACATTAACTGTCGACATGTTAGTTTTTCTCAACCGTAATCGACTTAGATTTTAATGATGTTATTGGTTTAAAGTTCTTCTTCTTTACTCATATTAAAACTTTATTTTGTTTAAAGTTTTCTTATTCACAAGTCCCAAATACGGTTGAGAAAAACTAACATGTCTACTGGTAATGTTAATAAAAAAGTGTTTGTTTTTTTGAAAAATAAAATACCTTTTTAAGAAGAATTTTAAACCTTTGATATATAATTTGCATAAACTGAAACTTGGATTTTTTTGAATGACCTTTCAGATAATTATGTTTTCCACCTTCCAAGTTTTAAGAGAAATTGTTGAAGAGACTAGCTAATAAAGGAGTCGGAGGAGTTCTGATTTATGTACAGGAAAACATTGAAGTTAACGTAAAGAATAATAAGTGGGTTTCAAAACTTTCAGAACGTTATGTTCGATGTTTTCAGAAATTCTTATTATGATAAAGAAATCGTAACTATTGGATTTTTTTACAAGATCTTCAAAATCTTCTTTCACATTATGAGAAGAAACTACGCTACAAACGCATCCTAATTTTTTGTTTTGGGAGTAATAGAATTAAAAAAATAAAAATTATTGACGTCAACTTTACTTGACCTCCTACCCCTCCCCTTGTCAACAAATGTCATAAAATTTCAGACACCTCCCCCTTATTTTGTTGACGTAATTAGTGGACAGCCCCAATAACTGAACCAATTAAAAACACAATTCTTAGACGGTGCTTAAAACTTCTAAATTTTCACACAAACCATCAACTGTATAATTTTAATAAAATAAGGCTGATTAATAAAAAATATATATAACTGACAGTTATTGCTAGGCATCAGGTTTTAGGCAACATCAATCAGTTGTATTTTTTCTGTAAAAAATGTTGCTTAAATTATAATTGACATCATGCAAAATCTATATTTAAAAATATTATGTTAACATATAAAAACATCACAACAGCAATATTAAAAAACTATGCTAGCAGTTTGTACTTTACTAAGATAAGCATATGTTTTTAAAATAATACTAAGATAAGCATATGTTTTTAAAATAATACTAAGATAAGCATATGTTTTTTATATTGATATCTTTTTTATATTGATATATATATTTTTTTATTAATATATAGAAAATATATCTATATAAAAATATATATGTTTACATATACAAACATAACAGCAGGATTATCACAAAACTTTGTAGTTTGTAATTCACTAAGCCAAGCATATGTTATTATAATGTAACAATAGGCGAAAACAAATTATTGTTTACTTTTTGCAAATTCATAAAACTGCAGATAAAGCAACAAATTATCTTCACTGAAGATAACTGTTGCTTTATTTCATAATAGCATAAAGTAAATAAAACATAAACGGTTATAGCTTTCTAAATAGGTACAAGTTTATCCATGTTGGAGCTTTAGATGTTTGTTTCTGAACAGAAATTTTGCCTAAGTTGAATGCAGTTTTCCTTTATACAGAAAGCATAAAGAATTTACTTTAAAGCGATTTCTTGCAAATTTTATTTAATAAAACTACATCGTTTTGCTCTAAAGCCATTCGTACATAATAACAAATGTCAGATATCATAAATAGAACTTTAAGAACTTTACATATGCTAACTGCAAAACCCTTATGCAATTTATCGGCTTATTTATCAAGTTGAACAATTAATTTCCAGACTTTTTATCTAGACCCAGATCATATTAGGCGGATTGACCACTTAGTTCCATACTACTTTAGGCATAGTTTAATATAATAGTTTAAAAAAATACACACCTCGTACCAAGATTAGACCAGGCAAAACTTATTCTTTTTTTTTTCAGGGGGCTTCTTATATTAGGAAAAAATGCAGAATAGTGCCTTATTATTATTAAAAATGCCTTATTATGCATCTTAATATGAGAAAAAAAATCATTATATAGTTTACGATTAACTGTTGTTAATTATACATACTCTTTGGACAACTTTTTCTCCGAAAAACCAACAACTATTTAAATTTTTTTCTTTAGTCGTCAAAACCAGATTCTTGATTTATCTTTAAATAACTTAAAAAAAATTGATTTTATCTGTTTAACAACAACAAAAGTAAAAAGCTATTTTTTTCCGAATGCTTGATTTTGAAAGCTTAGAAAAAAGTTTACCGGAAAATCCCGTCAAAATTCCCGCCGTGTTGTTATAATTGAAATAAAAACAAGTAAAAACAATTAATTCGTGCATGCATAAACCCTGTTGCAGCATGTGGAGTATAATTATTCATTTTCTTTCTGAACTTTTCAAAGTTCCTTAAATATTAGTTTTTTTTTAACTGAAAAAAAAAAAAAAAAGCAAATTACGACTTTTAAGTTAACTTGTTAACTTGCCAGCAGAGTTTTTTCTCCTATTATGAATTGACTTTAAAAATAGTTTCACGTGACAGAATTTGTAATCATTTTTTACAAAGAAAATTTTAATAAAATATTTATTCAATAATTTATTTTCTAAGCATGCGAATAACTATTTTTTGAATAAAATACCTTTTAACTCTTTTTTTCTTCTTCTATTTAGCCGTACAAATATTTACAAGTTCCATGTTTTATAATATATATAAAATGGCAAGGACGAGAAGAAGGTAGGTTTGCCTTGTCACCAAGTCCCTTGTTTTTTCTAGACATTTATATAATTACGTTTTAGCTAAAATTAAAAATTAATAATGAGAGAAAAAAGCAAAATGTTTCAAAGAAGTTTATTTAAATGCAAAATAGTTTAATAGAGTCTTTCAAAGTTGTTTTTAATAAAAATTAAACAAGTAATTTAATTTCAATAACATGAAGATCAATACGTTCATGCAATGCTATATATATTCAAATTTCAAAGTCATTAAAAGAAAATTTTAAAAATTCATTCAAGAAAACAAAAACCAACAGCAACAAAAACAAAAAAAAAGAAAACATGAAAAAATGAAAACATAAAAGTTAATTTATAATCAGCAGGTACTATATATATGTATATATATATATAAATGTATATATATATATATATATATATATATATATATATATATATATATATATATATATATATATATATATATATATATATATATATATACATACACACATATTCATTTATACATACATACATGCATACATACATTCATACATACATACATACATACATACATACATACACACATACATACATACATACATACATACATACATACATACATACATACATACATACATACATACATACATACATACATACATACATACATACATACATACATACATACATACATACATACATACATACATACATACATACATACATACATACATACATACATACATACATACATACATACACATACACACATACATACATACATAGATGCGTGCATAAATGCTGTAAATCTATATAATTACTTTTTTATAATATAATTGAATATAATGTATATAATTAAAGACTTTAGACCTTTCCAGACAAACAAAGCATGCACTAATAGATAATTTTCAAATATAACATTTTTATAGATAGATTTAAAAATAATTCTCTGTTTGTTCATTATTTAAAAGTAATAGTTTTAGCTTTTGTTTAAGCTGTTCAAGAGTTGGAAGTGTTTTAATATCATTACTAATTATTTTATTCCATACATTAGGTCCTCTAATAGTTATTGAGAACTTGGTGGACTCATATATAGTTTTGGGTTGAACAAAGTTGTTACTTGAATATTTAGTCATAAAATTGTGTTGAATTTTATTAAATAACGGTTTGAAGATATTTGGTATTGTATTATTATTAGTTTTATACATAAAAATTAGCAGATGGTCCAAAATGTGAGAGGCGGTGTGCATTTGATAATAATTTAATTGCATGTTTTTGTTTGCTAAATAGCTTTTTTGTCTTTGTTTTATTTGTGCTGCACCAAGCAATGTTTCCATAATTCAGATAGGAATGAATAAATGAGTAATATATGTATTTCAAACATGATTAATCTAAGTATGGTTTTGCTTTATAGAGTAATCCGATATTTTTAGAAATTTTATTTTCAATCATGTTTATGTGGTCTTTCCAATTTATGTTTTCATCTTAAATTACACCTAAAAATTTTATTGAACGTTCTCTTTTTACGATGTATACTCCAATAATAAGTTATAATAATTTTATCTTTTTTTTGGAGGCAATCTAAAAATAATATACTTTGTTTTAGTTAAATTAATTGTAAGTCTATTCATATTAAACATTCTGTTAGTTTTAGAAGTTCAATGTTGAGCGTTTAAAATAATGTTGTTACATCACTTTTAGAATAAAATAAATTTGTGTCATCAGCAAATAAGATAGAATCTAGAATATTAGAAGCTTTGCTTAAATCATTAATATAGATTAAAAATAAAAATGGTCCTAATATAGATCCTTGAGGAACGCCCCAAGTAATTGTTATACTGTCAGTTTTTTCATTCCCGAATGAAATATATTGTTTTCTATTAGATAAGTAGCTTTCAAACCAAGCTATGTTTATATTTTTGATTCCGTAGTTTTCTAATTTTTTAATTAAAATACTATGATCAACAGTGTCGAACTAAGATCTATAAAAACACCTAAAGTGAACTTGTTTTTGTAAAAACCTTGAAAGAAAATCTGAATGAGATGAAAAATTGCATGATCAGTAGAGTGCCCTATTTTGAAGCCAAATTGTTTGTTATAAAGAATATTATTTTTTTCCAAAAATGAGTATGATTTGTTATACATAATGCGTTCTAGTATTTTCGAGAAGCATGGAAGAATAGAAATAGGTCTGTAGTTTGAAATATTAGAATCATCTCCAGATTTAAAAACTGGTTAACTCAGCATTTTCCATTATTGATTTGCTAGGAGTCAAGTATTTCTCTTTGTTAAACTCACTGTGTTTTAATTTTGATGCTAAATTTAAACCTGCATTGACAAACACCTCATTAAATGTTTTAGCAATTATAGATTATTTTGTAATATCTTGATGATGATAATTTAGTTTTTTTGGAAGACCATTTAGCTTAAGTGTTTTTTTTCCAATTACTTCTTTGATAACTTGACACGTTTGTTGAGTATCGCCTTTTAAATTTTATTATTTTATTTGAATTGTATAACTTCTTTGAAAGCTTTATAATTGATTCAAAGTGATCTTTATATTTTTTATACCTTAATTCATTTTCATAAGTTTTTTTTTTCAGAAACACTTCATACAATCGTTTTTTTTTTTTTTTTGATGATTTTATTATTCCTGGTGTAAGCCAAGGATTTATAAATGTTTTAGTTTTAATAATTTTTGTTACCACCGGGAAAGCTTTATCATAGTGTTTTTTGAATATCCAAAGAAAACTGTTACAAGCAGTATCTGTGGTTTGAATTTGTAGAATTTCGTCCCAGTTTTCAGAAAATAGAGAACTATTAAAAAGTTCCATAGAAATGTCATTATATATTCGAATTTTTTTTTGAGGGGTGTGTTTGACAACTTTATGTGCGATTATAAATATTGGGAAGTGATCCGATCAGTTATTATTATTCTAGTTTTTTGTTTTATATTTGTGTCGTAATCAAGCGCATTATAATTAAAATCCAACACAAAAAAGACATGTTTGTCACATAAAATTTTGTTTTTAATTAAATTTTTAAAGTGTTTTTCAAAAAATTTGATATTGCTAGATGGCGGTCTGTACACAACTTGTACAATGATGTTTTTAGTGATTTTATTTATAACTTCGAACTTTAATGATTCGCAACCATTACTAGTTACACTAAATTTGGTTAGCGGTTTAAAATTTAAAGAGTTGTGGATAAAAATAGATACTCCTCCACTTTTTCTCTCAGAATTTTTGACTTGATGAATTTATATATGAATATATGAACTTTATAGTTTTGTAGTTGAAAATTTGAATCTTTTTCAACTTGTTTATCTCGACACCAGGTTTCTGTGAGACGAATAATTTTAAAATTAGTTTCAACACTATATAAAAAATCTTTAAATTTATCAAAATTTTTTTTGAAAGCTCCTAATATTTAGGTGTAAAATAGAGAACTCATTATTATCTATATCAGCAGAAAGATTAGAAATATCGGAATTATAATAAGAAGGGCATATGTTGCTAATTATTTCATCAGTGTTAAAAAAATTAACATCTGGATCTAAATGATTCTCTAAAAGTATATTTTTATTTGTCTGGAAAGCCCTAAAGCTTAATTCACGTAAATTCATACCTTCCATAATAACAAGAAAGACTCCATAATAACAAGAAAGGTTATAACCTTTAATATTTATATATTACTAACAAAATATTTATATTACTAACAAAATATTTAAAGTATAAAATAATTAAAGTTTAGGTAATTTCCTGAATTCTTTTACTATTAATTTATCGTAAATTACAACCGAAAAAATACCATTTTCCCTATGTATCTTCATTTGCTCGAGTAGTTTTTTCCTGGTAGATGCAGTTTCCAATGAATAACACTAATTAATATACCCGATCCTTTTAATTTACTCGCATTTTTTTAAACTTTTACTTTATCTTTGTAATTTAACAGTTTCATTATTATTGGTCTTGGTCTACCTGCTTCAATTTTTCCTGATCCGTGTGCTCGTTTAATTACAATTCCTTTTAAATTAAGTTTTTATTCAAAAATATTTAATACCTTCAGTTCGATGTCATCTCAATTTTCCTTTTCATTTTCCGATAAACCCTCTATTCGAAGATTATTTCTTCTTTGTCTACCCTCAAACTGCCTTCCGTATCTCTGCTCTCTGATTTTGATATGATTTTTTTTCTAATTCAAGATTTTTTTTTTCTTGCATGCCTTGTGTAAAGTTCAGACTTTCTTCTATATCTTTTTGCTCAATTTCAAATTTAATATGTTTTCTTTTTGGAGTTTTGCCCACAAATCTTTTACAGTACTTATTTCTTTTAACAGACCATCAATTTTATCGTTTGTTAATTTCAGATTTCCGCTTATTAGTTTTAGAATATCATTTTGTTGCTTAATAAACATTTCGTTGAATATATCTCGTACAAGCTTTATTGAAATAATTTGTTCCTCGTTTGATAATTTATCGATGATGTATTACTTTATTTTATTTGTGTTCTTTTTTCCGTTAATATTTCCTATTTTTAAAGATATATAAATACTAAAACTTAAAAATACTACGATTTATTTTTTTTAATTATCACGCTCGCAAAAACACATCTGCTCATGAAGAAAGTATGCGGTAAAAAAAAAAAAAAAAATTATAATTCATTATTTTAGATTCTTGTAAATCAGCACTAAAATTAATATAAAATTGACTTGAATCATTGTATTGATATAAAGTCGGGCAAATTTGTCTAATAATTTTGATTTATATTTTTTATTTAATTATTTTTTGAATAATATTTTAGGATTTTTGATGGGAGTTTTAAAGTTTCTAAAAAAACATTAAAGTTAAACAACGGAGCCCCTTAAGCTTGCCAACAGCATTGAGTGTCTTTTGATTTATAACTACAGAACATCTGGTTTTATTAATAATATACTTTAATAACACCTAATATATTACCTTTGTTAAAGGTGAATTTTCATGGTAATACAAAACGCATGTATTGGTATGTCTAATAAAGTATACTACTATCCTATAAGTTTTTAAATGGTGCAAAAAAATGTAAAACTTAATTTTGCAAAACCACATATATGTACTTTCGCATCATAATTTTTTATATTTAATAGTGTCTCCATAGTCTAGATTCTGCCAAAACTTAATTTAGGTGTCATGAAATAATTCTGTTTTTATTTAATATTGTTCAAAATTCACCAATATTTTTGCTGATAACTTTTAATTTTATTTAGTATACAAAGTGTTAACAACACAGGAAAATTATTTCTTTTAATCACTTTTTATAAAGCTTTGTAGCCCAGCCGGCATCTCTACGTTGTTTTAACGTTGAAATTTGTTTGAAGCATCGTTTAAACGTTGTTCAACCATGACACAACGTTAAACTATGACACAACGTTGTTCAACTATGACACAACGTTAAAACAACGTTACGGTTTAAACGTTGCTTATTTAACGGTGTTTCAACATTAAATCAACGTTTACAAAAAAACTCAATTAAAAAAAAACCGTACGTTGAGTTGGTGCTTAAAATTAGTTAAAACTTTTTAAAGTAAAATTAGTTTAAGCGAAAAAAGTAATTAAAATAATATTTTAGTATTTAGAAATTTTTAATTTTTAATTTTCAAAAACGTTTTATTTAGTATTAAAATTTCACTTGTTCTTACGATAAAAGAAACTAATGGCTTATTTAAGGAACTGGCGAAAATGCCACTCTAATGTTCTAGCTCTGGCAGAATCATCTTTAAGTAGTGAAGAAGAAAAACTCGAGAAAAATATTAACAATTCAAAATTTACACAAAACATCAGTCAAGTGAAGAATTTCTTTTAGATTATTTGTCTCGAAGTGACAATGACACTGTGTTTTTCTCAGAAGAAATTGAAAAAAATGATTTTCACTTAATCATAAACTGGCGAAATGGGCAGTAGAGTACTGCCCATTTCGCGTGAATTTGTAAACCAGCTGTTGGCTATACTGATAGCAGAAGCCCTCTGCTATCTGCAGAAACAGCTTTTGTATACCAGTCTCAAGACCAAAGTAGTATTATTGACCACCTCAGTTGCTTTCAACAGTAACTGATTTTGGAGTTTGAAGCAAAGTTCTTTTATCTTTCGGCAGATGATGCCCTTCTTAGAAGGGCATCGTCTGATAAAAGAACTTTGCTTCAGACTCCAAAATCAGTTACTGTCGAAAGCAAGTGTGGTGGTCAATACGATTACTTTGTTCTTGAAACTGGTATACTAATTCTGTTTCTGCATCAAACAAAGGTACTTCAATTTTTATAAAGGAAACAGTACTTATTGGTATAAATATTGATGGTTTACCATTATTTAGGCCTACATCAATGAACCTTTGGCCTATTTTATGTAGAATAGTAAATTTTACCCTTTTTTTTGGGATTATATTATGGAAAATCTAAACCATCTAATATTGATGATTTTATTTTTTATTTTTTAAATGAATACAGACAACTTCAGTTAGATGGGATATTTTTTAAACAAAAAAAGTACATTTTAGTTAATTAGGGCATTTTGGCAAAGACAAAACACAGTGACCAAGCCTGCTTATATAAGTGAATTTATAAGCCATTATTTTTTTTCATTAGTATTAATATTTTTATCATCAGTAAATATTTTTTTTCATCAGGTTTTATTTCATCAGTAGCTGAATTTGATGAAGTGGACAAGATACTAGATGACGAAAAAACTACAATCATCATGGGTGAGTTTTAATAAGTATTTTATTAAATAGTTTTTTAATATATCCTTTAGTTTCAGAACTTTTTTTAATTTTATGTCTACAGCTTTATGTCAAGACTTATAAAAACTTATAGCTGTATATAATATATACAGCTATAAGTTTTTATAAGTTTGAACAATGGCTTTTTTTATAAGTCTTGTTTTAAAAGTCTTGTTTGAACAATGGCAAACAGCTATAAGTTTTTATAAGTCTTGTTTGAACAATGGCTTCTTGTTGGGATGTACAATTTCAATGGTTTAAGGGCAATTAATGTTTAATGTCCACAGTTTCATTTTCATTAATATGTTTATAATACATTGTGATTGAGGTTAGGCAACTTTTACAACCAGATGCCATTCCTGGTGTTAAATTGTTATTCAGATCAGGACAGATTATTTTTTTCTTGTTATACTACCAGAAGATTACCAGACCCGGCTTACAAGCTCCTCATACAATGAAATTTAGAGTTTTATATCCAATTTATCCTTCTCCAAGATAAGTCTTAAAGTTTTAGACCCCTTCCCCTTAGAAGGGGTCTAAAAGCCAGAAAAAATCACTGGCATAATTTATGAACAGTGGCTGTCCATATATTATACAAGTTGGCCCCAAATAGGTAACAGCAGGAAAACCTTGCTAAAGAAAAATATTTTTAAAATTTTAATTTCATGATGCATTCTTGAATTAATTACTTGACTAATACCTTTTTACATTTATTCTTAATCTTTCAATTAGGATCAAATTGATTTTTTTGTTTCTCCTTGTTTTATGCGAGAGCTTTGAATATAAAATTAATTTATTTTGAAACTGACAGCTCCGGTGGCACAGTCGGTTAGCGCGTCGTACTTATAAGTCAGTATCGACATAGAAATGCGAAGGTCGAGAGTTCGAACCTCTCCCGGAGCAAGTTTTTGCATTTAAAATTTTTTTTACATTATCAATTTCAAACAATTCAAGTTGCAAATCTCTAAATGAAACACGGGTAGATATTATCAATATATCAATACTTTTTTAAATTTTTTTTTGGGTTCCAAATCGTTTAAAAACTACAAAGTTTTTTTTTAAATAAATGTTCTTATAATTCGAAAATACTTAGGGTAGATTAGGGTATTATGAGCAAAAAAAAAAATTATGCTGGATCCAAAATTTTTGCGAATAAACAACTTTTAGGGATCCCTACTCATGATTCACTTAGATATTTGAGCACCCGAAATTTTTTCTTAAAAACACAGAGATTTTAAAAAAGTAGCTAAAGTGCTCATATTACCCAGATTACTTGGTAATATGAGCACTTTCAGATAGCTAAAATAAAATTAAGTAAAAAAATACCAACTTGACAAATAGAACTAATTTTTCGAACACAATGATTCGTTATTAACAAAACCTATCATTAAAAGATCAAGTTTTAAGCCCCTTTTTGTTGAAGCAATATTCAATGTTTACTACTATATTTTCCGAAACAAAAAAAACAAAATTATTTCGTTATTTTCAATTTAAATTACAGAAAAATTTTTAGTATTGTTAAAATATCAACAATTTTTAGTATGTTTTGTTTTTATTCAAAAAGCAACTTAAACCGCTGCTATTTTAGGACTTTAAAATAGGTAATTTCAATGAAAAACACTGGGTAATTTGAGCATGCTCATATTGTATATCGAACATGCTCATATTGGATTTTATTTTTAACTAACATATTTTTCTTTATGAAAAAATTATTTTCATTATTTTAGCACCAAAATTTCAAGCCACAAATTTATTCATGCGTGATGATATTATTTTAACAACGCAAAAAATTTAAAAATTTTAATTAGATGAAAGCCGCTATTTACTGCATACTTACTTACATATAAATTTACGCTAATTGTACTGATTCCTGTAATCACCACTTTTTTTTTTTTTTCGTTATTCACCTCCTCAGGGCCGAGAAGGCCACTACAGATGAGGAGGCTACTTAATAGTGGTTAAAACCCTCTCTCAACTCTATAACTCCGAAACACGAACCTTGACGAACAAGGTCGCTGCGCGGAGAAACAAGTTGACATAAGATCGATTCAAAAAATACAAAGAATCACTCGACTGATCATGCGTTAGTCGAGCTAATAAATTATATATCCAATGAGTTCAATAATGATTGCTATACATGAGGAGTTTTTATTGATTTGTCAAAAGCATTTGCCACTGTTAATCATGGTATTCTTATAAAAAAAAACTAGAACTGTATGGAATACTAAACAATAACTTACTATGGTTTAAAAGTTACCTGTCAAACAGAAAACAATACATAATATACGCAGCAAGTGAAACAGAAAAACATATTGTAACTTGTGGTGTTCCCCAGGGATCAATCTTAGGCCCGCTATTATTTCTACTCTACATAAATGATTTATATTTAGAATCCGAAATTTTTTGTGTTATTTTATTTGCTGATGATTTTTTGTTATTCAAATAGTAATATAAAAGACCTGTTTAGAATATCCAATTTAAAAAAATTGGCACAAAATAAACACAAACAGTAATAGTACAACTAAAAGTTAAATGATCAAAAAATATTGTACAGAATATTAAATAATATATTAGTTTTTTATTTTCGGGACTGCAATAATGATATCTCGCCATTACGTCGTACGGCATCAACTTTTTTTTTTTTTTTCATGTTCACACATGCCTTGTACAAGATTTTTATCAATTTTTTTTTAAACAAGAATGGACTTTTTTATGCAGCTGATCTTCACTTTCAGCTTCCCAATTGTTTTCATACACGTAGCCTTTAAGGATTGACCAGAAATCTTCAATTGGTCGTAATTCTGGGACACATGCTGGATTATCAAATTTTGTTACATAACGGATATTTTTCTCATCGAGGTAATTGGTCACACTTCTAGCATAATGTGAAGAGGCCAAGTCAGGCCTGAATACATAATTACCATCACTGTGATGTTTGTTGATAAAAGGAATCAATCGTTTGATAATGCAATCATTTTCGTACCCTGTTTGGTTAATTGCCAGTCACGCAAGAGCAATAAATGGTTTCGAGATTCCACGAGGGGATATGGTAATTCACACAAGAATTTTTTTTTCAAATTTGCTTTTGCGCTTATATTTTACATTTTTTGGTGCATTTTTTGCGTCATCTGAGTAAAATCCAACATTCGAATGTTTATTTGTATGTTTAAATGTAAAATAAGACTCATCGTCAATGACAAAGTCGCGTATTCTGAATTTGCGACAAATTCTTCCACACTTCAGTTGCAACTGCTTTAACTGTTTCTCAGTGCGATCAGGGATTTGTTTTTTCTTAAAATAACAAATGTTTGTTTTGTTTTTTATTGTTTTTACAATGTAGGAATGATCACACTTGAATTTATTTGCAATTTTTCTTGTTGAAGTTCCAGACCGGTTGTTCAAAAGACCTTTCAGGCAATTGATATTCCCAGCAGTCATAATTTTTGGTTTTCTGCCTGATCCAAGCTTACGAGACTTTGGCTCATTGTTCTTCCACTTTGCCATATAACATTTAATGGTTCTTTCGGGATGATTAGAGGCAACAAAATACTCTATGGTGCTCTTCGTTTTAGCGTTAGGATGCAAATTACAATAGTTGTACGCTTGTTCAATTAATGTAGCCGACTTCATTTTTGGATAACTTTTTTATTAATTAATCTAAGTAAACAAAACTTTCAGTAAAAGATAAGTAACACTTTATAAACAAAATAACTAAATAATTAAGACTGGATAACTAAAAATTGAAAAAGTTTTAGCTTATCAAAGATTGGGCCAAATTTTTGTCACCAGTGGTTAATAAACTTTCAGTAAATGTTAGGAAAACTAAATTTATTTTATTCCACAAACCTAGTAGGAGAGATAACCTTTCTTTAAAATTACCTAATCTCTTCATGAATAAAACAGTCATTAAAAGAGAGTCAACGGTTAACTTTCTAGGAGTGATTATAATTGAAAATATATCATAGAAATATCATATTAAATCTATTGAAAACAAAATCTCCAAAAATATCTCAATGTTATACAGGTACAAAAAAAGTTTAGAATCACTTAACAATTTTGCGTAATTTCATTATTTTTTCAATGTATGAAACTAATATTGAACTTTGATGATAAATTATATATATATACGACATGCTTTAATTAAAACCTAAAGGAATTTACCCCGCATTCAATTGCATACACATTAAGCGATCAATAAACAAACACACACAAATTAAGTAATTTTATGTCAAAGGATATTTAACAATATCATCACATAAACTAATAATTCTATATACTGTAAGCAGGTTTGTCATTATATTATATCGAATTACAATTTTATTACAATATTCTAGTATTTTCCAATGGGTAAAAGTAAAGAAATACCAATTGAAGTTCGTTCCCAAATTATTGTTTTATATAACCATACTTCCAAATCGCATAGGCAAATAGCGACAGTTTTTGGAGTTTCCCATAGCTCTGTGACCAAGATTATTAGACTTTATAAAGAAACAGGGGAATTTACTTCAAGATCTTGAAGCGGTCGGCCGAAGGTTGCTTCCTCGAGAACAGACTTAAGAATACAACGAGAGGTATTAAAGTCCCCTTTTATAAGCGCAAGAGAGATTAAGGAAAGGTCGACTCCAACATGTAATTAAGTTAGTGAAAGAACAATTCAAAGTCGGTTGCGAAATAAATTTAAAATGCCAGCAAGGAAACCAATTAAAAAGCCGTTGTTAACAACAAAGATGCGAAAGGATAGAATTAGCTTTTGCAAGGAACATATTTATTGGACAGTCGAAGATTGGATGAAAGTCATGTTTTCAGACGAGTCAACCTTTTTGCAACAAGATTGCCATCAACAATATTTCCGACGTGATCCTAATTCCTCAAAATATGATCCAAGATACACCATTAAGACAATCAAATATTCTCCAGGTGTAATGGTTTGGGCTTGCTTTACATATAAGGGTGCAGGAAGTATAGAGTTCATTGAAAAGAACGAAAAAATAAACAGTGCCCGATATGTTGACATCTTGTCACAAAACATAGAATGTTCTTTGAAAAAGCTTCACTGTTCAATATTTCAGCAAGATAATGCCACTTGTCATACCTCTAATCTTGATAGAACCAAATGTACATCTACAGAATCCTTGAAGGATGAAATCAGACGAGTTTGGTGTCTGGAAACTAATAAAGATCAGTGTTCAAAGTTGGTTGAAAGTATGCCTAGAAGACTTCAACTGGTGATTAAAAACAAAGGTTATCCATGTAAATATTGATATAAATATTTACATTGTTTAGTTTAAATGTATTTATTAAAAAGTTTAAATGTTTAAAATGTATTTATTTTCATTTGAATTCAATACATTTGAGTGTGTTTGTTTATTGATCGCTTAATGTGTATGCAATTGAATGCGGTGTAAATTCCTTTAGGTTTTTTATTAAAGCATGTCATATATATTTATAATTTATCATCAAAGTTCAATATTAGTTTCATACATTGAAAAAATAATGAAATTACGCAAAATTGTTAAGTGGTTCTAAACTTTTTTCGGTACCTGTATAAAGTTAAACCATTTCTTAATATTAAGTCTTTAAAAACTATATATTTTTCATTTTTTCATGTTTATAAACTTAACATTTTTTTTTTTTTTTTTTTTTACAACAATCATTATTATATATTTCAAAAACAAATAATATTTACATGTCTCCAGTTTATATAAATGCCCACCACAAATATTTACAATATCTAAAGAGCGTTAACAATGCTGTTTTACGCATGCGCGTTTGACATTTTAGCTCATGCGAGTTAAAATAATAAACTTAAAAATTCGTGGTTTGTAATATAAAGTGCTGGCTATTAACCCATGCATTTAAAAAATATACGCAAGTCCGTCGCACCACAGGGCTACTAGGGACTTACTTGTCGTTGTCGTTGAAAATATATGTTATTTGTTAAAAATATATATTAACATATATTAGTAGTACTATGTAGTTGAAAGGAAACTCGCAGAAGACTAAAAAAGTCTTTTCATCGAGAACCTTTAAAATACAAAATAAACTAAAAATTTATAGAGTAAAGACACACATTAATTTTTTGAGGTCTACTGTTCAGTAATATTTTACTATGTATAGTTGCTAACAATTTTTATTTATTTATTACTTTTTTAATTAATGTTATATTTCTTTTTTATCTATTTTTATAGCTTAAATTGTTCTTTTTACATTTTATTATATTAATTGTTCTTTTATATTTAATACATATCGATAAAATTGGTTTTGTTAATTATGAGATTTTTTAGTTTTTTCTTCAAGGCAATAAGATTATCCAATTTAGTAAGTTCTATATTTTGAGGTATTGTTTTGTTGTATAAATAGGGGCCACGGTATACAATTGAAAATCTCAAAAGTTTTGTTTTTTTATGGGCAATGTAAAGTTTCCGGTTCCTCGTGTCATATATCTGTTGGCATTGGTTTGAAAAAAGTTATTAGTAAAATGATTTGGGACAAGTCCGAGCTTATATTTGAGCATAAATAAAACATTTTGGTAGATGTTAATTTGATAGATATTTAAAGCATTCAAGTTTTTAAGTAAAGGATCGGCATGAGTAAATTTATTTTTATTATAAATCAATCTTGATGCGTGTTTTTGGTGTGTATATAGAGAACTTAATTTAGATTTATTTTTACTTTCCCAGGCAATATTAGCATATGCTAGATAACTTTGTATATAAGAAAAGTAGAGAATTTTCAGATTCTCCAAGGAAAGTATAGTTTTGACTTTTTAAAGTATGCTGATACTTTTTGATATTTTTGTATTTAATGTTTTTATATGGGCTTATGCTATTAACTAAATCTAAAATTGCATGTTTTGTTGAGTCCTGTGCTTGAAAGCCGAGTTGTTTTTTATTTAAGAACTTGTTTTGAATTAGGTATTCATATAATCTATTGTAGATTATTCTTTCAAGTATTTTAGAAAAGGTTGGAAGTATTGAGATTGGTCTGAAATTGTTTATTGGAAATGTTTCACCGGTTTTAAAAATAGGTACAATTTTAGCTACTTTTAATTTATCTGGTACAGTTCCTGTTATAATTGATGATTTAAATATTTCGAAAACAGGTTTGCGTATCTCCGAAAAGACATTGACGACGATATTACTGCAAATGTCGTCTATACCTGAAGACTTGTTTGTTTTAAGAGAGTTTATTGCATTTTCGAGTTCATCAATTTTTAGTTAACACTAGTTCGTAGTTAACACTAGTTAGATAAGTTTCAAATGAGTTGTTTGGACAATTGACTTTTGAAGCTAGATTTGGGCCTATGTTGACAAAAAAACTATTAAATTTTTCTGAAAATTGCATTATTATTGTCACTCTTTATCATCTATGACAATTTGAGCAGGTAAACTATTTATTTTGCAGGTTTTTATCCCAATTATTTCTTTCATGATATCCCAAGTTTTCTTAATATCACCATTTGTGATTTTTATTTTATTTGAGTAATAGTTTTTCAACATATACCTAGTTATGCTTCTAATGTTTAAGTCAAAACATAGTTTACCTCCTAATATATTTCCCTCTTACTTCACCGAAATTACTCATAAACACCCCACCAAGTTGTTAACTAACAACTTTGTTGTTTCAAGATCTTATTTAAAACTCAGTTCATTTTAAATTCAATACCGTGGACCATTTATATGGAAAAGTTTTTTGAAAAATATTATTAAAAATACAACTCTTCTAAACTTCTCCCCAGAACAATTCAAAAGAGAATCTAAACAATCTCTATTAAAAAATAACTTTGATCTTAAATTTTTTTTTTAAAGTTAGTACCTAAAATAGTTAAACTGAAAAAAGTCATCATTACTCACTTATTTTTATTTGTTTCTTATTTTCTTCTCATAAAAATGAAAAATAATTAGCTAAAAAAAAAATATATATCTCATTATACGATTTAATATTTGTAATATATTGTGTTTTACTATATATCTTCAACCAGTAAATTTTTAACTTTTAATTTTTCGTTTGTTTCATAAACTAATGGCGACAAATTAAACAGGGTTCGGCGATAAGACAATATGCGTCTTCTTCTTGCTCCGGACATTTATTATATGTGAACAATCTTTCTTACAATTTACAGTTTTATTAAACGGCAAAGTAAAATAATAAAAAAAAAAAGCAACTTTAACTTCACTGCTTACATCTAAAAAATCTTTAAGTATGCTTATATTACTAAGGTGCTCATATTACCCTAATCTACCCTATAGACTCATTTACAGATCTTGTAACCTCTGAATCTTCAAGACCTAAATAACTATTTCTGAAGGTATGCTGATGCAGGCCTGACATACAAAAATTTTTATAAATTATAGACACACTTACTGTAATCAAGAAGGTATAATAGTTTTTTTTTTGACGATTTATTTATCATTATTTGATAGTTTCAAATCATATATATTCATTTATTCGTTGATTAACAAACTTTCCCCACGCAGTTGCTCAACTTACCCCGCTGGGGTAGGGTGAGCAGCTCAGTAAACCGAAATCAGGTTAAATCAGTGGCTTCGCTCGGGGGTAACATAGTGGGGTGAACCCAAAATGAATAAAAAGCTAATATGCCAGTATTTTTTTTCTAAAGGACCTTTTTTTTATTTTAGAAATTTCAAGTTATAGAGAACTTTTTTAGTTTCACTCTGCATCTGTATCGATATGATATAGTTATTATGATTGAAAAGATAATTTAGCTCAGTGGCGTCGCTGAGATTGGTGTCACCCAGAGTAAAAACCTTTGGTGTCACCCCTCTAAACTAAGTTTAGAAGGGTGACACCTCTATGAACATTGGTGTCACCCCTCTAAACTAACTAAGTTTAGAGGGGTGACACCAAATATTTTTGCTCCGAGTGACACCAACCTCAGCGACGCCACTGGGTTGAATTATCTTTCCAATCATAATAACTATATCATATCGATATGATAAATCTTTGGTATATATCTATACTATAGATATATCTATATTAAGTTGATCGAAAGCATGGCAATAAGTCGGTCCTGTAGTGACAGTCCTGTAGTGATGCTTTTTTCAATTAGTTATTTTTTTTTTTTTGATCTTGTTTTAAAAGAAATATTTAAATTCGAAGTTTTTTTCTAATAAGAAACTTTTACATTCTCTTTTGAATTTTTCTAAAGAGAAGTTTAGAAGAGTTTTATTTTTAATAATACTTTGAAAGAAATTTCTTTCAAAGTATTATTAAAAATGAGTTTTAAATAAAATCTCAGTATAACAAAACTATTATTTGAAAAATTTGTGGGGTATTTATAAGAAATTTTGTGGGGTATTTATAAGAAATTTTGTGGGGTATTTATAAGAAATTTTGTGGGGTATTTATAAGAAATTTTGTGGGGTATTTATAAGAAATTTTATGTAAAGTAAGAGTAATAGATATTAGGAGATTATTCATGTTTCGATTTAAACATGAACAGGTTAACTTGGTATATATTAAGCTTATAAACATTGAGTGTAGTGGTAGTATAATACATTAAATTCCTTTAAAAGAGATTATCCGTTAACAGTTCTGTTAATGCCAAATATAATTCTGCATGCATGTTTTGGTACTTCCTCGTTCAATATTGAAATAAGAAAGATAACTGTAAATAAATGAAATATATATAACTTTTAGAGAACATATCAGTATTTAGAAATAGTTTATCTCTATATAGTCAAAAATGTTTTTGGAGATTTTATTTTCAACAGATTTAATATGAGAGTTTCATAATATACTTTATAGTAAAGTAAAAAAGATATAGTTAAGTAAAAAAATTAGTTTTTATTATCATAAAAGAGATATAGAAATTTAATAACAAAAATGACTGATAAAATAACTAAAACAAAAACTTTTAAGATTTTTGATAAGAAAAATACACTACTTTTGAATAAAAATAATGATCCTGATATAAATCTTTTTGAGGGTATTGATATTGAGTCTTGTTACTGTAATGTTGAGGAAGTTTCTTGTTATATAGGCTCAACGCAACCATCATTTACGTCATTAACTTTAAACATTAGAAGTCTGATTAAAAATTTTGAAAATTTTAAGTCTATGTTACATAACATAAACTGTGAATTTAAGGTAATATGTCTTATAGAAACTTGGTGTCAAGATGAAGATTCCAATAACTCGAATCTTCAATTGACAGGGTACAAATCAATTCATCAAACCAGAGGTAAAGGTATGGGTGGCAGTATATGTTTTTTTATCCACAATACAATGCAATTTAAAAAAGCAGAAAATCTTAGCCATTTTAGAGAAGAATGTGAGTCATTATCCTTAGAACTGATTAATAATAAGAAAAAAGCACAAAACGTTTTTTTAACTGCCATATATAGACCACCTACTGGTAATATAAAATTGTTTGAAAAATATTTAGAACAGTATTTAGAAACGGTAAGAAATAAACAACTATACTTAATGGGGGACTTCAATATAAACCTTTTAGACATAAAAACTGATAATAAAGTTAAACGTTTTATAAATATTCTTTATCAACATGGTGTATTACCATTAATTAACAAGCCAACTCGTGTTACTCATCAAACTAAAATAATTATAGACAATATCTTGACTAATAATTTTTCAAAATATAACACTCAAAGTGGGATCATAAAAACCGATGTAAGTGATCATTTTCCAATCTTTTTTACTTCTAATTCAATATGCTAAGAAAAATCTGATGGGATACCAAACAAAATAATATATATAAAAAAAAGGGAAATAAATAAAAATAGTATTAAAATTTTTTGCGGTCACTTATCGCTAATAAACTGGCAACAACTTATTAACTACAAAGACGCAAATAAAGCTTATGAACATTTTATCTGTGAGTTCAGTAATGCTTATGAAAAAGCATTTCCAAAACAAGAAAAAAGAGTCAAGCTCAAAAATTTACAAAATCCATGGATTTCACAAGGCTTCATCAAATCTTCCAAAAAAAAAAAAAAAACTCTACGAAAAATATTTTTAAAAAAAACCCTATAAAAATGAAAAAATATATAAAGGTTATAAAAACCTTTTTGAAAAACTTAAGAAACAAGCTAAAAAAAATTATTATTCAAATCTTTTACAAAATAATATTAGTAATAATAAAAAAACATGGGATTTTATAAAAGAGGTAATAGGAAAGGAAAAGATTGATCCAGGTAATATCCTGCCAAACCATTTAAATATCGATAACAAAAACATTGTTATTAATGATCAAAAAAAGATTGCTGAAAGTTTTAACAATTATTTTACAAACATCGGAAACACACTAGTTTATAAAATAACTCAAAGTAAAAAAATATTTAAATCATATTTAAAAGAAGTGGACTTTATAATGGACGAGTTTGACTTATCTTTTGACGAGCTTCGAAACGCATTTAAAACAATACAATCAAAAAAGAGTCCGGGCCTTGATGATACCAGCTCTCATGTGGTTAAAAAAGTTTATGATGTTATTGAATATCCCCTATTGTATATCTTTAATCTCTCATTAAAAAGTGGAGTTTTTCATGAACACTTAAAATTAGCACGCGTAGTTCCGATATATAAAAGCGGAGATAACTCTACTTTATCAAATTATAGGCCTATCTCCATACTGTCATGCTTCTCGAAAGTACTAGAACGCATTATGTACAACAGACTTTTTTCATACCTCAAAAATCACAATATCGTTTTTAATAACCAATACGGATTTAAAAAGACCATTCAACAGAACATGCAGTAATAATGTTAGTTAACAAAATTTTGCATGGGTTTGACTAAAATCAATATACACTTGGAGTATTTATCGATCTGTCAAAGGCGTTCGATACAGTGGATCACAAGATCCACTGTATCGAACGCCTTTTTATACCATAATTACTAAGTTTGTATCCTTCTATACAAACTTAGTAATTATGGTATAAAAAATAAAAATCTAAAATGTTTTAGATGCTATCTAAACAATCGTAAACAAGCTTTATATTACAATAAAACTTACACTTTCCTTCAAACCATTACTTGTGGCGTTCCCCAGGGATCTATTCTAGGTCCTTTGCTTTTTCTTGTCTACATTAACGACATTTTTTTGTCTTCTCGTATACTGAATTTTATTCTTTTTGCAGATGACACCCAAGCTTTCTTCACCCACTCAAATATTAAAACTATTTTTAACATAGTAAATCAGGAGATTGAAGAGCTAAGCGATTGGTCGAAAGCTAACAAACTTTTCTTGAACATTGAAAAAAGCAAATACATTCTTTTCACAAAATCATCAAAGCCAGACACATTACCATTAAAACTTCCGGATATTTTAGTTGACAAAACAATATTAAAAAGAGCATTTTCTGTGAAGTTTCTAGGAGTCATTCTAGATGAACATATTAGCTGGAAAGAGCATATCAAGTTGTTAGAAAATAAAATATCTAAAAGCATTGGGATAAAATAGCATTGGCATAAAACTAAGTATATTTTAAATAAATGTCTTAAAAGTTTATACTTTGCATTTGTTCATAGCTACATTAGCTACTGCAATGTTGCCTGGACAAGTACTTACCAATCAAAACTAACCTTAGTCTATAAAAAAACAAAAGCAAGCATGCCGCATATTCACAAATGGATATGTTATGCTAAACAAATAATGAAAGAACTGAGAGTTCTTAATATTTATGAACAAAACATCTATAGCATCCTTCAGTTTATGTTCAAAGTAAAAAATAATTTGTTTCCAAAAATATTCCATAATTACTTCCAACTTATTGATCATAAATACGAAACAAAACATTCTTAGCAGAACTACTATATTTCAAAAATGTCTTTGAGTCAATCCCAATTCTCAATATCTAGAAGAGGACCACAATTGTGGAACTCATTTCTCACAAATGAGATTAAAAAGATAAACTCTTTTCAACTCTTTAAATGCGTTGTTAAACAACAGTTACTTGACCTCAACATTACTGAAACAATCTCTTATTTTTTTTAAAAACTTTCACACGTCTTGAAATATTTTTTTTCTTTCCATTTACACAATAGCTGGAAATGATTATGGTTATATTTATAAAAATGTATTTAATTGTATTTATATTTATAAAGATACATTTACTTGTACGAGTTATTTTACTTATACGAGTTCTTATATTTATATATATTTAAATATCTTATAATTTGTGTTTATCTTACATTTAATTGATATTGATTGTAAAACATAATTGAAATTAACGGGGCAAGATAATAAGACCATCGTCTTCTGCTTGCTCCAGTCAATTTGTTACGTTAACAGTTTTGTAAAAAAAAAAAAATTTATACTGACGAAAAAGATTATTAATAATAATAATACTTTCATCTAATATCACTTCAAGGAACTTAATAGATGATTCTCTTTTAATTACTGTATTTTCATAAAGAGATTGGGTAAATTTAAAGTAAGGTGATCACCCTTACTTGTTTTTTGGAACAACATAAATTTAGTTTTCTCTATATTTAATGAAAGTTTATTACTTGTAATGTACTCATTAAATTTTTAATAAACCTTCATTAAATATTTAAAACAGATCTTTTATATTATTGTTTGAGTAAAAATGAGTCGTCAGCAAACAAAACAACATTTAAAATTTTGAATGCTAAATATAAATCATTTATACATTCATATAAATTTATATACAGAAGGAATAATAGTGGTCCTAAAATCGATACCATTAGTTACAATGTTTATGAGTTTCAATTGCTTTATGAGTAAACTGGTGTAATTGTAAATGATTTAGCTTCAAATTCAAATATTTTTTTTAAGAAAAAATATTTTATGTTTATTTTTTTTTGTTTAAAGAGAATTTTTTACATTATATAAATATATAAAAATTAAAAAAAAATATTTTGAATATCGTTAAAAAAATCGATTTTTATGAAGAAAAAAAACGTTTACTTTTCCCCTTATAATTGGGGAAAAGTAAACTAGTTAATTTTTTAAAGTTATTAAAAAATCAAAACTAAATAAGGATATTTAGACAATCAAGCAGAATTAATTAAAAAGAAAAAGAAAACTAATCTTATTAGAAGTAAAGTTTACAAAAAACTATTTTAAGCAAATATACTTAAAAAACTATTTATTAATTAAACTAGTAAATCAAAAAAAAATTCTTTTTTCAAATCCATGTTTATGCAAGCAGAATTCTATTGGGCCTAGAAATTCTTTTTTTGTTATCTTTTGTAGAAGGAAAAATTACTGTTACGTTTTTAAATTTTTTTTTTATTAATTCAGTGTTCTTATGGGGAAATACAAATTAAATTTTTGTTAACTTAATTAACTTTTTTTGGTCAAATTTTTCCATTTCCTTGTATTGTCATCGAAAATGATTAAGTGTGCAAAATTTGAGCAAAATTGGTTGAGAAAAAAGCTTTCAAAAATTGATTTCAAATTTTGTGGCACACAAACATATATATATAGAAAGTAACCTTATATAAAGCATGGAAAAAAAGAGTTGTTTAATTGGCAGAAGCAGGTTCGTGGCATTTTTTCATACAAAAAAACTCTTCACTAATTTTCTATTTCTTGAGTAAACACAATCGACAATCCCAAGACTTGCAACTAAAAGCTTTACATTGGTACCACATTTTGTTTTGAGTTGGCAATGCTTCCTCCAAAACTCTGCAACGCTTTTTGCACCTCTTGATGTCTTTGTCTTGTCTCGGTTTTTTTGAACGTTGCACTTGCTGAGTTTCATCTGAAGCTTCACTGAAGTGAACTTTGCGTTTCTTTAATTGCTTTGAATTTTTGGCCTCATCTTCTTGCTTTAGTTTCTCGAGCACCTCAGATGTACTTACACATTGGCCTTCAACTCTAGGAATGCTGACTCTTTCGGGGTTTTTTTTGCGTGTCAATATGGTGGCGCTGGAAAACATTTCTCAAATTGTCTTTGAGTCTTTCTGTGAAGTGTTGCAACATTTGATACGTTTGAGCAGGAGCCACTGGTGTTGTTGTTAAGTTTTGAAGTTGGCGAATTGTTGGAGTTTGATGCTGACTGATGATGATGATGATATAGGCTGGGATGAGGATGATGAAGCAGGCTCGGTTGAGGGTGATGAAACAGACTTGCATGAAGATGGTTAAACAGGCTCAGTTTAGGACGATGAAACAGGCTGAGATGGTACTTGAAATGTTTGAGCAATTTGTAACTTTTAGATAAATAGCACAATTTTTTAGATAAATAGCAAAGGCTGCCGTATTTATTTACGCTTTAAATAATTAATAACTATTAATTAGTTTAACCGCGCTCATCAAAATGCATAAGTGTGAGCAATTAGCATCTTTACTTTTCCCCCGAAAAACATTTATATTGGTTTTTTGCTCATAACTTTTTTCCGGAACTAGCAAATTCAATTTTGAAAAGAGAATCTTGATTGTCACAAAACTTTCTACAAAACAACCTTTTTTGTTTGTGTTTACTCTTACCCCAGTTTATTCTACTATGTATTGTTTTTTGTTTGACAGGTAATTTTTAAACCAAGTTAAGTTATTATTTAATACTCCATAAAATTCGAGCTTTTTTATAAGTATGCTATGGTTAACAGTGTAAAATGCTTTTTACAGATCAATAAAAACTTCTAAATGTATAGCATTCATTTTTGAACTCATCAGATATATAATTTATTAGTTAAATTACTGCATGATCCGTTGAGTGACTTTTTTTAAAACCCAAATTGTTTATGAAATAGTATCTTGTTCTCAGATATATAATTAGGTCTTTCATACATAATACGTTCTAATAACTTTGAGAAGCCTAGTAAGACAAAAATAGGTCTATAATTAGAAATATTTGCTTCATCATCAGTTTTAAAAATAGGTGTGATTCTAGCAATTTTTAACTTTTTTTGGCACGATAACGGATTTTAATGGGATGTATTGCAGATAATTTGATTTGAATTGCATTTAAATATAAAGCGTTCATATGAAAACACTGGATTAGAAATTGGGAATGTGCAAAAAAGTCAAAATTTTTTTAAACAGCAGGCTATTGAGGAAATTGTATCAAAGCTAGCAACGGAGTACGGCTAAATGTCATTAAAAATAGTTAATGCTCTTTCGCGGTGCTCTGTGATAAAACCGTAAGAACTTCTGGGTCTTAATAACCGCACAAAAAAATAAAAAAAATAAATAAAAATTGTAAATTGTTTATGCTTTTTAAGACAACTTTTTACTGATATAATTTTTTGCTACAAACCGTTTTATCTGTTATTACATTTAAGTTATGCCAGGATCCTAGGAAATACAGGGATATTGAAAACTACACACCGGGAATGCCGGGATGCAAAATTTACACATAATCTAAAAAATAATTACACAAAACATGAAAATGCATTGTTTTTTTCATTACAACTCTTTGATGGCAACGCCTTGAAAAATGGTCCTTGAATTACCATCCCTATTCTCCTACTTTCCATCGGATAGAGGGTTAGCTGTGTTTCAAAAAAAATTATGCATCATCTTAAAAAAATTCTAAACTTGCCCTTGCTTGAATAAAAACTTGTGACTTCAGTTGTGGATTAAGACTCTTTGGGAACCAGGGCTATTTTAAAGTAGGAGACCTCTTTCCATGTCATTTATCTTTCTTTAATAAGTTTTAAAAATCTTGTATTTTGAATCAAAGCCTCAAAAACTGCGGGGTCTGGGACTATAATCCCCTAGCCCCCCTTAATCCAGTACTGTGTGACCTGTAAAGTACATGCAATAAGTCATCATTTATAAATCTTTATAACTATGCACACATACTCTTTGTCAAGATATAATAAACAATAAACAGAAATTGCAAAAAGCTCAAACAGAATAAAAAGTTTTTATTACACTAAAAAACCTAGACCAATCTAAAATGCACCTTTTTTTTTGCATGCTGACTTTAAAACTTGACCTCCCTAAATTCAATAATTGTTTGCATTCTGATTACCAAAACATTTCTTCCTGAAGTAAATTGAAATCTACTGCGTTCTTTTGAAGAAAAATAACAGCTTTCTTAATTTGATTAAATTCAGGTATTTTCGAATGAGTTATAAAAATCTTTTGTTTTAATTTTATATAAATACAATAGAGTAAAGGTGCCGATAGTGGAATAGTAAAGTCATGTGAAATACTGGTGTTTTTCAGAAATTGTTAGAGGCATCTACATTCTAAAGCTGAGTATCATGCGCGGTGGCATTTTAAGTTATTCGATCATGTGCATTCTAATCTCATGTGCAAACATAACCTTTAAGTATTGCATAAGGCATTATTTGGTGTTTACATTTTTTTTACATCAATGCAAACAAACTTTATTGTGATTTTTCTTAGTGCATTTGTGAAGTTTATCATTTGAGGTAGGTAAGCAGAAATGCTACCTTATTATGCTGTATAATTAGTTTATCTGTTAAAAATTGTTTTATTAATTTAACGGCAAGCAAGTTATAACTAGGTAATGCCCTAATGTGGAATGCAAAGAAGGGAAGTATCCACATTGACAAACTATGGTCAATATTTATCTTTCTGATTGAAATAAGTTCACACATTCCGCCTCATTGTTTCTTTTGTGGAGCTGAATACTATAGGTTAATATAATATACAAACTACCAATCTTATATTTAGTAATTCAAGTATTCCACCTTAGACGACCAAAAATGCAGAAATAAACAGGTAATTTGTTTATTAAAAAAATCGCAACAAATTTTTTCTGCTTCAAATTGCTTTAAACAACTTTAAGAAACTTTCTTATAAAGGGTACTTTCAGTATTGCGTGTTGATAATACTATTCTTTATTGTGTTTTTCTTTTATCATTTTTTGATTAAATAAAAATGGTATTCCACAATCGGATCCTTACTTTATATAAATATAGTACTATATAAAACCTTTTTTTTAAACCAAATTTTTTTTTGTTATTGTGTTGATTATTTATTTATTTTCCTTTTATTATTAATTTTATTGTTATTATTATGATTATTTTCATTACTATTATTATTGTTATTATCATCTTTTTTATTAGTATTAATAATATTGTTATTAATAATTATATATAAAAAATCAACGTATTTTTAGGTGTTTACTAACGCGTTTACTTTAAGTGCTCACTTATTATTGGTAAACCGTGTAACAACTATCTTCAACCGAAAACTATCATTAAATAACCGTGTAACAACTATCTTGAACCGAAAACTATCATTAAATAACCGTGTAACAACTATCTTGAACCGAAAACTATCATTAAATAACCGTGTAACAACTATCTTGAACCGAAAACTATCATTAAATAACCGTGTAACAACTATCTTCAACAGAAAACTATCATTAAATAAAATTCTCAGCAACTATACTCAACTCAAAACTATAAATGATTCAATCAAATTCTCAATAATAGAGTATCCAATGTATATAATAAGATGATCAGTGATGGTAAAAACAATTAACAAGCAAAAATTAAACTATTACTTTTAAATAATGTAAAAATTGAGAATTATTTTCATTGTTGTTCATGAAGTGATGAATAATTCCTGAAACATTATGATACAACTTACATTACTAACAAATAATTCACTATAATGTAATTATAATAAATTAGTAATTTACTATAATTACATTATTGTAAATTATTTTTAAGAAAGTAAACTGTGTTTTAAAATTCATGCTATTTATTGAATTCTGAATTTTTATGATTTTTTGAACTTTGAATTTTTGATAAATTTTGAACTAATGAAATTTCATTTGTACTGATATGCGTTTTCACTGACAAAACAAATTCGTATTTTTTGTCATTGGAGAAAAACAATCTAAAAAATTAAACAAATAGTGGTTGATGCAGTTGTGCATTAAACCAGCACCAAATAATTTGCAAAACTTTCAATGAGTTATATTTTACTCGAGTGATACAGCACTTGAAGTTTTATATAAAAATATACCATTTTAATGTTAACTGAAGATGAACTTAACAGTTTCAAAGAATCAATAACCATCAATTTAATTATACTAAAAAATCCAATGATTATGATTCATTTAAAGCAAATCTAATTAAAGTAGAATTTATAATAAATTAAGAAATATAGGAACTTAATTTTTTTAACGTTTTTAACCTGGTCCGCAAATAAAAATATAGGAATGAGATACGCTTTTAAAAATAGTAAGAAACAATATTTAAATCTGCACTACAAAAAAAAAGTTTAAAATGTGCCTAATGTCAATATTATTCTAGTAAATAAAATTTTAATAGTTTATTGTTCACAATAAATAAAGACATTAATATCTAAAAATTTATCATTTTTAGAGTAAAAATTGGTTTTACAGTTTATGTAACTTTTTCATTTTTATTGTAACATAATCTTTTCAATTAAATTTCAATTAACGATTAATTTCTTTCTCAAACGACTCGCAAATAGATGTTTTTAAAAATGAATATTTATGGATTCTAAAGAAATGTTTCCGGATGTTGAAGTATGTAAAGACCGCCTTAAGTTAATTTATTAAGGAAAGGTGAAAAAGGACGATGACAAAATTGTTGTTACGTATTTACTTCTCTTATTTACGTATTTTTAAGATTTCTCTAAGCTCTTTTTAAATAACAATAAATAAGAACTTTATTTTTCTATATGTACACAATAGCGATAGTAACTTCGTGTTTTTAAACTTTTATTCACGTAGATTAAAATGTTTCTATTCCATTCATACAACTATAAAAAATGTTTAAACTATAAAAACTAGGGTTTATAACATAAAAAGACACTTCTTATATGATATAATTATCAAATACTTTAAAAAAAGACATTTCATGTGTGTATATATTTGATATATATATATATATATATATATATATATATATATATATATATATATATATATATATATATATATATATATATATATATATATATATACAGTCGTCCCCCGGTTAACGAACTTAATTCGGAGTACGAACTAGTTCGTTATCCGAAAAGTTCGTTAACCGAAACGCGTTTTCCCATAGGCCGCCATTAAAAAATTTTTAATTGGTGGATTTTGCCGAAATAATGGGGGAAAAAATTCAAAAAATTGTCCAACTTGATAAATAAAATAGGCAAAGGTGAAATGATTGAAACCTGAATTTGCTTTCATGCAAATGTGCTCACCAGACACAGGATCCCCTCTCATCTGCATGTCCTCAATCCAGAGGATCAGGAGCTGCTCCATTTCATCCATGACTGGGTGCCTTTGCTTTTTGCTGACAATTTTTGTGGATCCTTTTGTAGCAGTTTGAGCAGCAGCCAAGATTTTTTTCCTTCGAGCTGATGATGGTGCCAATGGTTGATTTATTCACACCAAACTCCTTAGCCAGGTCACTTTACTTTTCACCTTTTTGCACTCTTTGAATGATTGTCTTTTTCTCTTCAAGAGTGAAAACTTTTCTGCTTTTTTTCGCAGGGTTCGACATTTTGAAAAATCGCAAAATCGAAAAAATCGCAAGTGGGAAAAAAACCTAGAAAAAAGCACAAAAATGCATGAAAAATATTAGTGAAACAAGAAAAGAAAAAAATGAAACAACAAAAGCACACCCAGCACAACCATTCACCTCCCAGGCTTCCATGACACTCACAAAACTGAGGGGGAAATGCTGGACGGCGCGCCCGACCTTCACGCGCGTGTGCACGCCATTTGGCAATCCCGGTTCGTTAATCGAGTTCCGGTTCGTTAACCGGGGGAGGATTTTGGGCAAACTTTCGGTTCGTTAACCGAAAGTTCGCTAACAGGGGGGTTCGTTAACCGGGGGACGACTGTATATATATATATATATATATATATATATATATATATATATATATATATATATATATATATATATATATATATATATATATATATATATATATATATATATATATATATATATATATATATATATATATATATATATGTATATATATATATATATATATATATATATAAACTAACTTTTATCTTCTACTTTTATCTTCTACTTTAAGTTTCACCATTGCTGGATCATCAGGAAGAGTTATATATATATATATATATATATATATATATATATATATATATATATATATATATATATATATATATATATATATATATATATATATATATATATATATATATATATATATATATATATATATATATACATATATATATATATATATATATATATATATATATATATATATATATATATATATATATATATATATATATATATATATATATATGGAGAAATCATATTGGGCACATTGAATTAAAAATTTGAAGAGACAATTTATACAAATCTTTAGTTTAAGTCATAATTATAATCCGGGCCTAATCCGTCTTTTTTCTTGCAATTTTAACAATAGGACGAAAGGATTTTTCGTGTTCACGTCGATTAAAAACAAGGGATTTAGGAAATGCAGGCGCATTGGCTACATTTTTTGATGTTTGAGATACTTAACTTACAGACGTGGAGCAAACTCCAAAAATTTATACGTTTTTACTTATATTAAATAAAGATGCTTTGCAAAAAATTGCAATGATTGGAGACTGGAAACAAAAAAACCCAAAATTTTAGCTACAGCTGCCCCAAACGTGAGAGCAGCAAGTTGATAAAATAATTTTTATACTATTCTTAACTAAATCCATATTCATCGATAAATTTTAAAATTCAAACAATTATCTTTTAGCGTTCAAAACCTATGACCATAAAAGTTTGACGTTTATGGTCATAGGTTTTTTTAAAGTTTTATTTTTAAGTAAAACCCCCTTAATTTGAGGGGGTTGCAAATTTTATAAGGTCATAATTGTTGAACGTTAAGAGATTATTGTGTCATTTTTAAGATTTATTGATGAATATAAGCTTGTTTGAGAATAGTAAAAAAAATATTTTATCAACTTGTTGCTCTCACGTTTGGGGCAGGTGTCGCTAAAATTATAGGGCTTTTTTTTTCCCAGGCTTCAATCATCGCAATTTTTTGCAAATCATCCTTATTTGATATAAGTATAAACATACAAATTTTTGGAGTTTGCTCCATGGTATCTCAAACATCAAAAAATGCTGCATCCGCGCCTGAAATGTAATGGTGAATTAAACGATTTTTTAACCGGCTTCAACGCCTAACGTAAATATATTATTCTATACTTTTTTTTATCATGTTAAACTACCAAATAAACTTGACATTACTTTTTGGAAATATTCCGCTAGTATTTATAAACATAATTTATAACTTATAATAAAATGCGTGTAAATTTACTAGCAAAAATAAACTCAACAAAATTAAAATATATTTAAGTGTTAATACATACCATAGCAATTATTATTTACTTAAGAAATAAAACTTTAAAAAAAAAAACTAATGAATTGTCCGATAAAATAATGAAAAAAATAATGAATTGTCCGATAATCTAGAAAGAATTCCTGTTAAATGCAACAGAAAATGTTCGTTCGGAATTTGAAGATGTTGGTTTTATCGTCATTAAAGTTTGATAAAAATCTTTTAAATATGCAGTGCTTTTTTAGTTTTTGAAAACATTAAAAATTCTTTTTTAAGATCAGCAAATTTATGTTTAATTATTTAAGTTAAATTTTTTAGCTTTTAAAAAATAAGAAATTTCTCAATTTCTATTATTTTATGTAGTTCTTCTTCCGGCGTTAATGCTAGTACGTTTTCTGTAATATTTTCGCTATTTTCAGTTAAATATTCTTGTTCACAATGGGTGTTTTGCTATTCTTTATCCCCATAAAGTTATCTTTTTAGTAAATCTGTTGTAAATGTTGGTATTATTTTTTTGAAGGTACTATTTACAATCTAATAGCTCTTTTAATTCCTGCTTTTTACAGTGTTCAAGTGTTCATCGTTATTAATAGCTCTCTACTTAAATTACCATTGAATTATTTTATTTTATTAACAAAAAAATCCATTGCTAATTGGTAAATAATAATAATTACCATTGGATGCTTTTATTTTCTTAACATAAAATCCATTGCTGTTGCAACATCGTCTCTGCTAAGGCTTCAACAGTTAATTTAATAGGCTTTAGCGTATTGTCCAATTCATGTAATAATTCAATTTTAATATTTTCTGTTAAATGTACTCTTCCAATATCTTGAACAGCTTCTTTAATGATATCAAATAATTTTAAAAATCTAGATGTCATTTCAAGCGATGAGTTTCAACAAGTTCCTACGTCTAACACTATCTGAAGTTCATTTTCTAAAACTATTTTGATCTTTTCTTGCAAAATATTATTTTGCACAAAAGAACTTTAAAAAATTTAACAGTTATACAAACACTTTTTATATTTTCTTCTATATTGTTAAAACTTATTAATTCAACTTGTCCGTATTCTTCGACGCCATCATTGTTATAATCAGAATAATAACTTCACCTTGATCATCATCAATACTATCTTGTCCATGGACACCTTCATCTTGTATGACGGTAATTTTTTTCTTTTATATAGTATGTAACAAACAGCCAAGTGTATAGTGTGATTCAAACACAAATTATAAAGACTAAGAGATTTTCGTCCAAATTGTATCATTACAATTGCAGCGTCGCCGGTTTAACCAACTACATGTTTTTTAAAATTATATTATAAGTGTTTAAATGTTATTCCAATTTTTCAACTAATGGTACAGCTGAACAACGAGTTAAAAATTCTCACTAAACCCAGATTATAAGGGAATCTGTTGTACCTTTGACCACGTTGTACCTTTGGTCACTCTACTCTTTCGGCTTACTATTATTTAAAAAAAAAAAAACGTGAAGTGCCATTTGAAATAATAGTCCATGACGACTCTTCTTACCGTAAAACATCATACTTGGGATAGATGGTATCAATCCACAAGTAATTATAAGTTTTGGCTCTTAAAAAGTAAATATTTGCGCTAATCTTATTGTGATTTTAAAAATGTGATAAATTGTTGTTTGATTCATCTACGATATTATAAATATTACCCAACATCATTTTTTTGTAACGGAAAAGTTTGGATAATTATGTCAGACCATAAATGGGGATTAAGGCGATAATTGTTAAAGGAACCCATCTCGTGTACCTTTGATCAGACTAGGATGTTGTACCTTTGACCAACAAAAACTTAAAAAATATGTGACTTTATCTAAATAGTTATTATAACTGATTTTATTTTTAAAAATTAGTAATATTATTAGTAATACTGATTGTCGTAACTTTGATACACAAGTCTTTGCAAGATTATAAGGATTGATTTTTCTAATTTTTTTTTTAGACAATTAGGATTGATTACAAAATAGATTTGTTTTTTTATTGATATAAGGTAGGCCAGAAGTTGCTATATAATATGTAACAAGTTAAAATATTAAAGAGGTTCAAACATTGCATGATTTTTAATAATAACATTTTAGTCAAAGGAACAACGCGCATTGGTCAAAGGTACAACGTACGTGTTGTACCTTTGACCAATTAACTTCTTTTTTTAAAACGCGGGAAAAAGATACTTCTTGGTCGAATGAAAAAAAAGTCCTAAGTATAATTTTTGAGCAAAATATGAGAGAATATTATATAGTTTGAATGGTTTAAACTTACTTAATAGACTACGCAAAAAACGCCTTAAAGCAAAAAGTGGTCAAAGGTACAACAGGTTCCCCTACACACTCCATGCAAATTGATATTTAGATATTTTCGAATTTTTGTACTCGTCCTTTTATCAAGTGTAATGTTTTTTGTTTTTCTTTGGCCTTCATTTGTTTTTTCTTGTAATAATTCTAATATTTCTAACTTCTTTTTTTTTTATAAAAATTATGAATTAAATTCATAACATCTCTTTCGGCTTCAAAAAGATTATAACTTGGTTTTACTAAACTTTCACGAATAAGGTTAGACTTTGTAACTAACTGGTATACCATTAAGAGCGACCATTTTAGCAACAATTTCTTCTAAAGACTTTCTTGTAACGGAAACGAAATTTTTATAAATAAATAGATTTAGAATCTTTAAACTCTAGTAAAATATCAAAAAAGCAAGAAAAAAATGATTGTTTTACTAAAAATTTAGTGAACTTATAAGATAAAGTACATTTTGAATATATGTTATGGTGACATGTTTCCTTCAAAATTATCTTGGATATATTAAGGTGGCATACCCCCTTCAAAATTATCTTGGATATGAAATTTTATTGTCAAAATTAAATTCGACCAAATGAAAGATCTTATTAAACAAAAAATTGAATTGTAAAAATACAGGTCATGTTGTCATAGCAACCACCTATAATGGCAGCCACCTGTAATGTAATAATAAATCACCTATAATATCTCATTTTACAATGCCCCAAAAATAATTAAAAATAAACAATGTTTGTAAAGATAATGGCAAAACGTTTAACAACTACCAGTACCATAAAGAGTTTCTTGTTTTTGCTTTTCCTTACCACTTTTTTTCTTTTTATTGCCCCTGATTGTTTTTATACGCAACTTTACATCAGATTGATTTTTGTATGGCGATTGATAAGAATAAGATTATTTTCCCTATTGCAGCCATCTATCATAAATTTTTCAGGAATCATATTAAGTCATAACGGATGCTTTTTTATCATTATTAAAGTTTACATTAAAAGTTGCAAATTTCAAATTTAACATTAAACAAAGTTTAGTTTTCGATACTCGTTCCCATACCATCATATTAAGACTCTCATTTTGGTTCTGAGTTTTTCCATGCATGCATATTGCAAGCAACTAATTGTAGCTAAGAATAAAATTCAGTATAGCGAAGTTTATATTTTTCAATTGAGCTTTCAAAAATTGACTTACTCCTGCATACCTGCAACCTCTATTCTAGTAAAAGCTAGTTTGGCTACGTTTGTCTTGACGTTAATTAAAAATGGAGGGTTAAACCAAATAATGATTCGTACTCGTGATTATGTAACTTTTGTAGAGTTGTTGGGAATGACAGTAATACATTCTTTAAATCAACTAGACTTAAGGGTACTATTAAAAAATATTATACTATTATAAGGGCATTATTATATAGCGACTCGATTATATACTTCTTTACTTTAGGAAATACTTCTTATACGGTTGGATATCATTGTGGGAATAGATTTAAAAATATTCGGAGGATAGTTCGAATTAACATTGATATATAACAGATTCATCTGGTTTACTTTACGGCTGAAAAGAGTTGTTAGGTAGTTGAGCGAAACGTCAAGGAAGTTAACAGTTTTTAAATTAGTTTTTATTGTTATAACAGTCTTAAATTTTTATTTAAAAAGATTGATGAGATTTTTCTTTATTATTTCTGATTGCAGTCCTCTAATATTATGGAAACAGCAAAGTCCGTCATTTCTATATAAACAGTTGGTACTTAATCCGTATTCATTGCTAATGGTAAATAAAATAAAAAAGCCTACCAGCTCATATAACTCAGCTCCGTCAAAGCTTTCCATTGTAATGTCAAAATCGTAATCTCCTAATTTTTAACCCACACATTATTTCTTGTAAAAAGTAAGGATTTTCTAGAATAGTAAATGATGTCAATTGTCTTATCTGAAATTTGAGTAAAATTTTTGGCGTGAACTAAGGAATCGTAACATTGTTTTATAGTAGTTTTATGCAGCTTTTTAGAACTACAATTTAAAACGTTTTCAAAATAAAACGTATTTTATCGTCAGTATGAACGGGGAATAATTACACACGACTATTTGCAAGCATGACTTACAAACTGCAAACTGTAGTATAAATGTTTAGAAAAATACTTTTATGAACTTAAGTTGGTTTAAGAAAGATAATTTTTTAAATTTTGAAATATTTTTCAAAAATTTTATAAAACTAGAGCTGTACAACTAATTTTAATACAAATCATTTTAACAATAAAATAATTAAAATTTTAAAACATAAAACAATTAGTAAGTGTAAGAAATTGCTTTAAATATTGTCGCATTATCTAATTGATGTTTTATTTTGCTCAAATTGATGTTTCATTAACATTTGATTCTGTTTCATAAGAGGATGTAAGTTGATTTTTTGAATATATGGATAACTTTTTAATTGTGGGGTATTCGCCATATTTTTTAGTTTTGCGTTTTGGTTTAAGCCAATCACGAAGTACTTTTCTAAAGTCTTTTCGGTAATAAGCATACATTAAAGGATCTAAACATGGATTTAACAGTAAAATGCTATACGATGCATACGACGCTTCAGGAATTACTTTCGCATTGTTTTGCAAAAGAAGTTCAAGAATAAAGGTTGGAATCCAACACACAAAAAATGTGATTGCAACAATTATACAAACTTTGATTCCGGCCGGATTTTTTGCTTTTTCCTGAGACTCTTTAAGTTTTTGTCTTACCATCTGCACTATTTTGAAATAAAAATAAAAAATTATACCACCAATAATTATGACAACAGAAAAAACAACTACAGTGTAAGTTTTATTAATATCTGATTCTGGTGTAGGAATAAAGTTCAATATCCAAGCGAAAGGTACAAGCGTTACACCGAGTGTAATGATCCAACCGCAGAAGATAATTACAAGCGTTTTGCTTTTTGTTAAGTACTGTTTGTAGAAAAAGGGTTTTTTTATGGAGAAATATTTATCTGCAGCAATCAAGCTTAAATTCATAACGGAGCTAATCATAATAAACCCACTCATGCTCCCACAAATATAAGAACATGTTTCTGATTCTTTTCCAAATAATCGAGTATATGCACAATATTCGCAAGGAGGAACAACGGTACCAATAAACAAGTCACATATACTAAGCGATATTACAAAATAGTTTTGTTGGGTTCTAAGTTTCCTCTCCCGAATAAATAAACAGCACAGTAAAAAATTTCCAAACATGATTATTAATGCTTCAATCGATAAAAACACCAAGAAGAATGCAGGTGACGTTTGCTCTTGACTTTTAGAATTTGCCGAAATGTTTAACATTTTCTTGTTCTGTTTTTTACTTTCTGATTTTACTTGTCTTTTGAACTTTTAAAGTGTTATTTTATTACTTATATTGCCTTTTAAATCTTCCAATATTTATAACGAGAGTAATTCAATCCTCTAGTACTGGTATCAACGAAAATTTTTGTTGAATAATTTTTTGCGTGTTTTTATTTTGTGGAGGTATCTTCTGTTTTTAGATTTCAAAACCGATTGCTGTGGTTGTTTTTTTTTAACTATTTATTTTTATTGATCACTTGGATGATTCTAAATAAACAGACAATAAAAACATTAATAAATAAAAAGAAGAAAATTTTTTTTGCAATTTGATAAACTGAACTTTGTTTGTTAAATCAAACTTTTAACGTTTCAAAGGTTAAAGAAACGTATGCCGTTAAAGTTGACATCTTGAACTTTTAAGAAGTTCATTTTGGAATGCATCTAATAAATAATTACAAATGCTTTTAAATATTTTTTGCCGTTTTTATTTATTTTTCTCTATTATTTTAACGTTTTTGTAGAAAAAAATTTATGATGTTAATAGATAGTGTAAATAATATAAGAGAATATAAAATAAGTATTAATAAATAATGTAAAATAAATAATAATGGCGGACTCCGTACCTTGTCTTCTGGACTTTCCTTATTTATTGAGAACAGACTTTAATAAATTATTTACTGTACTTTGCTTCTCGTACTCTCTAAAAATATTCACAAATATAGTTATTAAGAAAAGCTTATGTCGATAAATAAAAACAAATTAATAAAGGTAAAACCTCGTATTTATATACTACCTTCCGCTTTTAGTGAAATTTTTTTGAACCTGCTATTTATGTCATATTATTATCCATTTATTCTTTTTGTGCTAAAAAAATAAGATATGATAATGTAATTATGATGATATAACACATATTAGTATAACAACGTTGCTACAACGTAGTATTTTCAAAATTACATTTTAGTGTAAAATAGATAGTCATCATTAAATTTCTTAAATAATTGTCGTTCTTAAACAATCATAACATTTTTTTTTTCTTTTTTTTTTCTTTTACACATAGACTTCAAAAATATTTAAAAGATTTTATTATATTAGTAACGTCGTACCGTCGTTATGCTTTTTGTATGACGTTTTTCAACAAATTTATCAAATTTATATTTTCAATAAAAGTGAATGTTACATATTACGTTTCTTTACTATAAATAAGCAAAGTCCCTCCTTAAACACCAAGCTCCCGCTTGCCAAAAGCAAAATAATCAAAAATATTTTAATCCCACTGATGTAAATATGTCATATCACAAGTACGTATATAGTTATTAAATATAATGTTGAATTAATGGTTAATGCCGCATACTCCCCTCCCCTCATCATATCAAAAGAAAAAAAATTTTGGACCGCCAAACACTGATTTTTTATAAAAACATAAAGTTGCAACTAAAACAGCTATTTGTTTTATTTTCAACTTAATCAGTAGGCAATATTGTAATGATTTATGTACCATGTATGACCATTATAATCTTGATCATTTTATGGTGATCTGTAGGCTCTTTAACGGCCGTTGAAAATACGTTTATTGAATGTTGAGTAAATTTTTACAAACTGTTAAAAATTATAGTTTTGTAAATTTTTTTATAATATCTTATTTATTTTATACAAATAAATAAGATATTATAAACTCGTTTTAATTTACCCAAAAAATTAATTTTCCCAAAAGTGTTTTTACGGCGTAACAATTTTTTAGAATACATACTCATGTATTTCTTATAACCTATGTTAGACCAAATTTCCTATAAAGGCATTGCATTCACTGTATTCTACGTTTTAATTAATTACTGTTTAATTGTTAAAAAGTTTCATGTGAGAAATGAAGCAAAAGTAGGAAGAAAAACATTGAAGAAGAAAAAGAAGAATAGCATACGAGTTATCAATCTGTGAAACTTGTCTTGTTGAATTAAGCATTTTATATTTATGAATGTATTTTTTATTTAAATTTAAATCGTGCGACGTGTAATTCTCCCACAATTTTAATTCTTCCCTGTTTATACTTTTGAAAAAGCTTTAATTGGATTATATTTGAGCCGATAAACTGACGAATGGTCGACAACTGTTTCTTTTTTAAACCAAAGATTAACGTTTTCAATGACACAGACGTTAGGAACGGAAAGCGTCGTGTTCTTAAATTTATAAATAAAAATTAAACCAATAGAATGCACGGTATAAACTACCGAAATGTTTCTTTTTTAGAAAAGAGCTAGGACAAATTTCTTTTGGGCGCCCTATGTAACTTTTAATCTCAACAGCACGAGCTTGAAAAAATTGTTTTTCTGAAATCTTGTTGTTCAACTTTTTTAATAAAAGGTTTCAAGTGTATATTGAATCGCGTGTGAACTGGAGAAAAAAAACGTGTACCTATTTAATGATAAAACATTGTTTATAAATCAAAACAAATAGTAGATTTACATGATAGATTTACTTTGATGGCCTAGTCCTCATAAATTTTGACCCAGCCTATTTATAAATCTTGTTAAAATTCAAATTTTATTTGAAAATATAATTTGATTATGTCTCTAATACTTATCGTATCATACATATTAGCAATAATTGCTGATATGTATGACCGCACCATATAAAGTTTGATCTTTTGTGTTTTTATTTTCACTAACAGTTTCTAATTTGAAAAAAAATGGAATGTAAATACAATAAAGTAAAAACTATTATAATATATATATATATATATATATATATATATATATATATATATTTATATATATATATATATATATACATATACATATATACATATACATATACATATAAATGTATATATATATTAGGGCTAATTTACTGAGGGGGTCAGTTTTAAAGATTATTTTTAAACGAATTTTTCATTATACATGATGACGCTAATCACAATAGATGAGTAAAATACATAGCCAAATCTTAATATATATTAAGCAAAAAGTTTATATTTTATGTTTAATTCAACCATAAATTTATTTGAGATGATATAGTATTATAATATATAGTATAAATACAAATTAAAAACAAAAGCTGTTGTTATATAATTTAAAAAAGTATATATTTTAAATAGTTGTATAAAAATATTGCGTTGGGAATATTAATAAAATATTAGATTTACAAAATTAATATAATTTAAATAATAAACTTTTAGTGCTTATTAACATACTTTGTTCATTTTTACACGATTTTCTTTAGTACATAAAAAATAAAAGCTTTAACGTCATGACACCTGGGACCTATAGCAAAATTTAACTTTGTTTTATATACTACATGTTTATTGTTTAAAAAGTTATTTAGATTTTATTTTAGTTAATTTCACTTTTATTTTGTGACGTGTGTTTGATTGATTATTATTATTTAAATTTATTAACGCCCAATGTAAAAATATTTACATAAAGTAAAAAGTTCTTTTCAGTGATTTTCTCTTATTAATTCTTAATTCAAGAATTTATTTTAAAATGTTGCTTTGGTCTTTTGCATTCCTGCTCTACCGCAAATTTTAAATTTTTTTCAATTTCTGGGGGAATTTTTTTCTTGGAATGTGCTATTTTCATCTTATTTTTGTTTTGTATTAAATTATTAAAATTTAACGTCAGACCACGGCATTGTTTTTGAATATCGGTAAAAGAGTATTGTAAAAAAATGTTGAAATAAAGGGTTATTCAGTTGTCAAAAAATTATTTCTGCAGTTGATTTATTCTTAAGAAGACGAAAAAACAAGTTTTGTTTATTTTATTTGATGTGGATAAGGAAGTCTCAACTCTAAAGTTTGAGATTTCCTTATCCACATTTGAACAACTGAGTGATGAACTGACCGATATCAAACATTATGTCTGATATTGGTCTGAGTGGGTTTTGTTACTAACATCCTCAATAAGAATTTTCTAATTTATGAAATTCTAAATGTGAAAAGCTCAATGGTAGCGGGTTCGTGAAGTTAGGTTTTCATAGAACTTTTGATAAAAATTCTCAAGATGGGTTTTAGTAATTTTTTTTTATTATATAGATCATTGAAAAATTGAAATATATACATCATTGGAAAGATTATAATATAGACTGTTAAAAATGAAAATAAAAAATTTCCTGAGAAAGTTGGTACTACGATTTTAGCTTTGAAAGTAAAAACTTCATCACAGAAGTACTAAATTTTAACTTTGATGAAGAACTAAAAAATTGTTCTAATTTGTACTTTTTCCATATTTTGATATTTTTTAGTTTATAGTGTCTACTAACTACCCCAAGAAGCGTGGCTGCGATCATCCGCGATCTTGAGTGCTAAATAGTTTTGAAAAATTGATGTTTTTTTAAACAATTAATTAACTTCTTCGAATGAAAATAAAATTCAAAACTAAAAGTAAACAAAACCTAAGACATAAAAGACTAAAGTAAATTTGTGTCGTTCTTAAAAAAAAAAAAATTATTTTAATTTCATGTATTTATGGTTTTAAAATGCATAATTAATCTAAGAAAAAATAATTCTAAAGTGCTTATTTGATGTCCCACTAATCGATTCAATAACCACAATCTAAATCCTGTTAAAAAGTTTCTTTTTACTTTGTAAGTTTATTGTTGTGAACTAAGATAATGGAGGAAATTAATTTAAGACAAATTGTGCAATGCTTTCAGGTTTTGAAAAATACTTTTAATAATGTAAATAGTGGGTTTGAATACATTTTTGCTAGGATTCAAGTCAAAGAAGAATAAATTTATTAAGAAAGAGATTAAAACTAACTCTTGCAAAATATTTTGCACTATGGCATGCATCATATCGGAAAAAAGAAACATTTGATAGTAGAAATCAGGTTTGGGTTAATTCAGTTTTTGAACAAATTGATTTGGTTGAATCACCAGGTAAGATTCAGATTTATTGGTCACAGCAACAGCACCTCTTCGACTATATGTACAATCAGATTCAAAAAATATTTTGTGGAATAACATAATGTCTCAGAGTATTAGATTCTGTAGACCAATTAAGTTGGAGTATATAAAGGAAAATAAAGGTGTGGTATTAAAAATTAAGGAAATTGAAAATGAAATTTTTATTTTATATCCTGTTAAAGTTTACCAGGACATAAGTTCCAGGACATAAGTATGTTTTTATTACCTATAGTTTTGTCAATTTAATGATTGATGGGAAAGTCTTTAAATTACGGACACTTTTTCAACACAAGCTGTTTGATTTATCACGCCATACTTAACATGATAAGCGATTTACAAATATTTAAAAAAGGATTTGTTACAGATGGGCAGGCATTGTGCTATAGCATTTCACCACTACATCCTTGGATTAGGTTTTTTAAATTTATTTTACATATTTTATATAGAATTGAAATAAAAATTTGGAAAGTAAAAAAGGCTTTAAAAGAAAAAAAGTTATTTATGACAGGATGTTTGAAGAATTGGGTTTCAGAGTTGATGAACTAAGAGCTAGCGGATCAAGAACTAGTAATACCGGAAATACATGCCGACGAAGTTTTTCTGACTCTCAGTTACTCAGAAAAATTTTAGAAATTAATGAAGAAATTATTATCAGATTACATGAAATTCTAATTGCAATCGATTACAAATTGCAATTTGCAATTGAAGACCCAATTAATCCGGAAAAAATTGATAAATACTGCAATCATACATATAAGTTGTTGTTAGAGACATATAGTTGGTTCAAGATCCCAGCTTCCGTTCACAAATTATTAGCGCATGCTGGGAAAATTGTTATGAATTTACCAGTTCTACCTGGTTTAATGGGAGAGGAAGAAGCTGAATTTCTACACAGAAATTATAAATTTGATTGTGAACATCATGCGAGGAAAAAAAGTAGAGAACGAACTTATTTGACATTTTCATTCGAGGTATACTTCTGATTCCCTAATTACTTCAATCTCAATAACTAAAAGATTGAAAAATAAGAAAATATTGTGCCTACCAGAAAAAGTTAAAAGTTAGCAGTTTATAGCAGTGATAGAGAAAATTCATCTAATATGGAATCAGATGAAATTAATTACTAAGATGAATTATATTTAAATATTGACAGTGTTGACGAAAATCTAGGATTAGTAATAGATGTAGAAGAATAAAGTTATAAACTGTATAATCTGTATAATGTATAACTTTATATTTGTTTGCCTACTATATAAATTTATTAAATGTATAAAATAATATTAAATAAAATATTCAAAAAATTACAGTGATTCGGTTCAAATCATTGGAGTTTGGAAACAAGAATATCCCCAAAATTTGTTTATTAGTTTTTTTTTATTACTTGTTTTATTCTTATTTATTATTGGTTGAGAATTAAAACGACAGAACTTAAAACGACAGAACTTAATCTTCATTTAATAATCTGTTAAAGTTGAAAAAATGACAGACTTTAATTCTCATTTTAATAAATTGTATAAGTTGAAAAAAATAACTGTCGTAACTATAATAAAGTTTTCACTCTCCCTAAAATGAAAGGTTGTAAACTTTACATGATCATAACTTTCAGGGCATAAAAGATTATTCGATGAAATTTAAAATTTGTAAATGAATTTAGGTTTAGTATAAGATAGCAGCAGTCCTTTTTTGGACTCATTGCTTTTAAATTTGGGGGTTAGGAGGACTAACTTTTTGGTGTACTTTTGATCCCGGACCATAATCACCGCAACTTTTTGCAAAATATTATATTTTGACATAAGCATGAACATAATAAGTTTTGATCATTGTTAAATTGTCCATTCTTTGACCAATACCCGAAAGTGTTACATATAAATAATCCAACTGGTGCCCCCAGAGCTATGTGCATCCCACCCCCCTTCCTTTTTGCGTCTTTAAGTTGGTTAAACAAAAAAAATAAAAAATATGATCTTAAATCTATATTTTACTCAATTAAGGCCTAATATCCACTTAAATACAACAATTATATTTTTGGCCACCTATTATAATGGAATGCTCGAACTGCGCACTGTGAACACAGCACGTTTTTATAGGCTTTTTAAGACCAGAAAGGGTAGAGCTTAAAAGTATATAATTCGCATATGCTATCACACCAGTAAATTTACTATATATAGACGTGCCGACAATAACTTGATTTTTAATTGTTTTTGAGAAGGCTTTCAGTGTAGATGTTATTGAGGTAAGGTGTAAGAATTGAACCTTATCTTACTCCTTTCTTTAGACGAAAAGAACATGACTTGCAACCTTGATACGAAACTATAGCACTTCTACTGTTGTACAACGAAGAGGTAGTGTTAACTATACTGAGAGGTAACTTTTTCTCAAATTATAATTTTTCAAATAAAATATTCCAGTTACAGCTATCAAATGCCTTTTCTGCGTCTTAGGAGCATAAGTACACTAGTGAATAGGGGGTGAGTGAAATTTCTATTAACGGGCATATAATTAAGATTTGGTATTTAAGAACTTTTGTAAAAATAGGTATAATGCTAATACCGCAATAGTTGTTTGGGTTAGCTAAATACTTTTTGTACAATTTAACAAGGGGTGCAATAACTGATGTCGACATTGATTTTGGTATCCATCCATAATTAATGAAGTAATTAGAACAATTCTATTAGCTATTTTAAGTATAAAACTTTGCGTATTTCAAAATGTTTTGCGAATTCTAAAGCGATGGATTTTTTTTGTCTTTTTTATTATTTATGGTAAGCAATATAAAACTTGTTTTTGTATGGTAAGTAATATAAATATCTTTGTTTAAACATCTGCAAGCATTTTAAAAGTTTTTTGGTTCACTATTTTTTTGCTTTTCGATTTTAATATACTGCTTGCAAATTTAGAGCTAACTTGGCTTTGCGAAAGTTTTTTCGAGATATTAGGTAACATTAAATGTTAAACCTTTTATGCATCCAGTATTCTCCATTTTTTTTAAATTAATTAAAAGAGTAACTTTACTGCAACTTAGCTCAGGTGTCCACCAAAATTTTGAATACAACAATTGCTTTTTTTATTTAAAGTATTCTTAAAAGCTCTTTTTGGGCTATTAGTAATTGTATTGTAAAAATATGTTTCCAACTTTCAAACGTTTATGCAAATCTTAAATTTTAAAATACTCAAAAACAACGAAATTAACGACCCAGTATGATAATTTAAATGATTCAGCGAACTTAAAGAAACTAAGATATGATTATTGAAAAACGATAAATTTAAAATTTCATAAATAACCTAAACTCTGCATCCAGTAAAGTAACTTTGTTACGATGAACTATTTACACCCAATTGACGTATGTAGGGCGTTGCAAGCGTCTTGCCTAAAATTTTAGTTAAAGAAACCTGAAAAAATTGCAAACTAAATCTTGATTAATTTCAAGATTTATTATCCAAGAGTTCTTCTGCTTAAATAAGTATTCATATGATTGTAAATTCAAAAGTTGTTCATAAAAAAATAATTTACAAATCTTTAAAAGTTAAAGAACAAAACTGAAATACTAAATTGAAAGACAACTTCAAAAGAGGTTGTCTTTAATAATAATAATAATAATAATAAATCATTATTATTTTAGTTTTTTTCTTTAGAAAGTTCAAAAATAGTTCATCACTATAAAAAAATTTCATGATTTAAAAGCATTCATGATTTTTTCAAACAAATATCAGAAGTAAATAATTTTTTTAAAAAAATACCACAGATAGCACCTGTTTCATGCCACCATCTTAAGCATTTATGACTATCCTTTAAATAAAGATCAATAGGATCACTATAGCTGACACATTGATAACCAACCAAGTGATCGATAACTAACCATGAGGTTGGTTATCGATCACTTCTTCAGCACCCGGGTTAGTCAAACATGTATCCTAATGTGTAGAATTTTTTTTTTTCTTCTTCCTTTTTTTACGGGTATATTCTTATATTTCAAAGTTAAAGACTTTTCTAACTAATATTTATATAGCGATCCAGTAATTTGTTTAGCGTGGTTTACCTTGATTTTTTTGTACCTGTTTGTTCTATATTTTAAATTTATTTTTAATATATTTTTAATTAAAAAAAGTCCAATTAGTGATCCAAATATAACACTATGAGGTTGTAAGGTTTCTTTAGAGGTGGTTCTTTTAAATGGTTTTTGAAGAATGAATGATAAATTTGATGAAAAAGATCCTAAATTAAAATTATTTAAATAAAATTAGGCTTAACTGCAACAAGATACTTCTCTGTAAACAAAGTTTTTTGCAGCAAAACCTTGCAACTGCAACCAAACCACATCACATCCTCTGTAAACACATTTTTATTAAATGTATATTATATAGATTTATTCCACATTTTTTGAACCCTGATTGACAATTTCGAAAGTTGCAGCATTCTCATAATCTTATCAGAATTATTCACCAACCTCTAATTCAGTTACAGGACGAACTAGATGGTTACGGAGCCAAGTATCTACTTCTTGATTGTAGAATATGTTGAGACTTTTAAAGAATAAAACATCAAGTGGCTGCAAAAATATTTTAACGTGTAAAGACAATTTTTTTGATCGCAATAGATTTTTTTCGTTGAATCTTTTGTTTGATTTTTCTAATTTTTCACCTTTTAAACACTTTTAAAATGTACTGAAAGGCTTTCTAAAGATATATAGCATTATAGTATTTGATCAATTTAAAAATTTCAGTCCACTCTGAAATTTAGCTACTTTGCATTTTTTTAACGCAAACAATTTTAGTTCATCCTTCTTTGAAATAAAAACTTTTAAAAGCAAACTAAAAACCCTAAAAAGTAATTTTACTGTAATACAGATTAATATAAGAAGTATAAATAGCAACATGGGTAAGCCTAAACATTTTCTTATCGAATGCGATTATTTGTTCAGTCAACAAATCATGCAGATTAAATTCAAGTTTAGAAATTCCTAATTACAAATTAACAAAATTTGTAATTTTGAAAAATTTAACAGTTTTTTTTGTCAATATAGGCCCAAATCTGGTTTCAAAAGTCCATTGCGCAAACAACTCATTTGAAACTTATCTAACTAGTGTCAACAAAGAACTAATATTTAAAGAACTAAAAATCGATGAACTCAAAAATGCAATAAACTCTCTTAAAATAAACAAGTCTACAAGTATAGATGACAGTTGCAGTAATATTGTTCTTAATGTCTTTTTGGAGATACGCAAACTTATTTTCAAAATATTAAAATCATTAATTAAAACTGGAACTGAACCAGATAAGTTAAAAGTAGCTAAATATGTACCTATTTTTGAAACCGGTAAAACATTTCTAATAAACAATTGCAGACCAATCTCAATACTTCCAACCTTTTCTAAAATACTTGAACGAATATTCTACAATATATTATATGAATACTTAATTCAAAACAAATTCTTAAATAAAAACAATTTGACTTTCAAGCACAGCATTCATTAGAACATACAATTTTAGATTTATTTAATAGCATAAGTGATTCTTTTAATTAAAAGCAATTTGTATTAGGAACCTTTATAGACCTATCCAAAGCATTTTACACAAATCATGATATCTTACCAAAAAATTGGAAAAATACGGAATAAAAAATACTAGCCTAGATCGGTTATCTGTGCAACAGACAACAATGTGTTATTTTGAGCGATAATAAATATTCAAATTTACTAAAAATAAAATGCGGAGTTCCCCAAGGTTCCATTCTTGGCCCTCTTTTGTCTTTATTTTTATTAAAAATCTTCCACAATCCCTAAAAAAACTTGATGCAATAATGTTTGCTGATGACACAAATTTGTTTTATTCATCGGCATCAATTGAAAATCTCTTTGAATCTGTGAACGGTGACCTTGAGAATCTAAACATTTGGTTTAAAGTAAATAATTTATCTTTAAATACAGAAAAAACAAAATACATCTTGTTACTAAAAATTGATTACATAAACATTGAAAGATCTGAAACCGTTAATTTTCTTGAAATAATTATTGACGATATGAGTTCTTATATACAAAATTATCTAACGTATGCAACCCAGTAAGCACAGATCGTTTTTAAAACGCTTTATAAACGTTAATATTCGTTTTAATAAGTTTTTTAAAGGTTTTAAAAACATTCTGTTCTTACTGGGTAATTTTTTCCGGGTAAGTACAAATAAATCTAATCTAAACCCTCTATATACACCAGTAATAGTAATAAAGGCTCTATATACATCAAGATTGGTTTATAATAAAAATAAATTCACTCGTGCCAATCCTTTACTTAAAAACTTGAATGCTTTGAGTGTCTATCAAATTAACATCTACCAAAATATTTTATTTATGCTCAAATATAAGCTCAGATTCATTTTACTAATAACTTTTTTGAAACCAACGCCAACAGATATATCACTCGAGGAAAAGGAAACTTCATATTGCCCATAAAAAAACAATTTTTTCAAGAGATTTCCAATTGTATACTGTGGCCCCTATTTATACAACAAAATACCTCAAAATATAGAATTTACTAAAATTGAATAATCTTATTGCCCTGAAGAATAAACTAAAAGATCTCATAATTAACAAAACCAATTTTATCGATATGTATTAAATGCAAAAGAACAATTAATATGATAAAATGTAATAAGAACAATTTAAATTATAAAAGTAAATAAATAAAAATGAAAGAAAAAAAACACATAAAAGAATAAATATAGTTATCAACTAGTAAAACTGAACAGTAGACCTCAAAAAGTTATGTGTTTTATAAATTTACTTTTTAAATTTTTAGTTTATTTTGTATTTTAAACGTTCTCGATGAAAAGACTTCTCTTAGTCTTCTGCGAGTTTCCTTATAACTGCATAGTGTTATCATAATATATTAATATATATTTTTAACGACAACCACAAGCAAGTCCCTAGTCCTGTCTTGTGACGGATTGGCGTTATTTTTTAAATGCGTAAAATAGCATTGTTAACGCTCTTTAGATATTGAAAATACGTGTGGTAGACATTTATATAAACTAGAGACATTTGTTTTTGAAATATATAATATTGATTGTTGTAAAAAAAATATTAAAAAAAAACCTTCATGCTTTTTTATTTATTTTTAATAGTAACTCGTTCTATTCTGTAACTTTGTTGCCTTTAGTTGCCAAAATCTGTTGCCAAAATCTGTTTGCCAAAAGCTTGTTTCCAAAATCTTTTATAGTATACTACAGATTTTGTAGTATACTACAGATTTTGTAGTATACTACAGATTTTGTAGTATACTACAGATTTTGTGGTATACAACAGAAAAGGCAATCTGAAGTATACTACAGATTTCAAATTATAACAGAAACGCGTATATTTTTGAGAATTTTTTTTTATTACATTTAAAGCTTAAAACGTGTATTTAAAGTATTTAATGCAAATAAAACATAAAAAAAAAATGAATCGGAAAAGAAATCACCTGGCATGCAAAGGCAAAACCTGTTTTGGATATTGCAACAAGAATAAACAAGGTATACCCTACAAAATCCAGCTCAAATTTCTTATATAAATCTAGTAAAGAAGCATATAGATGAAGGTTTTGATGTTAAAGTGAACACTTTTCCCATTAAACTGTGTCCGAAGGCCAAGATTGCAATATACAAAAAAGAGTATTTATCTTTTTATCCTTCATTTTAAATCTGTTATTTTTGTAAAAATAGTGTTAATTTTTAAATGCAAGGTGAAAACAACTTTTTTTTTTTTACAGAAAGAGAAAAATGTTTAAAATGAAAAAAATTCCTGGCAAAGTGTAAGAGTTACTATTTTAATGCTTGGCAGAAGTATTGCTTGAATTATTTTAATGTTCAATCTGTAGTCTGGAAAGTGATACTAGAAATAACAAAGAGATGAACTTAAGGGAGTACATTGACCTAATCTTACCATAGAAAAATGAAAGTGTTTCAAGTTCACGTTTTTATACTAATGCCTCATTGTGATAATATTTTTTACAATAAATAGAAAGAGGTATTAGATACCACTTAAATAGAAAATCAACTGCTAAAAACATGGAGAAAATTGTGATGTCAAAAGATCGTAAATTATCTGAAAAGGTAACATCAAAGATTCTAAAAACAATTATTAGGAATAAAAAACAGGATGAGGTTAAATTATTAATATGTGGAACATCATTACATGTGCACATTCGAGAAAGTCTCCAATTTATTTCTCTCTAAAATAGATTAGTTTAGACACAGTATTCTATATCATGATCTGCTAATGAATATGTAATTAAATGCATGTTGAATGAAATAAGAAATGATGTTGGTCAATCAGTATTTAAAAGTAATGAAGAGATTGATGCAAACAGAATGCCACATTTCCTGTATCACTTTTATTGCATTCAGCAGTAACCATTTCAACAAGATACTATACAGAGGTGCAACATACAGTGGTTCAAAAAGATGTAGTTCAAATGTTGAAGATGGTATATCTTCAAATGTTGAAGATGGTATATCTTCAAATGTTGAAGATGGTATATCTTCAAATGTTGAAGTTGGTATATCTTCAAATGTTGAAGATGGTATATCTTCAACATTTGAACATCTTTTTGATGCTTGTTGATGACATATGCAAACGAAGAGAAATTTTTCTCCATTAATCGATTTTGATGGTTTATATCAACGAGTTCCGAGGGTCAATTAAGTTTGTTGTAAGCCTTTTTCAATCAAAAAAACTTGAGAATTAACTTAGGAACCAAAGAGGACTTGGGCGTAAAAGGACTTGGGCGTAAATAAAGTTGTTGTACAGGCAATTGTCCAACCAAAAGGACATGGGCGTAAATAAAGTTGCTGTACAGGCAATTGTCCAACATATTGAAAAATACAGCTACAATTTAACCCAAATTGTCAACCTTCTCAAACAGCATAAATGGAAGTACTTCATTCTTTATTCATTTTGCTTCAGATCTTAAGCTTATCAATATCATGTTAAGTTTATTTACCCCGTGGGAAATATGTATGTGCTTATTGTATTGGTGCGAAGAACACATTCGGGAAATTTAAAACCCTTGGGAGTTTAGATCATCTGTTTCAATGATTTGTTTAGAGCCCAATCAGCCTAGTATTGGATGTAAAACCTCCACTAAAGCTGGATTTCTACGAACATCTTATCCCACAAATATCAAAATTATGTGTGTAAAGAGTATATGTACTAGCTGGGTAGCTTATAGGAAGTAAATAATAGTTATCTCATAGATAAAAATATTTAGGATAATAAAGTTTAGAGACGGAATGCGGTTGTAATTACCATAAAAGATAATAAAAAAAGCTGATTAATCTGTTTTTTAAGCTGACTTTCCTGTTATCGCTTGTAACCTTATTTGACACGAGTTTTATACACTTAATTTATAATTCGTCGAAGAGTTATGTTTATATATTGGAAAAGTTACATTGATCCGCCAATAAGCATAGAAAGTCACTACAAATATGTACATACATAATTTAAAAGGGATAAAAAACCATTTAATTTAACTGCAGTTATCACGCTTCAAATATTATGCTTACTCGACGTTCTGTTTAAGGTATAAAATTAAACACAATATATAGATCATAATCCGCACAATGTTAAATATACGTAAACTGACCAAATAGTTTAGGAAAAGGCGAAATCAAATTAGGGTGTTCCTAATTGACAATATGAAATTAGATATTAGGAACATATCAAATTTCAATTATATATAAATCCAAATAAAACTATAAAAAATATTAAATGCAATCCAATTCTTTGTATTGTCCTTATGATAATGGTAATTCTGCTTATTTGAAAGCAACTTTTAGTTCCAAACTATTTCAATTCCGATTAATAATTATTTTGATCGTATCATAGTATTTTATGCTCCCAATAGTAATTCAATCTCACAATAACTTTACATTATCTTAAAATAAATCCATCCTACGATGAGTTTACGGTAACCAAATAGTATGACTTCTTGTTCTATTCCAAAGTAAAATGCCCTAGTGTGTGCTGTTTTTATGTTATAAGTTATGTAGTGTTTTATTAAAATAAATCTTATTTAAGGCGAACTAAAAAGTTAGTTGACCAATTTCAAATAAAGTTAAACTTTAACTATCATCTCTTCTAAAAGTTTTTAGAGCTTTTATTAATCAAGAAATATTTCGAAAACATATAAAAAATTGACAAAATTATTTTCATTTTTGATGAAGGTGAACATGTGATAATATAAAAAAATGTTATTCCAAATGGTCTAGATGCGATCAGCCATCTTCTGTGTTCTTTTTCAAAAAAAGACTGCTGATATTATTCCGGAAAAATTTGAACATTTAAAAAAAGAAAATTTTTTACTATAGAATATTTAAACTGGGTAAAAGTACTTTTGTAGTCAAGCCTAGTTTGTCAACTATTTATACCACAATGAATGACGGCGAAGCACTTAATTTTGTTGTATGCTTAAAAAAAATTTAATCTCAGTTCTGTCAAGTTCCTCACCTGCTCAGTTCTGCCAAGAAATACTAATAAGTTTAATTTGAAAACCATTTGGAAAAAAAAAAAAAAATTTAATTTAAAATGTTTTGAAACTTTGAATTTGCAGTTTTTACTTGTTAAATGTGCTGCACGTAGAAAGTCTTCAATACTCTTTCTTTGCAGATAATACTAGAAATACAGATAATTGTATATTTTTTGACATCGGATTTGTACCTCTATTACCTCTAGTACTTCATTGGAAGAAGAAAAAAAAAAGATAAGACAAAAAAAAAGAGGAGTAAAATCAAAATAAAGTTTAAAAGAACAAAAATTTCTTCTGATAACAATTTAAAAAAAAAAAGGCAAAATAAAAGAATGTTTATTAAATGTTATTGTTATTAGTTTTAATTAGTTTTTTTTACTTTTTTTTTTTCTTTTTGGTAACTTAAGTAATCTAATAACTTTTTTTTATATTAACAATCATTTCAAAATTTTGTTGTTTTTTTTGTTATTTTTTATTTTTACATTTAAGAAATAATTTAATAAGTTTTAACAAGTAATTACCTATTCTAGGAAGTAAAAAAGAAAACATGAATCATGAACTAAAATGAAGAACCATACTGATGAACTCTGGGCTAAATTTTTTAAAAATGAAGACTTCTTTTTTCTTTTCTTTTTTTAATGCTGCAACTTTTTAAAAACATCTATTTCCATCATAACGTTGATGAACTTTAAAAGAAATCAATGAAAGATCAGATAATTTTTAATATATTCAACCTTATTGTTTATTATTAAATCCTATTTAAGATCTAGTTTGTAAAATTCTATAAAACAAACGCGCATTAGATTTTTCAAATAAATACTATTCGGGTTTATGTGGTTTTCCGTACTAATCCCGAGTTAGTCCGGATAAACCGAAAAGAGCACAATAAAACTGTTATTTTATAAAAACCAAAGTTTTTGTTTTAAATATAGAAATAAAGACAAAAATTTAATTCTCTGAAAAAATCAGTTCGATTTATTGAATGCGTCTTTATTCATAAACCTATTTAGTATTAGAGCGACAACATAGTACGCCGATAAAGATCTTTTTATTCTGAAATCTAGGAATAAATACACTTTCATAAACATTAATTTTTTAAAATAGCTTTTTCTGTCTAAGAATTTTTAATCGATTTTGTATTGTCTACCGGGCACCACATTTTTTGAATAAAATTGTCGAGTTTCGATTTTGATCTATTACTTTTCACCTTGTGAAAAACTAAATCTCCTTTATTAGATAACATTGAATTATTATAAATAGTAACAACTAATAAATCATTTTAAAGTTAAACTATTTTATTTATTTTATATACATGTCTACGCTTATTAAAAGTTTAAACTTTAAATTGTTTTTTTTTTCACTTTTCTCTGTACTTTATATGTTTGTATATGTTTGTATACTTTATATGTTTGTATAGTTTTTTTTTATATACTTGGCTTATAAGTTTTTTTTTATATACTTCTTTGTAATTCTGTTAAACTAAATTATTAATTTTTTAAAATAGATATTTTTTAAATACGTTTAAATTTAGGTTCTGACGATTAGTTTTTTGCAATCTTCTTTTAGGTTCTGGAAACGAGGTCTTTGCTATCTTCTTCTAGGTTTTGGATACAAGGTTTTTGCGATCTTTTTTTAGGTTTTGGATACTAGGTCTTTGCGATCTTATTTTAGGTTCTGACGACTAGATTTTGCAATTTTTTTAAGATCTTGGTTACAATGTGTTGTTAAATGCATTTTCAGATATATTTTCGCTAGCATTTTCTCAAAAATATATTATGTAGTCAAATACCAATCAATATCAGATTTTGAACTATTTTTTACTTTGTACTTTTTGAGTTATTGTTAAAATTAGGGCATCGTTGCGTGACAACGATGTCACACTGCGACACTTTTATGCACATATTTTGAGTTTTATTGCAATATTATGGTAAAGTGTTTTTTATTCTTGAAATGAAAATATCGTAAATTTTTGTTTCCCTGATTTGATATGTATTTCGTTGTAGCATGGAATTGCTCTTTTGTCCGGAGAGATTTAAATTGCAGCTGTAAAATTTCTCAGTTAAAAATCAAAATTCGTTATCATAGAAACAGAAAATATATATGAAATACTTAAATAGCGTTTCATTGTTGAAACAAAAAACAAAAATTGCATCTATTCAACTCCCGACATATACTAGCGTTCAAAAGTTTAGAAATACTAAAAATGTTTTCAGCTTTTCAAGCATAGCCTTTCACAAAACTTCTTAAATTAGTTGAAACTTTAACAGGATTCTCTCTATGTTAATTCAATTTGTAACATAAACCACAAAAATTTTAAATTATAAAGGTTAATTAAATTTTTTTTTAAAAGGGTTCCGTGCAAAGGTTTAGAAACAGTATCATTCCTGGCAACGTTTTGAAATATACTCGTGAAGGCAAGGTAAAATAAAATTTCTATATTTTGGTTATACCTTGTTACAAAACTCATCTAAATTTTGATGGAATATATTAAATAACACTAAATTGACATATTTTTTAATAAAGGGTAGGTTTGGGTTATATGAGTATCTAGGTAATATGAGCATACCAAAAGATTTCTAAGATGTGAGCAGTGAAGTTCAAGTTACTTTATATTTTTTGAATTAGTTTTATTTATATGCAGTAACTAGCGGCTCTCATTTAATTAAGACGATATTCAACTTTTTGGTTTGTTATGATCTTATCAATACACCCAAGAAAATCTGTGGCGCGAAATTTTGATGTCGAAATGTAGAGATTTACTTTTTCAAAAAGAAAAATATGTTAACTATATTTCCGTTTCATTTTTGTTTGAAAAACAATGCAATGCAACGTTTATTTTTGACTTCATTTTTTTTTTCTTTCTTTAATTTAGGTGCCCCAAGAAGCACTTTTGGTCTTACCACAGAGCACTGCGGAAGAGCATTTGAAAAGAAGTTCACGCCTCCTTCCTTACCGGTGTTATAAAACTTTCTCAGAAGTGGCGTTGAACAATGGATCTCTAGCTTTTGAGGCAAGGACGCTAATCACTGCACCACAGTTGCTTAAAAAAGATTCCAGTGGTAGGATCTTAACAACGACTTTTTGCTTCAGAAACTCTGCGGGTTAACCAATTGGTCACGCAGACATTTAAAGATGGCTTTTTCATGTAATATGAGCTTGTGCTCAATTACCCAGTGTTTTTTAGTAAAAAATACCTAGTTTAAACTCTAAAATTGCAGTGGTTTTTGAATAAAAGCAGAATAAGAAGAAAAATTTTAATGTTTTAACAACATTAAATATTTTTCTGTTATCTAATTTCAAAAAATTTGTATTTTTATTGTTTAAAGGTTTGAAAATATATTTTTGTATATTTATAATTGTATATATAAAATTGAGTATATATAACGAATTGATTTTTTTTTTGCGTAAACACAAAGTATTATTGCTGCAATAAAAGGTGACTTAAAATTTAAACTAACCACTAAGCCACTGCAGCCGTGGCGCAGTGGTTAGAGTTCTGATTCAGAACTCGGCTCAATGCCTAGGTTCAACGCCGGCTCTATTTCAATAAGCGACATAGGTAAGGAAGGAGGCGTGAACTTCTAGTTAAATGCTCTTCCACGGTGCTCCATGATAAGAGCATAAAGACTTCTGGGAGCACCTAAATAACCTAAAAAAAAAAAAAGTTTGATCTTTCATTAATAAGTTTATTTTAATAAAGAATTATTATATTCCACAAATTAGTTATAATTGTCAGGTTGGTATCTCTTACTTAATTTTATTTTTAAAGCTAATTTAAAGTGGTTATATTATCAAGTGGTCTAGTAATACAGGCAACTTCGCTACTTTTTTAAAACCTCTGGTTTTTTAAGAGGAAATTTCGGGTGCCCAAATATCTAAGTTGATCATGAGTAGGGATCCCTAAATATTATTTATTCGCAAAAATTTTGGATCCCGCATAATTATTTTTGAAATTATTTCAATTTTCGCTTAAGGTGCTCATATTACCCTAATTTACCCTCTCTCTCTCTCTCTCTCTCTCTCTCTCTCTCTCTCTCTCTCTCTCTCTCTCTCTCTCTCTCTCTATATATATATATATATATATATATATATATATATATATATATATATATATAACTTTCTGGGTAATCTACCCAAAGTTTTTTAGTTTTACTTCATTATCATAGAAAGTTAGTCTGGTTAAATGTTTAACCGATAGAGCTTATGAAATAAACAACACTAGTCTCGGTCTTAGTCATGATATTAACGATCTTTTTAAAGTTCTCAAACGCAACATGTATCCGTCTTAATTGATTAAGAAAGTCCATAGCTCTTATATTAACAACACAATGTCAACATTTCATCGCGTTCGGAAAACCTACAAAATTATCAATATTTTAAACTTCCACATATTGGAAAAATAACTGATTTAACCAAACAAAGACTAATCACAATCATTAAAAGATATTGTGAATCGGTCACCGTATGATTGGTTTTTATTTCATTTAAAGTTTCAAAATTTTTTCCACATAAGATCTCTTTCCGACAGACTTTAATTCACTCGTTGTCTATAAATTTGAATGCGCAGGCTGTAAATCCTGTTATATTGGCGAAACTACTCGCCATTTAAAGACAAGAATAATCGAGCGCCAAAAAAGGGATAAAAACTCACACATTTAATATATTATAAACATACAGAGTGTTACCCAGGAATAAAATTTATACCGCGTTTCCATCAGATTGGGAATTTAGGCTGATGTCGGCTCGGCTGGCAAGTAAAAAAAAAAAAAAAAAAGCTCCATCATTTCAAAAGTTTCTTAGATTAATTACAATAACCTTGTATGGCTATAAATACAGAATTCTTTCTTATTCCTTTACTTTTTTTTATTATAAGTATAGAATTTAAATTTGTACAACAGAACTTTTAGATTAGTTTAAATTGCAACAAACAAAAATTGTAAAAACACAGTTGGAATACAAATAAATCACCGTGAATATTTCGTGAAAAAAATTACAAACAATAAATATTCACCTATAGTCTGTAGTCTCAAATAAAAAAATCAAAATATGAGATTTACGTGGTAAACTATCAATTTACAACATAATTCTCATATTTGGACTTTTACGTTTTAACTCGTCGACAAAGTACTCTAACAAATCGTCGTCAAAACACTCCTTCGGACCTTCTATTGCAATCATCATCAAGCTTTCTAATGTGCTTTGGTTTAGCTGATTTCGAAGACGGTTTTTAACTATTTTTAAATTTGAAGAAAATCTTTCAACGCAAGCTACACTCAAAGGAAATATAAGGAGTAACTTAGTCAAAAACATACAATTAGCATAAACACTTATCAAAACAGGGTCATTATTAATCACTTTCCATAACTCTTGAGGCGTAAAATTGTTTCTTGACTTAATTTAATTTTTTACTATCTCTTGATCTTTTTCTTTTGATATACGTATATCGAAACTGTTTTCCCATTCTCGGCGTTTATTAAATAACATAATTTTGAAACTTTCAAATTCGGTTTTTGTCTCAGTTTCTGAGATATCTGGAACTTGAACGTGTAATGCTCCAAATTTGTTACTGCTTTTTGGTTTGCCATAGTGAGCTATAAGTTGATCTAAGCTTTCTTCACCGTAACTAGAAAGTTGGCAATCGTCTTGGGTCAAAAATCGAAAGCGATGGCCAAAATTTCATTTGCGCGAAAGTGTTTTTTAGTTCACTTTTAAAACTATTTACAAAAGATCTAAAAATGTTTAACTCAAACTCACTTAGGTCAAAGTTTTTATTTTTTTTTAATCGGCTTGTGGCTGGTAACGAAAAAATTATTTCATCAGTTGCTGATTTCATTTCAATAAAATTTTTTTCCGTGAAATACTTTCGTCGAGTACCCGAAACTGAATCATTTAAACTATGATTTGCTTGATTGACATAAGTTGGAATGTCGCTGAGACTAATTCCTACTTGCGAACTTTGTAGTGCTAGCACAAGTTGGCGAATCGCTTCAAACACATCTAAGAGCATTAATATTGTTGCAATGTTAGATTGTGAACTCGCTTGTATAAATAGCCCGAGTGCTTCTGCTTCTTTTCGTTCGGTGTAACATGTTGACAAAGCTTGTAAAATTGGTTTATAACCTTTGAACACAACTAAACAAGCTCGATCGTGTGCAATCCAACGAGTTACACTTGGACACACTGGAACTATGGATTCTAGTTCTCCATAGATTTCGAAGCATTCTTGCAACAAATGCATGGCTAGTGTGCGGTATTTAAAAAACTTCCATAGGTTAAGTAAAAAAATATCTACCTCCATAATAGTAGGAAAGTCTTTCAAAATATGTTTAAAACATAACGCAAGTTTGTGACTTGTACACTAGGGTGTCCCAAAAATACGAAAAAAAAAAAAAAAGTTGTACACACCAAATTCTTTGTCTATACACTTATAGAAGACCACTAGTATTGAAAAAAGGTTTTTAAGATCACTTCAAGTGCTTACTGTAGAAATTTGAAAAAAGGGATTTTATTAAATATACTGATTTTTTTTAAACTCAAATATTTCCGCTTCTTCTAAATAAAAACTTACTCTTTTAACAATTCTAATAACTGTAGTTTTTTATAGTTTAAACATCTGTAATCATTAAAAAAAATATTGGTAGCTTTGTAGTAGGATATGGTGGCAACTCAATAACTTAGTATTATCACACTTTTCTTGATCACTGTTCTAAATATTAAGAACTTTTAAAAACAATATGTATATATATATATATACTGATATGTTTTTAATACAATAATTATTTGAGTATTATTTTTGTACTTTTTTGACAATTAGTTGTTTTCTTTGCAATTATTGATTTTGATTAAACCAACTTTATCTTATTTAAAATATCGACTTGTGAATACACCAACTTTGAAAGCCGCAATCTTGATTAAATAAGGTAAACAAACTTAAGCCAATCGTTTTTTTCTGATAAAAAAACAACGAATCAAACTGTTACTCTTTACAAAAGAATATTTTGCGTAGTTTATTATTACAAATTAAATATTGATAAAAATTAATTATAAAAAAATTAAAATATATTTATGTTATGGCGAAAAGAAAGAAGACTGCTAAAATAAAAAAATCCAACTATAATGTTAATTTAAACCCGCGTCGACCACTTTACATTCTCAGAAGTCCAATTTCTGTTTTTCCCATACACCAACTACCAACAAATGGAACAGTTCTACGATATTATCAGTATGTTATTACAGAAAAAAGTAAAAGGTTCAAGTCTACTCATGAAAATTTCTCTTGCAAAACAAAGAGTGGGAGTAGGGATATGGTTTGCCATGACAAAGATTTTTGTTATGAAAGTATGGAGATATGTTGCCTTAGAAAAGTTGTAAACATATGGAAATATGCTGGTTTTGGAAAGTATATAATTTCTGAAGTACAAATTGTTAAAAAATTTATTAAACTAAATAAACTGTACATTTCTATGCGAAATACAAGTTATCTTTCCTGGAACACAATTACCAAAAAAAATCACAAAAATCAGTTCGAAGAATTTCTTGAGAATTTATTTGATATTTCTCAAAACAACATAGAAGATAAAATCAAATCAGATAAAGATATGCCAAGATCGAATGATGCAGTTATAGAAGATTTGGCTTTTCTTCAAGATCAAAGAACAATGAGGAGAGGTGTAATAAGTGATAAATATGACATTGATATGCAGCAAAGAGTTGAAAGGAGAATTAAAAGGTATGAAAGAATGAGATCTTATGAAGAAAAATGTAGAGTTAATGAATATTTTGGATTGGATAGAAAAGTTGATTTTGAAATGGATGAAGTGATCTCTCATAACTCAGATGAATTTGAGGCATCAGGTAAATGATATCTCAAATTTTAACTTTAATTGAAAACTTTTAAATAACTATTCTTAATAATGGTTTAATTAAAATTTATATTTGCTTTATAAAGTAATTACTGCTTTTCGTTACTTAGGTTCTGCTGCTCACCAATCTTCAGTTTCTAGTGATAGATTTAGATTTTCAAGAAAGGGGTGAAACCCAGCTTCCAACACACACAAAGCTAAAGCGTCAAAAACACTCTAAGTTGGGCTGTTCAGAAATTGCAATAGAGTTTGACAGAGACAATCTTATATTAGCTACAACACCTGTTAGTGTTAGATGCGGAATCAGCATTCGCTCACAAACAATGTTTCTAGGAGCTGTTATTAAAGCTTTAAGCGGAAATGTCAATGACTTAAATATATCTAGAAACTCAGTAGCTAGAAGTAGATTTAAGTATATTGAAGATTTAGGTAGATTTGTTTACATTCAAAATATTTATATTCAGGGTGTTAGCTAGCCCAAAGGTGTATATTGGGGAATTCACAATGGTTTCAAAATTCCTAAAAATCAATGACTTTTATTTTTGATTCTTATTTTGAGTTTTTTAGGACAATTTCTTGAAAATTTCCAATATTTTCCTGAACAACAACAATAAATATTCCCAATACAGCAAAAACGTGGTATAATGTTTAATTTTGGCTAACACCCTGATATTAAAACAATCAATAGTAGTTATAAAGAGAAATAAATTCTTTTTAATTTAGGTACCACCATCAGATCAAGCTATTACGAAGAAATGGCAGGAAAGAATTTGATCTTGCACTTTGACAGTAAGTTGGTAAAAGAAATAGAGGAAAAGTTAAAAATTACTGTTAAGAAGGAAAGGGTTGCTATATCTGTTACCAGTCCTGAATTTGCTACAAAAGACGATCGCCTACTTGGAATTATACCTGTAGAGAGCACTAAAGGAAAAAATCAAGCCATTGTTATTCAAAACATTTTAGAGTACTTTGAAATAGCGGATAATATAATTGGAGTCTGTACTGATACTACATCAAGCAATACAGGTAGACTAAACGGAGCTATAATAATAATAAGTAGAATTCTTAATAAATGTTTATTTTGGTTTATGTGTCGTCACCACATATATGAACTTCATATAAATCATGCAATACAGGCTATCACTAAAGTTAAATCTAAGGGTCCAAGTAAATCTATGTATTTGGCTTTTCAAAGAAACTGGGAAACTTCTCATGAATCTGTGAATTCAAGAGTTCCAGAACTGAAAATATTTGATTGGAACAAGCTCGAAATAGGTAGCAAGCTTCCCATCTTGGCGCTAGCAGCTAAAGATTATGCAAAGTATTCATTAGAGAATAAAATTTTTCCAAGAAATGACTATAATCACCTTGTAAAATATTTGGCTTTTTATCTTTGCGTCGAATCTGATAAGCTTAAAGAATTTAAAATTCATCAACCTGGAGCTTGTCACAAAGCAAGATTTATGGCGGATGCTTTGTATATTCTTTCACTAGAGATGACATCCACTGTTATAAGCTTTTTACCTGATGAAAATAAAAAAGAAATAGAAACATGTGCCTTTATTGTTGCTGTTTGTTATGCTCCATGGTACGTTAAATCTAGATGCGCTCAACACGCTGTACTTAATGATTTTAATGCTTTTAAAGCCGCATATGTTATCAAGGATGAATTTAATGCTGATATTGGTAATGCTTTGATTAAAAGTTTTCATAAACATTCGTGGTATCTTTCTCCAGCAATAGTTGTGTTTTCACTCGTTGATTCTCACTTGGAAATGTCTGTTAAGTATCAGATTTTGAATTCGTTAATTTCTTTTCCAGTTCCAGAGCAAAAAAATATAAATATGGAAAAACCTAATCCAGTTTTAATCTTACCAAACAGCAAGCTTTCAGAACTTGTTACTGCTGATAGCTGGCTTATATTTTTACGCCTTGGAATCACAAATCAAGTTAAAGATTGGGTTTCTTCTCATCCCAACTTTTCAAAAACTGAATCATATGGTGTTTTTGAAGTTTTTGTTAAAGGACTTAGTGTAACTAATGACTGCGCTGAAAGAAACATTGGCTTAATAAACGACTTTTTTAAATATTCTCAAAAGGAAGAACAGCGCCAAAATATACTATTGATTGCAAGAGAGGAGAGAAAAAAAGTAACAAAGAATGTAACTCAAAAAGAACTTATAAATATTTAAAGCTTTCTATATGATAATATTAATATATATTAGTGGACAAAATAATCACACTGTTATTTATTTTATTTTGATATTTTGAAAAGCTAAAAAATAGAGATTTTGGAATTTTACAGTAAGCACTTAAAATGATCTGAGAGTAATTTTTTAGCATGTATTTGTCTTCTGCCTTAGTATAGACAAGGAATTTTGGGTGTACAAGAGGAGTTTTAAAAAAAAGTGTTTTTTTGTATAATTTTGGGACACCCTATTGTACACCCAATCCAAAAACACAGTGGCACAGCATCTTCAATGTAAGTTTTTAAACCTCCTTTTACACCAGAATTGACGCTTGTTGTGTCCATACAAGCAAAGCGAGCATTTTTAAATGAGATATTGTTAACTCTAAAAAAATTTTGAATAACATCAAAAACATGCGCCTTAACTTCCTTACAACCACACGCAGCAATAAGTTCAATAATGTATGAAAAATTATGAGTATGTGCCCAGTTTTTCCTGATTAACAAATGCGTGACTCTAAAGAAGGTTTTAATAACGACGCGTTACGTGTTTTTAATAAAGAGTTACGTGTTTTTAATGTTTCTTTTGCAAGAGTATTTTCACGCAGCATTTTCCAGATACTCGAGTCTTGCTTAGATATTTCATCAAAAGCTTGTTTATTTTTTAAAGCTATAGTATGCCTATGTGTATTTAAGTGATCTTTCGCACGCTCCGAGGGGTGATCTGCAAATTTGCCAGGGTTTTCAATAAATGCACGATTACTTTTTTTTCCAGGGGCAAACGATATGCAAACTTTACAAAACCAACCTTGTTTTGATGACGAATAAAAAAAATCGGGAAAAAACATCTCATACTTTTCTGTTGTTTTATTTCGTAGGTCATCTACATTTTTGATTGGTATTTGTGCTGGTGTGACTTTGTTTTTTTTTTTCTTTTTCCAAGAACTGAAGTTAAAGGAACTGCGTATACATCTTTTTCGCTTTCAGCTAATGTAGATTGATGAGGACTTTTACTTATTGCTGATGTAGGCTGAAGAGGACTTTCATTTACTACTGATTTAGACGGGTGTGGACTTTCACTTACTGATGATGTAGACTGATGAGGACTTTCACTTACTGCTGATGTAGGCTGAAGAGGACTTTCATTTACTACTGATTTAGACTGATGTGGACTTTCACTTACTGATGATGTAGACTGATGAGGACGTTCGCTAACAATAGATGCAGGCTGATGAGAACTTTTGCTTACTACTGATTTCCATTGTTGACTATAGTTTTGCACACTTGTTGTTTCTTTATGTTTCTCAAATAACGTTACAATATTTTTTGATTGAATTTTGTTATATTTTTTTTTTTAAATAGTATTTTCCATTATTTGAAGGCATTTTTGTTGTCGCTTTTATTTTATTGACTTAAATCGAAATTACTAATAGAACGTCAAAGATTTCAAGAATATCAAGGTCTTTGAAGCGAAACGTTTTTCAATAGAATGGAAATTTGTTCGAATAGAATGGATAAAAAGTTAAAATAATTTGCGTTGTTAAAAAAGGTTTCGTTACTTTAGTCAAATAAAACGTCTATATTTTATGAGTAAATTTTTTGGTCAAATAAAATGTTTGTAAGAAAAACTTTCACTGTATTTTACAATTAAATTCAATAAACAACTACGGCCGGGGGAGATTCGCAAGTAAATCATAGCGACAAATTTCTCTAAGTTGTAACTTTGAGTAAAATGTGTAAATTTAAAAAAAAATTGATTTTTGTATTTGTTAATTTTGTTTTAGTAAATTAAACTTTATGTTTATTAAAATTTTTGATTTGTAAATTTAAAAAAAAATTGTAAAAACTTTTGTAAATGTAGTATTCTTTTTTTGTTTTACGCAAATAATTTTTAACATTTACAAACACAAATGATTTAACTTAATTAATAATAAAATGCTTATACTAAAATGCTTTACCAGCAAATTTAATTTACTAACAGAATTTTTAATTACCTTAATAAAAACTTTTTATTCTTTTTTATTTAATGAAATTTTGAAATGACATTTACATCCACCAAAGTCATTTTTTGAATAATTACTGTGCTAAAATCTTTGTTATATTCTTAACTAAAGATAAACAGCATTCGTTAGTTTAAAATTTTTGTATTGTAAATAAAAAGTCTAAAATAAAAACACGAATAAAAAAACAAAGTAACAAGCGAAATAAAAAATCCAAAGAACAACTGACGTCGTCAATTAAAAAATACAGTTTTAATTTTATTTTTGACGAAATTGCCGCGCTTTTTGAATGACTTTGAATTGAATGACTTCCTTCGCTTTTTCTTTAGTAAAGAAAGTAATAGTTTTCGTTCAACTAAATTATTTTCTTCATTTACTAAGTACTTCTACATTTCTTGCGTAACACTTAAAATCTAAGTCTGTTTATAACAGGATTAAAGGTTGTTTTGTCATATTCATTTAAATGAAAGCTGTTTCAATGGTTTTAATCACGCTAGTTTTCAATTTGGGATTCGGCCTACAACAAACTTATATTAAAAATTAAAGAAAGTATGTACATAGAGTGGGAAAATTAATAAATAAATTAACCATTTAAAAATATAAATTTTAATCTTGTTCCTTTTAACATTAACCATGTCTGAAATTTATCTTTTTCAAACATCAAAAAAATCTGCAAGGATATATATATATATATATATATATATATATATATATATATATATATATATATATATATATATATTATATATATATATATATATAAATATATATATATATATATATATATATATAACTACTAATTTAACTCAAACCAACAGCAGAAACCCTAATAGATTCCCGTATGCTCCTAACACCGCAAAAAGAACTACTTACCAGAAAACTTTTATTCAAAAATACCTCCAAATCCTTCGTGATGGCGTCAGTGACCTCTACCTCCCAAGCAATATTGGAAGCTCTACTGCCTTTTCGATGCATAAATAATATTCCTCCCCTGTAGTCTTAGCAAACTATTGATATTAAAGGACAGAAAAAATTGTACAATTCATTACTTGTAATGCTAATCAATTTTAAATAAAGATTTATAAAATAAAAAAAAATAAAATATATATATATATATATATATATATATATATATAAATAAAAATATATATATATATATATATATACATATATATATATATATATATACACATATATATACATATATGTACCACGATCAAATTCAAATTTATTCTACAAAACAGTGCTCAATGTTCTTAAAACAATAAAACAATTATAATAAATTATCAGAATTCACTAATCATTTTTTTAATTTTACACAATGTTTTATCCATAAAGACTCTTCAGAAATAAATGCAAAATTAATAAACTTCAAGTTATATCTAAAGTTTATAAGATTTTAAGTTAAAAATGTTTAACTATTGTAATATTTCACTCTTTAGTGGAATTTTACGCATTCGTGGAATATGTCGACAGAGTTTTTTTTAATAATTGTGTCAACATATTCCACATACAATAGTATGTGGAATAATAGTTTCAACCGCTGATCTCAAAATATAACTGGATAGCTGGTTCTATTGTTTTTTCCGAAAAAAGTTGAAGCTAAAATTGGCCTCCCAAGATGGCGGCGATTTTGGTTCCTAGCGGTGAAACCGATGTACAATTTAAATGGCTATATCAAATTACTAAAAAAATTAAATAAATAAGCTTATAAATTTGTTAAAAATAAAAGAAAACAAATAAATTTTATAAATATTAGAGAAGAAAAGAAATTATTTTTTTGTATTATTAAATGGCATTTACAAATTTAGTTAAGTCTTATGTATAAGTATTGGGAACTAAAAACTATAAGTCTTATAGTTTTTAGTTCACAATGCTGTATGCTAGAAGGTTAATAACATAACAGTATGATAAACGGCAATCATTTCTACCCTCTATATTCTCTACTACTATATTCTCTACTTTTTGTAGTAAGATGCCATTTTGTACAAATTCTACACGAATTGTTAATTGAGTGCTGTGAGTATACAAAAACTTAGGGGTTTCTTCTAGAATTATATTATACTTGAATTCTATTATTGCATAAATTATTTGAATAAAATATTATTAAGTGTCACTTATACTGGTAAAAAAAAACCAGGTCTGAATTATAGTTATTTATAACAACTTTTAAAACAAATAAAAAGTAAATAATAGTTTCTTATAGTTTGAAGGATAATCACTCAATACAATTGAAGAAACAAATGTATATAAAAATACATTTGTTTGAAAAAAATTTATTTATATCTTTATATAGAAATGTTCAAAACATTTCCTCCTCTTTGAAATATCTCCTTAACTTTAATTAAATATCCTGCTTACCTGCTGTTAAGTATTATGGTTATATATTACAGCTTGCTGACTTTTTTTTATATTAATGAACTGTAAATAGCTGTTAAATAATTTTATAAATATGTTGTTGAGTTTATTTGCATAATAGATTGATTATATGACATTAAATTCAAGAAAATGATTTGCTAAAGAACATCATTAGTCTTAAAGAGAATACTGCTACACAAATGATCTTGTATAATCGAAAAACTGATTTCATTGGATATTTGGCAGCAATTAAATCTGCTTAAGGTATTTCTTGACTGGGTTGAAACAGAAGGCTCACCATTAAATTATTTATTATCATATAAGCTCAGTCAAAACCATCTAGAGCTCTTTTTTGGTGCTGTGAGATCTGCAGAAATGTTTAACAGCAATATCAATTGCCAACAATTCACATATAAATAACTTTTTATGCAAAGTACCGTTCAATTTTCAAATGAAAACTGCAGCATCAGAGATAAAACTCATATATATGTTTTAGACGATTCTTTTGGTGATTTTAGTACTAAAATATCTTTTACTGGAATTGAATTAATAAGAAAATATGATTTGTTGGAGAGAGAACCAACAGTTAGTGATCACGATAATGCAGATATTCCAAATTGCAACAATCTATTTGAATACAAAAAAACTTTGATCCTATATATTGCTGGATACGTAGATAAAATGACTTCAAAAAAAAATATCCTCATTAAATGTCAGAATGCACTAGTACTCCCTTTTCATTTAAAACAAAATAGCTTTTTAAAATTCAAAGACAGGAGGTTTGATTAAACCAACCATAAGTGTTATATGCAAAAAAACAGAAAGGTGTTTCCAAATTAATTGGTTGTTTTAATAAATTGCTTCTTTCCAAATGAAATTGGAATTCAAAATGCATTAGCAAGCGTTGCTTTGAGATCAGTCGATTTCTTGAAAATAATAATTGATGTAGCTCCTCATGTTTGACTCAACTATAAGTGATAACAATATATTTTCCTAGTTTTAGCTCATTTGGCAGTTTGGCTGCCAAATTAACTAGAAAAGTTTTAATTAAATTAAAAAAAAAATATATATATATATATATACATATATATATATATACATATATATATTTATATATATATATATATATATATATATATATATATATATATATATATATATATATATATATATATATATATATATATATATATATATATATATATATATATATATATATATATATAGGGGAACCTGTTGTACCTTTGACCACTTTTTGCTTTAAGGCGTTTTTTGCGTAGCCTATTGAGTAAATCCAAACCATTCAAACTTTATAATATTCTCTTATATTTTGCCCAAAAATTATAATTAGAACTTTTTTTTCATTTGACCAAGAAGTATCTTTTTCCCGCGTTTAAAAAAAAGAAGTCTATTGGTCAAAGGTACAACACGTACGTTGTACCTTTGAATTAAACATTTAAAATGTTATTATTAAAAAATCATGCAATGTTTGAACCCTTTTTAATATTTTAGCTTGTTATATATTATATAGAAACTTTTGGTCTATCTTATATCAATAAAAAAAATCTAATTATTTTGTAATCAATCCTAATTGTCTAAAAAAAAACTAGAAAAATCAATCCTTACAATCTTGCAAAGACTTGTGTATTTAAGTTACGATACTCAGTATTACTAATTTTTTTCAATAAAATCAGTTATTATAACTATTTAGATAAAGTCACATATTTTCTTTAGTTAGATGCTACTTACATGAAATAATTAGGATTAAGGTCCAAAACTTTAAACGCGATTTAATTGTACAAAACATATTTTCTAATATATACAGTTATTTTTATTATTTTAGATAAGAAAAGAGCAAAAATACATTTTTATAACTTATGTTAGCTGGCGGTCTATATTCATTTACATATGATCATAATGCTTTTTATAGAAAATATCTTAATGATGACAACAAAAAATACAATGATAAAAGAGTAAAATATATTAACTATTGCAAATAGTCAGATCAACATCAAACATAAGATACTGACGCTTAGATGAACCATGACCAATAATTGGTGGTGGAAGTTTCATAATAATATCCTTAAGTTCCAAATCATAAAGATTGTCATCTTCTCTTATAAACTTGTTACAAAAGTCTCCTGATTTCTTAAGATACTTAATTTTGTAAACTATACCAACAACTTCTAAAACTTCTGCTACATAAAATCTAGAGCATTTCTTTCCAGCCAACTTGACAATTAAAAAATCTCCAGAAACAATTTCACTTTCATTATGAAGTATATTTACTCCAAAATCAATTTCATTAGAGCTTTCATCATTTAAACATATGTCAGACTGACTAAAAATAATCTGCTTTGCCATTTTTTTTCTTTTGCTTGAAGAGGTCTTTTTAAATTGTTGGTTATTAGATTTTGAATCTAGAATAACTTTAATTTCAGGGGTATCAGTTAAAATACATGATTTTCTATTACGTCTTTTTGAAGTATTTATTTTTCTTAATTTGGCTTTAGGATGAGGTCGTATTATCTCAGGTGAAACAATTGATCTTGATGGTAAACTCACAGTAGAGATTTCCCCTAAAACAATAGATGACGTTGATGGTACACTGGATGGAGCAGTTTTAACATCAATAATCTCATTAGAAAGGCAAGCTTCAGTATTCACTATTGGCCTACCAGTAACATTTGCAGCTAAAAAGTCAATATCAGTAAAAATATTTTCATTAAATGGATAAAATCCAGTACATTTAAAACTGTTTATAATATTATTTGGTACAAAAGCATGAGGATAAGCTTGACCAACAAGGTAAGATATATCATAAATTGTGACTGGTTTGCCAGCATTGCCTGGTGATATCATCCAGTTATTCATGGCATTGTTATAAAAAGTTATAAATGGTCCAAAAACACCACGATCAAGAGGTTGCATTTTATGGGTTGTGTGAGGATGAAATGTCATTAAAACTATGCCTGATTTTTTTGCTAACTCAATAACAGAAATGTTTACATGACTCTCATGAATATCCATTAATAAAAGAACAGGTTTTTTAATTGACGGTCGCACATTACTAATAAAATGTTCAAGAAATTGCACAAAAATGACTTCATTTGACCATCCAGACTTATTAGCTGCTCCTACACTTCCAGGAGGACAATTATTTAACATGTAGTCTTTGAATTTAGCACGTGGAAATACAAGTAATGGTGGGATGCTATTTCCAGTAGCATTAATGGCTGCAATCATTGTTACATTGTTGCCTCGTTCAACACTAGTTATGCTCCCTATTTGTTTTTTACCTTATGGAGCTAGAATTTTTGGTGGTACGTGGACTGTGGTAATTCCTGTTTCATCACAGTTCCAAATATTTGATGGGTCAAAATGATAACGTTCTAAAACATTTTTTTAATTTTTATATACAATTCTTACAGTTTCTCTATTGAATGCAGAAGATCTACCAAGACTTGTAGGTTGTGGTTTACGTAGAGATAGCTTGTTATTATATCTTTTGCGAAAATCTCGCAGCCATTGTTCACCTGCACATTTATTTTTCATCCATGAAGTTTCAGATCTTATCTGCTTTAATGTAAGTCCATAATGCATATTTGCAGCATCTGCCAAGTAGTTTACCAAAATTAATTCTTCTTCAGTTGAGAATACTTTTTTTGGTTTGGTATGTGAATATAAATATTCGCAACTACCAGATTTTTTAAACTGCTTCAACTGATATATTAAAGTTGACTTTTTAATGTTGCAATGTCTTGCAGCTTCACTTAAACTCATTTTTTGTTGAAGCACAAAATTCACTGCATTTAGCATATCCATTTCGGAAATCTTTTTGCGAAAAACACCAATCTTGCTCCTTGGCATTTTAAAACTAAAATATATTAACAAAATTAATTAACTATTTCGATACATTTAATTCCCTATAGCTGAGCAGAAACTAGGTAATAAAATGAACTTGACAATAATATTGCTTCAGCTGTCCAACTAACTACATTAACAAAATTGATTATTCTAAGTGTAGTAGTGGTTCAAGAATAAATAGTGAATTGCATTAAAATTCAATGGAATTATTTCATCATCATAATACTAGAAACAATTTTGCATTAAAAAGCAATAAAGCACAGACGACGCCTAATAAGGTAGATTATAAATTTTATAATCTTGCCCTCTTAAAGTCCGCAAATTACCGAGGAAGCAGTTTTTATTGGTCAAAGGTACAACGTCCTTGACTGGTCAAAGGTACACGAGATGGGTTTCTTTAACAGTTATTATCTTAATCCCCATTTACGGTCAGACATAATCATCCAAAATTTTCCATAACAAAAAGAAGATGTTGGGTAATGTTTATAATGTCGTAGATGAATCAAACAACAATTTATCACAGTTTTAAAATCAGAATAAGATTAACACAAATATTTACTTTTTAAGAGTCAAAACTTATAATTGCTTGTGGATCAATACCATCTATCCTAAGTATAATGTTTTACGATAAGAAGAGTTGTCATGGACTACTATTTCAAATGACACTTCCCGTTTTTTTTAAATAATAATAGTAAGCCAACAGAGTAGAGTGACCAAAGGTACAACGTGGTCAAAGGTACAACAGGTTCCCCTATATATATATATATATATATATATATATATATATATATATATATATATATATATATATATATATATATATATATATATATATATATATATATATATATATATATCTATATATATATATATATATATATATATATATATATATATATATATATATATATATATATAATAAAATAATATGACACAAATAACTATATAAAAAATTCTAGAAGGAACCCCTGAGTTGTGTGTACTCACAGAGCTCAGCTAATAGTTCATGCGGCATTTGTAAATTAGTGATATCTATTTGAAAAACTAATTTCATAATAGTTTATTTTAAAAAGATATTTAGCTGCCTACCATGCAGTTATGTTATTAACCTTCTAGCACACAGCATTGGGTAGTTAAGAACTAAAAGGTGCATAAATTGTATTATAAACAATATTAAACAAATAATTTATAGTAAAACTAAAATTAAAAGAAAGTACTTAAATGAAAAATAAACAAAATAAGAATAAAATTTCAGTTTTTCAAACTTAAAATAATTATTCGAAAGATGTTTGGAAATTGTTAACTTGTATAACTACTAGTTCCTTATTTGTTCTTTACTAATGTTAAATAAACTAATTCTTAATTAAAAAAAAACTAAAATTTTTTATCTTATTTAATAACATTTATTTATCTTTAAAAAAGCAAGATATTATACAAACTTGTTTAGAATATATTTTGTTAAACAATAGAGAAATTTACGTAAATATGTAATATTGCCTTTTTTTTTTTTTTAATTATTGTTATGTAAAACCAAAAATTATATTTGAGGCATGTACATTTCATAATATTTATAAATGTAAATGACATATATCGTAACAAAAATTTCTTCATTTGTAATCAACCGAAACCGTCGCCATCTTGGGAGGCCAAAACTGGCTTCAAAAAATTTGCCGCATACGCTATCCAGTTATATTTTGAGATCAGTGAGTCTCAACATATTCTCTCTCTCTCTCTTTATATAAATAAACAATTCATAAGTAAAGTATTTGACAAAAAAATTCATTAAAATTATTTTTTTTTTTTTATTTTAAATAAACTGCTAACCATAAAAATTATATATTATATATAAATTATATTTTATATATAAATTATATATTATATATAAATTATATTATGTTTTATATTATGTAATGTAATTTTCAAAAGTAATTAACTTTTAAACGTAAAAGTAAAATAGCTTTTCACGTGATTTACTTTTACATGTAAAAGTAAATTACTTTTTTGATGTAATCTTCTTTTACATTACTTTTTTTTTAAAGTAAAAAATCTTACTTTAAAAAGTAAAAGTCGTTTCAAAAAAATAAGTTACTTATACGGAAATGTAAATTTACATAAAACGTTTCAAATTACTTAAGTAATTTACTTTTTGATAAAAATTAACTTACTGGAGTAAGCAAAAAAAAAGTTAGTAAAAGTGCCATCCCTATTGATTAGTATTGATTAATATTGGCAATTTCCATTATAAGAATGTAAAAACCATCTCAAGATTATTTTTTTGATTAAAATAATAATAAAAAAACACTGTTTCAGTTATTTTTAATTAATAGTTGATCCTGAAAAATATTTTATTTTGAAAAATTGAATTCAAAAGATTCTATGAAAAAATCACATAATTTCAAAAATTTTGTGCCAAATTAAATTCCTTTAAGCTGAAGAATTTGAAAAATTTCGCAAAAATTATATTCAGCTCATTAAATTCATATTAAGAAGACTAACCGGTAGTAACTTATAACTAATTTCGAATAATATTCTTATAGTTATAATATTTATGATTTATTTAACAATAAAATAATTGAACCTGTCATTTTGAAAAGGGCACAAGTCCATTTATTTTAACTATTAAAAAATAACAAAACATGGTTTTTAATAAAATAATTTCTACTCTACGAAAGAAATTTAACATAAAAGTAAGATAAATCAAGAACATATATAACTTATGTAACTTTTATTTTTTATAAAAAAATTTAAATCATACAGAAATTTTTAATTTAAATTTATTAACTAATTGTTAAAAGTTTTAGACTTGTGTCCTTTTCAAAATGACAGGTTCAATTGACAATTCCTCAAAAGTTTTCATAATGAAAAATGAAATCTCAAAAGATTCTACTGCAAATTAGAGAGACCTTGTAGAAAAACAGTTGTTTGACTAAAAAAAAACGAAAATTGCTTATTCAAATAAATAAACAAGTTTTTTAAACGAATTTTATTTTATCAATTAAATCCAGATTGTTTTTTACCACCATGATGGAGTTTAAGAAATCATTTGAAATGCGAGTACGTAGATGGCTATAAACCAAAGCGAATCCAGAGAAATCACGTTCAACTTTTACGCTGGAGAACGCTGCACCGTAAACTACTTGCGAAATTTCATAGAGCCGATCCCATTATGTTTTTTGATTTTTCTTCCAGTAAGCAAGAATGTTGAATTCAACGTCTAATGTCACTCGCGCTTCATTAAGAGCCCATTTTAAAACTAGTTGACGAATATCTTCATCTGATTCTGAAGATGCATTAACAATACCTTGCCTTGTTCCTCCTCCAGTATAGTCAATGAAACGGCGTAATTTTTCAGCTTCAACAACTTCTGAGTTTATCGGAAGTATCTCTTCAGAAGTATTTGATGAATATGACGCATTTCATTGTATGGATTCTTCTGTTGATGAAGAATTTGACTGTTCTTGTCGAGTGCAAAGTTTTTGATGGATTTTGATCAACTGTGTGATTCCTCTATTCAACAGTTCTGTATTAAACAGTTGATGATCCGATGTAAAGCAAAATCTAGGATCCAGAACTAAAGCAGCAATAAATGCTTCACATTTAAAAAAAACTTATTCTCGTGTATTAATTGCGTTGGTCAGTAACAATTTTAATCCCAAATCACCTGCTGGAACGTCTTCGATTTCTATTTTCATTTGAATCCATCGAACGTAGAATAAACTCATTGATAATTTTGGTGATTGAAAATCCATCATTGCTGAATGTATTGGTAAAAATGCGTTGAAATATTCATCAATTAAGCTCCATGATGCATCATTTAACTTTAACTTGTCGTGTCTTATCCTTTGATATGATTCTGCGTTGGTATGAAAATCTTTTACCATCAAAAAAGTGGAATCCCAACGAGGTGCAATGTCTATACGAGGCTTTTTTAGATTTTTATATGTTTGAATATATGCTACTTTTTTGGATTCAATAGCAACCTTTCTTATATTATTCAATGCATCTTCAAACATTGACGTTACGTCCTTGGCAGCTAGCTGACACACATGTGCGCCACAAAACATGGCTGAACAGAACAATCCTACCGATTTTTCAACGCAAACACTGTGGGCTTCACTATAATTCCCTTCTTCATTCTCTAAAGCGCCAATATCAATTTCTTCGTCTTCGAAATCTATAAATTCGTCACCATAAATTTCAAGGATTACTTTCATTTGATCTTGTGCATTTTGGAGAATATTTGAAGCCTTCATCATATTCTTTCCCTGATCTGTGCAAGTTGTGTAGATATCATTAGCACATTTTACAATTTTTCCAATCACATTTTCCAATTGAGCAGCCAAAATTTCGCCAAACTGTCGACCTTCTTGAGTAATTATGCCTAAGGTTCTGTCAACTATTTCCCCGTCCTTGATATATCTGCAACTAACTCCAAACACGTTTCTTCCATATCGCGACGCACTATCAAACATCAACGACATAAGAACATTTTCAGTTTCTTCTCTTATTAGCGAAAAAATATTTTCACATGCATGTTGAATGTAGCGTTTCATGCTGTGACGATTTATAAAAATATTGAATTTTTTGAGTGCATTTTTTACTAAGGTAATTCCGCATCAAATCACCCAAAATTTAGAAAATTTTGAACCATGGGTCTTCAAATTTTTTAAAAACCTCTTTGGCTGTTGAATCTTAAAAAGAAAAGTTAACATATAAAATTTTAGCTAAAAATGTTGAGAGGTTGATAAGATACTGCAATTTTAATACTGACCTGGTTTCCTAAAATGACCCGGTTTTTATAACACTCTGAAAAAACATTTTTCTTAAAATAATAAGAAATAAAAATGGCAAAAACATGAAAATAAACATATATAATGTTTTTTTGATGCTGAATTCAATAAATGTACTTAAAATGCTAAAATATAAAAGGAACATGCTTAAAAATTAATAAAACAACCAGTTTCTATAAAACAACTTTGGGGCCCAATATTTCAAAACACCCCCATCAAAAAAAATTTTTTTTTGCTGTTTATAATCTTACTAGGCAAAAAAAATCTAACTGGAAAAACGACTGAAACATACGGAACTTTAATTTTAAAGATGTATCAAATTTTCAATAAGCTATTTTAAAAAACTTTCAAATAGAATTCTGTAAAATATTATATTTAGTTAAAAGACTTCTTAAAAAAAAAAAAAATTTTGTTATATTTAAGGAAGTCTTAATTATATGATAACTTAGTTATTTGAACTTAACAACTGAAAAAATCATCCTGTTTTGTTTTATATAAAAACTGGATTAGTGTGATATGGATGTGCATTTGTTTTTAAAATTTTGACAACTTTTGTAAAAGTTTATAATAACTAGTTTATAAAAAGTTCAGTTAAAAAACAGCATTCGTAAATTTTATTTAAATTTTAACAAATTAACAATTTGATATATATATATATAAATTGTATATATATATAAATATATCTATAAAAAAAATTAACAATATCTATCAGTGTAAAAAATTATACAACAGTGGGATTCTGAAAAGGTTTGAATTATTTCTATATTAAATTTTTTTTTTACTAAAAATTAAGTAGGAAAAAAGAATTCTCTTTTTTTTAGGAAATACATTTATACAAAGTAGTTTATTATTAGATGTGTTCTATTGGGTTAATGACATCAGATGCATGCGAAGGCCAACAAGATGTTATTGGAACATTAAGCAACGAAGAAAAAATAGCTATATCATTACGCTGTAACATTGAACTATCAAACTTAACAACATTATGTGAAAAATATGCTACAAATTATTCGAAAATGTGTTCTATATGGCAGAAAGCATGCTGTGATCCATTCAAAAAACATACAAAGAAAATTACAAGTAAGTAAAAGTAGAATTTAAGTATTTTAATATATATATTTTTTTAATTTGTGTTTTCCAAAACATAAACAATGTTTTAAACAATTGTGCAGATAAGCTATATACAACTATACATACAATTATACTATATACAAAATACATAAAGCCATAAAGCTATATGCAATTATATATACAATTCAATTACTTTTAGAAAATCTTAGAGTAGTTACGATAAATGAGTCACAAGACATGATGAGGAGTAGCTTAAATTTTGCTCCTGGGAAGAAACTTTGCAAACCCTGTAAGCAAAAGATTGCCAAAAAAGCAGATCTTAAAGAAGAGAAGCAAAGTCAGGGTGAACAAGATGAAGATTTTCTAATATCATCATTCAAATCAAAAAGACAGGAGATCAATGAAGAACTTGAAAATTTTAATATATCACCTCTAAAATCTCATTCAAAGTCATCAAAACATATTCTCTCAGAAGGAAAGCAAAAAGTTGCGCGCATCAACGAAATGGTAAGTAACCTTACTAGAAAAACTGAAAGTCAATTCAATGTTCCCTCAAAACTGTGTTATGAACCAAATGACATTAAAAAGAAGGCTGAAAACTTTGATGAAATTATGAGCTTGATAAAAGAAAAAATTCTATGTTCTGACAAAAGGACTATTGTTCAACTTCTAACACTGGCATCCCCAAGTTGGTCAATATTAGAAGTACAAAATAACTTTGCAGTTACAGAATACCAAGCAAAAAAGGCTAGACAACTTTTTAATAAAAAAGGATTGTTGGCTATCTCACCTTTGTATAAAGGGAAAGTCTTACAAAAAGAAATAGAAGATTCTGTTAAACTTTTTTATGATTCAAGTGATTTATGTAGAACTATGCCTGGAAAAAAAGATTATGTTAGCATTCAAAAGAACGTCCATAAACAAAAAAAACTGCTTTTGTGTAATTTAAAGGAACTATATTTATTATACAAAGAAAACAATCCAGAAATACAAATAAGTTACTCAAAATTTGCTTCACTTAGACCAAAGTGGTGCATTTTGCCAGGTGCAAGTGGTACACATTCTGTTTGTGTTTGTTCTTATCACCAAAATGCCATATTGCTAGTAGATGCTTTAAATATTGGACTAAAGTATAAGGACTTACTTTCAAAAACCGTTTGCTCAGTAGAAAACAAAGAATGCATGCTTGCACAGTGTGATGATTGTCCTGGTAAAGAACCCCTCACCAAATATTTGTATTAGATTTTTGGAGATGATTTTGAGATACACTACAAGCAATGGCAAACTACTGACCGTGCAACACTATTAAGTTTAACAGCTGATATTCCAACGTTTGTTGAACTATTAGCATCTTGTTTTGAAAAGCTACAAGCTCATTCTTTTATTGCTCACTCTCAATCACAGTACCTTAACCAACTGAAACAATATATGGATCAATCAAACATTATCATTATTGGCGACTTTGCTGAAAATTATGTTTTTGTTGTCCAAGATGAAATACAGAGCTATCATTGGAACACCCAATAATGTTCTTTACATCCATTAGTCATATACTATAAAGATGATAAAGGTGAACTGAAATATATTTCTTACTGTTTTATATCAGATGACATTATACATGATGTAACTTATGTGTACAAAATATTCCAACTAATCATACCAATATTAAAAATAAAATTTTCCAATCTGTCCAAATTACATTTATTCAATGATGGTTGCGCAGAACAGTACAAAAATTTTAAAAGCTTTTATCTATATTTATTTTATTTATTTTTTATTTTATTTTTTTTTAATCTATGCCAACTAGAGAGTGAATTTTGCCTTAAAATTGAATGGAACTTTTTTGCCACGTCCCACGGAAAGTCACCATGCGATGGGATTGGTGGTACTGTAAAAAGATTAACAGCACAAGAAATTTTAAAACGACTGTACAGAAACCAAATTCTCACATCAGAAGCTATGTATGAATTTTGTATTGATAAAATCAAAGTTGTTAACTTCATTTACATAAAGGGATTGGACTTACAATTGCAACGTGAAGAGCAAAAAGAAAGGTACACTGGTGTAACAACTCTACCTGGTACTCGTAGCTTTCATCAATTTATACATCTTGGAGATAACAAGGTTGGGGCAAAGAGGTGTAGTACAGACACTAATTATACAATAATCCACAATCTTAAAAAGAAACAAGACATATCTCAACTTAATACTATCACTTTAGGTTGTTATGTCGCTGTAGTCTGTGATGATAAGTGGTGGATCGGCATTGTAACTAAAACCAACTTATAAGAAGTTGATGCTAAAGTTAAGTTTCTTCATCCAAATGGTCCATCAATCTGTTTTAACTGGCCTGAAAGAAACGACTACTGTTTTATTCCAAACACCAACATATTGAAAAAACTATCTGTTCCACAAGCTTGCTCTAGTTCTGGTAGAAACTATGTGTTTGAAAATGCTGAAATAGAGGAAGTGCAAGTAAAATGGGAGCAATATTGTAAACTATTACAAATACAGTCAAAATAGCTTTCATCTTTGATACCTTTAAAAATCTTGTATATTTAAGTAACTTTTTAAATTACGATTAACTTTATTTTATTTACAAATATTTTTTGGGAATTTCTTGAAAAAGTAATATATCTTTGAAATTAAAGTTCCGTATGTTTTAGTTGTTTTTCCAGTTAGATTTTTTGTGCCTAGTAAGATTATAAACAGCTGAAAATATTAACGGCAAAAAAAAATTTTTTTTGATGGGGGTGTTTTGAGATATTGGGCCCCAAAGTTGGTTTATAGAAACTAGTTGTTTTATTAATTTTTATGCATGTTCTTTTTATATTTGAGCATTTTAAGTACATTTATTGAATTCAGCATCAAAAAAACATTATATATGTTCATTTTCATGTTTTTGCCATTTTTATTTCTTATTATTTTAAGGAAAATGTTTTTTCAGAGTGTTATGAAAACCGGGTCATTTTAGGAAACCAGGTCAGTATTAAAATTGCAGTATCTTGTCAACCGCTAAACTTTTTTAGCTGAAATTTTGCATGCAATATTTTTATATAATTAGGAATAATGTGTCAAAATATAACACAAAAGGAAGACACATGGTCAATGGACTGGGTGATTTGATGTGGAATTACCCACTAAAGACATTTGTCCGATTTCATCAGCTGATGCTAAAGACAAGTTACGGCGCATCATTAATCGAACCATTTCTCCAATTAATTGATTTACATCAACTTCTAGCTTAATTCGTTTAATTAATTGAATTTCATCGTCATTTCGATGCCTTGTAGCTGGGGTAGCTTCAACTAATTCAATTTCGTCGGCTTTTTCTTTGTGTTTTCGAAGAAGGCGATCTTTGAGGTTACTTAATTTGCCTTTGTAAAATTTTTTGCACATTTTACATTTTCCTCCTTCTTTATTTATTTCAAATTGAGTTTTCACTTGTTCATTAAATAAATTATTCTCCATTTTTGACTTTAAATTATAAGGAAAACAAAATAAATAATTATTAAAATATATATTTCACTCAAAACATTTTATGCAAGTTTATGGCAGTTAACTATGCAATTATAATGCAATTGTCAGTTTTTTTAATGATAAATGTATAAATGTATAAATTATTAGAATCTTTTGAATTCAATTTTTCATAATGAAACCTTTTTCAAGATCAACTATTAATTAAAAATAACTGATAATGTTTTTTTCTATTATTATTTTAATTAAAAGAATATTTTTAAATTTAGTCATACTAATAAAAACCACTTTCAGTAATAGAAACTCAGCTTGACATGGTTTTTAGATTCTTATAACGGGAAATCGCCAATACTAATCGATACTAATCAATACTTTCAAATGATGCATCGCTAAAAAGGGCAGAAAAAGACCTTTATGAAACAACTGATGTTTGCTTATAGGGTTTAAAATAAAAGTTTTATAAAGCATAACTGATTGCAAAAAAGCAACTAATCTGTTAGACTATTTTCCCATTTTACTCTTTAAATTAAGCTGAAATGCGCTATAAATTTGTTAGATTGAAATAAAATAATATGTTAGACATAAAATTATGTCAAAATATGTCAATAGAAAATATGTCTGACATATTTTATGTCAGCAGAAATTAATTCAGATATAAAATTATGTCAAAATATGTCCATAGAAAAAATGTCTGACATGTTTTATGTCAGCAGAAAGTAATTCAGACATAAAATTATGTCAAAATATGTCCATAGAAAATATGTCTGACATATTTTATGTCAGCAGAAAATAATTCAGACATAAAAATATGTCAAAATATGTCCATAGAAAATATGTCTGACATATTTTATGTCAGCAGAAAATAATTCCGACATAAAATTATGTCAAAATATGTCCATAGAAAATATGTCTGACATATTTTATGTCAGCAGAAAATAATTCAGGCATAAAATTATGTCAAAATATGTCGATAGAAAATATGTCTAACATATTTTAGTTTAGCAGAAAATAATTCAGACATAAAATTATGTCAAAATATGTACATAGATAATATGTCTGACATATTTTATGTCAGCAGAAAATAATTCAGGCATAAAGTTATGTCAAAATATGTCGATAGAAAATATGTGGGACATATTTTATGTCGGCAGAAAATATGTCTAAAAATATGTCGACAGATCTGCCAGACATATTATGTCGTAACAACCCTGGACACTCTTACAAGGATATCAATGTTTTTAATAATATCATGTCTACCTTACTTCAAAAAAAATCTGCTGAAAATAAATTTGTTTTCTTACTTGGTGATTATATTATTGATCTGTTACAATCAAATAACTACATTACGATGTCTGATTTTTTAAACTTTTTTTTTTTTAATAATATTTCCCCTTTTATCACTTTACCGACTAGAATTACAGATCACTCTGCTACAACTATTGATAATATTTTCTCTAATTTAATATCTAATGAAACTATTTCAGGAACTTTGACAACTTCTTTTTCTAATTAATAACCTCAATTTTGTATTTGTCCAAATTTCAATAAACTGTTTGTACCACGCAGACACAATTTATATAGCAGGAGTTTTAAAAATTTCAATAAAGAAAACTTAAAATCTAATTTATCAAAAATTGACTGAGATGATGTTATAAAGTCTAAAGATACTAACTCATGTTTCCAAACGTTTATTATTGAAACAACATTGATTTTAGATCGCTATGTCCCACTTAAAAAAAAAAACAAGTATCAAAGCTTCAAACGTCGATTCAAACATTGAATTACAAAAGGAATTATAAAATCTATTCAGGTGCGCAATCTTTTCCAATAAATAATGTTAAGACCTAAAAATCTTTTTAATATAAACAAGTTTGAAAGTATTTTTAAGAGGTATAAATATTTGATAATTATATTAATTAATCTTAGTAAAAAAATTCAATTTAAAAACTTTTTCTCAAAAAATTTAAAAGATTTTCGCGAACTTTGAAAAGGCATTAACATACTGAGCAATGTCAAAAATTTTAATAAACCCCCCCTAACTGTTTGCAAGGAAATGAAATTTGTATAACTGACTGGCTCTAACCTCTGAATCATTCAACACCTTTATTTATAAATGTTGCTCATAAACTCAAATCCAATATTCATTCATCTTACGTTAACTATCGAAAGTATCTTAAACATATTTACATTATTTTGTTACATAGTTTATTATTATCTCCAACAAATATTCCTGAAATTTCATCTGTTATATCTAAATTGAATTCAAAAATATCATTATGTTCAAACAGAATTCCAACAAACATTCTTTTCGATTTTAACTAGGAATTTTCAAATAATTTTTCTAAACTACTAAATACCTTATTCATAAATGGGACATTTCCTGATACTTTAAAATTATTATGCGTTATTCCAATATTTTAAGAATGCCCAAGATATTCATTCACTAATGATTTTCAATTTGGTTTTTGATCAAAACCTTCTACTTGCAATGCAATAACAATTATAACAGGAAAAATCCGAAAAGCTCTTAATACTGTTCATTTTGTTTGTGGTGTTTTTATTGATTTACAAAATGCTTTCGATACCGTTGACCATAGTTTTTTGATTTCTAAGTAAAAGCATTATGGAATTCGCGGTATTGTAAATGAATAGTTTTGATCTTACCTTTTAGATCGAAAACAATTTGTAAGTATTAATTGTAAATATTTAACTCTAGTAATAAATCATTTTTGTGTTGCGTTCCTCATGGTTCTATTCTTGGTCATCTTTTGTTTTTAATTTACATTAACGATCTAACCAACTCTGTTAGATCTGTGCACTTCTCGTCTGTTCATCTTTTTGCTGATGATACAAATCGAATTATTTTTTATGTAAAAAATATAAATTCGGAACTAAAAGTTGTAGTTCACTGGTTAAATTCTAACCTAATATGTCTAAACACTGAAAAAACTGAACTATTATTTTTTTTCATCTTCGAGAAAAAACTATTTCTTTAAAAATGTTGAAATCAAACTCAAAATTAATAATAAACGGCTATATTCTTCGAGAGTTATTAAATATTTTGGTGTGTTAATTAACTGCCATCTTTCATGGAACTTTCACACTGATGAACTAAGCAAGAATCTCGAGCTAACGGTATGCTTTCAATAATTTGTCATTATATTGATAAAGCTACACTTAAGAATATTTACATTATTCTGATCTCATCTTATTATTAAGCTGAGATGAGAATAAAGTTTGGGGGGTCAAGCTGGAAACTATCGCATTAACAAGTTGCTGTCGTCTCAGCGTCAACCCATTAGATTGATAAACTTCCGACCAATTTAATTAGATACATTAGAGTCCTTCAAAAAACTTAACATTCCAACACTTCTAGCGCTAGTAAAGTATGTTAATCATCTTTTTTGTTTTTGACTCCTTAAATAAAATTTTACCATCTTCCATTTCAAACTTGTTCACAGAAAGTAGACTAGTACGTTCCTACTCTACTAGAAAAATATGCAATAAAAACAAAATATACCAACTTTTAAAACCCAGAAGTATGGTAAACATTCAAACAAACATTATTGTTTATTAGTGCGTCTCTGAATGGAACAAAGGCCTTGTATTTTGAACGATTCTAAAAAACTACATCTTAAAATACCTTTTCTCTATCTTAAACAAAATCAATTTAAAAAAATTCAGAAAAACATTTTATTCTAACTTTTAGACATTATTATCCTTACTATTAAAATATTATTTTAATTTTCTTTTCGTTATTACTACAATTATCATCAGTACTTTTTATTTCTTTCTTTCTTTTTTATTATTATTATAACCTGCAAATTATGATTTCTACATGTTTATTTTTAATGTATGTTTTGATCTATGTGATTACGGTCCATCTGTTTTAATGTACGACTTTGCTTATTATTACTTATATTATGTTTAAAAATTGGTGTCACTTCTTTGATCAGAAAACTGTATGAGTGACACCATCCTAATAAATTATTAACTTGTTATTATAAATAATTTTATGCTTATAATTACCATTATAATATTTACTATTATTTTATTTTTATAAACATACTTATTATTACTATTACTATAACTTGTATTTTTTTATCTGATGTTATTATTATATATTATTGTTATTATTATTATAATTATCATTGTTATTATCATTATTTATGGTTGACGACACGGGTATCAAAGTGGAGGGACATAATCGTCAATTTCTAAAAAAAGTCCTCAAGATCTAGAATTCGACTGTCCTGTTATCATAACAAATATAATAAACTAAAGTCATTAATAGGTATAATGTTATATACTAATTACTTTATTTTTTGTCTCCTTAGTTATTGTTTGTCTGTTTTTTTATTATTACATCATTTATTATTATTACCATATTAACTAGTCTTGTACTATTTGCACAGTCAAAAAAAAGTCCCTTTCATAGTCTCTTCAAAAAGGTTCCTTTGCATTTTCCCTTTATAGAAATAGTATTGCAATAAATTTACTATATTGTAAACAGTATTTTTTTGTAAGTAAAATATATTGATTTATATTCCAGCATATAAAAATGCCATGAATGTGTACTAGGAAACCGGGCTTCAGAATATTTATTTATTTTAATTATTTATTTTTGTCAAGCAACTATTTACAATTAAAGATGATTTCCGACATATAAAATATTTAAAAATATTAAATACAAAATACACTTTATCATATATAGTAGTTTCAAGACTGGAGAACCTGAAGAAGATAAAATCTTATCATCAGCAACCTTTGATAATAAAAAAGACAGTAAAAGTTTATTTTTAGAAAAAATCAAGTAAGGAATCTTGATTGACAATTAGTTCAATTATGTTCTTTTTGAATTTTTGAGAGGTAATGGCTTCTCTTAGTTTACAACTCATGCTTGTAAAGTGGTTCCTTAGCATTGGGCCATGATAGGAAATGGCAAAGCTCGTAAGTTTTGATATAGGGAAAAGTTTTTTATAATTTCCGGTTGATCGAGTGTTGTATCGGTTTGATATTTTAGGAAAAATATTTTCGAAAACTTTCGTATTTTTTTTAAACTGTTGTTGGAACATAAATTGTGTGATTTTGAATACATTTATTTCATAAATATCAAGTGCCCTCATACTTCTTAGAAAAGGTTTAGCGTTTGTGAAGCGATTTTGAAAATAAATAATGCGTGCTGCATGATTTTGTTGTTTGAGGAGACATTTGAGTTTAGATTTGTTTGTACTACCCCAAACAATATTGTCATACGATAAATAACTATGTACGAATGCAAAATATAGCTGAGTTAGGGTAGATTTGTCTAAGATTTGACGGGTTTGATTATAAAATACCAATATTTCTTGAGATTATATTGCTAATATATTTGATATGATCTCTCCAGGATAAGTTTTCATCTATTAAGACACCAAGTAATTTATTTGTGAAAGAGCGCTCAATTTCCATGTTATTTATATATAGCATTGGTAAGGATTTAGGAATATATTGAAACTTTCGTTTAGAATGGAATTAGGAAAACTTAGTTTTAACAGTGTTTAAAGATAGGCCGTTCGCGTTAAGCCAGATTGTTTGCAACTTGAAATAGAGAAATAATGTTATTGTGAGAATGAAATAAAGTGGTGTCATCTGCAAACATGATGGTAGACATAGTATTTGATGCTTTATATAGACCGTTGACATATATTAGAAATAGTAGAGGACCTAAGATGGAGCCCTGTGGAACCCCACATAATATTTTAAGTTTGTTTGTTTGAAAACCGTCATTTAGAAATATAAACTGTTTTCTATCAGTTAAGTAACTGGTAAACCATTTATGGTATGTATGGCATATTCCATAATATTTTATTTTATCTAGTAAAGTTTGATGGTTAACGGTATCGAACGCTTTTGACAAATCTAGAAATATACCTAAAGTGAAATTGTTATGAGAAGATGCTCCACTGATAACTTCAACTAGTTGCATAAGTGCATGCTCCGTAGAGTAATTTGATCGAAAACCATATTGGTTGCAATAAAGAAGATTGTTTTCGTCCAAAAAGGAAAATAGCTTATTATAAATGGTACGCTCGAGGATTTTAGAAAAAACTGGTAACACTGAAATAGGTCGATAATTTGAAACCAGACTTTCATCTCCTGTTTTAAAAATGGGTGTAATAATTCCAATTTTAAGTTTATCTGGAAAAACACCTGTATTGAGCGATTTGTTAAAAACATCTAATGAAACATCTTTAATAAATCCATAGCAATCTTTGATTATGCTTGCTGAAATAAAATCATAACCTGTTGCTTTATTAGTATCAAGTTCTTTACTAGTGAGTTTTTTAAATTCTAAGTTTTTATCAGACTTCGATAGATAGTTCGAGAAATGAACAGGAGTGTGTTTAATTTTACTGTCTAAGTTAGGACCTATGTTTACGAAAAACTCATTAAATTTTGTTTCTACCAATTTACCATCAGAGTTCTGAGTGTCGTCAACGGTAATCACGCTTGGTAAGACTTTATTGTGAATTTTTTGTTTACCGAGAATCTCTTTAATTGCATCCCATGTTTTTTTCCCGTTACCTTTTAGGCTCAATAGCTTGTTTTTGAAATATGCAGTTCGGGTTTTTTGGTTTTTTGAAAATTGCAAAGACTGGAAAATGGTCACTTATGTCACTTTGAATAATGCCTGATTTAAATGTGGAACGCAAAAGAGTGTTTGTGACAATATTGTTGATTGCAGAATAACAGTTTTGCGTGATTCTTGTTGGTTTCTTTATTACAGGCACCATTCCAAACTCATTAAAGCGATTGTAAAATTGTTGTATTTTAATATTTTCACCATATTTGAGATAGTCCACGTTAAAATCTCCAATATATATGTAGATTATTCTCCAATATGTGTAGATTATTCTCCAGAAAAGCTCCAACAGTGTCTTTCTGCTATTAATGAAGGTCAAATGAGCCAAAGAGAAGCAGTAAATTATTTTGACATATGTAGAATTAACATCCAAATAAATTAAAGCTAAAACACAACCAACACCCAGGACATCCTACAACATTTACTGCTTAGGAAAAATCAGCTTTTGTTGATCACATCTTAGCAGTGTCTGAGTTTGGATTCCCTGTGGATGAATTGGATTTTAGGTTTATAGTGAAGGATTACCTCTCTTCCCAAAATAAAACTATTCCATAGTTTAGAAATAATTTTCCATGACTAAAATGGAGTAAAATGTTTTTAAAAAGACATCCTATGCTCAATAAATCCTGTGTCACCAACCTTTTGGAGTCCATGTATATAACTTCTTCATCCTTGGCATATAAGCAATGTGTTGAAATAACTTTTCTTGACTTTGCTAAGGCTTTTGACACTGTGCCGCATCAACGTCTTATGCACAAATTAAAATTATTTTTATTATTATTATTATTATGTATTTCGCCGATAAGAAAAGTTTACAAGTTTATACAATACAAATATATAAATACATGGCTGGGGCAAGAAGAAGACAAGTCCTGTCTTATCACCAAGCCCCTTTAAATAAAAATGTCAATAATTAAAATACATAACCAAGTAACTCGTTAAATAAACGTTAAACAAAACGTTGCGTTAAAATAAAATAACGATAAATAAAAACTAAAAAACATTTTACGCTATATTACAGTGTAATATATCCAAAAGTATACAAAGATTTTTTAATTAATTATTTTAATTAAATTATTTTTTTTCCTAACTGGTTATAGATTTATAAACCTTTTGAATTTAAATCATAAAATAACAGATAATACACGAACAACAAACAAACAAACAAAAAAAAAAAAAACATTTTAAAAAACATTTTTAGTATCTTAATGTGTCTTATATAAATGTAAAGTTTATTATATCAGATAAAAAACAAGGTCATAATGTACAAATTGAAATGTATATAGAATATATATTTAAACCATATTTATAAAGAAATAGATAAACGTGATTACTCCTAATCAAAGGCTTCAGAAAAATTTTAATTCGTTGTCATTTATTAAAAGCTTTTGCTTAAGTTTGTTTTTAAATTGTTTAATAGAAGAAATAGTTTTTAACTCATTATTTAATAGCGTGTTCCAAAGTTTAGGACCTCTGTTAGCAATTGAGAACTTAGTAACAGAGTAATAGGTTTTAGGTTGAACATAATTGTTTTCTGAAAATCGTGTTCGGTATAGATGATATATTTTTTCCAAAAAAGAGTTAAATAAAATAGGTGCTATTTTTTTATTAACTTTGAACATAAAAATAAGAATTTGATAGAGATTTAGTTGAAATACGTTGAGAATATTAAATTTAATGAATAGAGGTTTAGTGTGCGAGAAACGATCTACATTTCCAATAATTCTTAAAGCATGCTTTTGTTTAAGTAATAGTTTATTTATTTTAGTTACGTTAGTGCTACACCAGGCAACGTTTGCATATCTTAGGTAGCTATGAATAAATGAAAAATAAATGTATTTTAAACAGGTTTGATTTAATAACTGCTTAGCTTTGTAAAGTAGACCAATATTTTTCGAAATTTTATTTTGAATTATATTCATGTGCTCCTTCCAACTCACATTTTCATCAATAACAACACCAAGTAATAACAATGAACGCTCTCTTATTATACAAGAGTTATTTACAACGAAAATTGGAAGATTTAATGGGATGAGTCTCTTTTCATGAAGACGATGGAAGAAAGTATATTTTGTTTTTTTTATGTTTATGGATAATTTATTTGCTATAAACCATTCACTTAGTTTTGCAAGCTCTTTGTTTACTGTTTCAAATAAAGAATTAATATCCTTATCAGAATAAAATAAGTTGGTGTCGTCTGCAAATAGGATTGAATTTAAGATACTTGAAAATTTATTTAAGTCATTTATATAAATGAGGAATAAAAGGGGCCCTAAAATTGATCCTTGTGGGACGCCGCAGGAAATTGTCGCTAAATCAGTATTACTATCATTAAACGAGTACTGTTTCCTGTTATCTAGATAACTTTTAAACCATGCTAAGTTATAACTTATGATACCATAATTTTTAAGTTTGTGCAGGAGAATATTATGATCCACCGTATCAAAAGCCTTACTTAGATCAATAAAGACGCCTAAAGTAAATTTGTTTTCATCAAAAGCTTTAAATATTTCGTGTACTAGATGAATGATTGCATGATCGGTTGAATGGCCAGATTTAAACCCAAATTGTTAATCGTAAAGAATTTTATTATAAGTTAAAAAAGAAAACAGTCTGTTATACATAACACGTTCTAAAATCTTGGAAAAGCAGGTAAGAATTGAGATTGGTCTGTAGTTTGAGACATCAGAAGGATCACCTGTTTTATAGATTGGTGTAACCTTTGCACATTTTAAGTTTTCAGGAAAAACTCCGTGTTTTAAAGATAAATTAAAAATATGTAAAAGTGGTATTTTTATAAAACTTATTGATTTAATAATGACAATACTACTGACATCATCAGCACCCGAACTTTTATTAGGTTTTAGTAAAGAAACTGAGTTTAATAATTCATCTTCTGTAAGTTCATGATTAGACATGACAGATTTATTTGGTGTAAGGTATGAACGAAAGTTTGTTTAAGATGGTCCTATTTTAGAGGCTAAATTCAAACCTACATTAACAAAAAAGTTATTAAGTGTTTCTGCAACTAATGATTTATTTACAATTAAGTTATTATTAATTTTAAGATTAGTTGGAAGTGCATTTCGGTCCAGATTTTTCTTGCCAATTACCTCTTTAATAATGTTCCATGTTTTTTGTGTACTGTTGTTTTTCTTTAATTTTTCAGAGTAATAGTTTTTTTTTGAGCGTTTTAGAACAGATTCAAATAAACGTTTATAACTTTTATAAGTAGTTTCATTTACCAAAATTCTTTTTTTAAGAAACTTACAATATAATCGTTGTTTAATTTTGGAAGATTTAAGGATTCCCTTCGTTATCCATGGGTTTAAAAGCGTTTTCGATTTGACTAATTTAGTAATTTTAGGGAATGCTTCATTATAATGAGTAAGAAATTCAGTTAAGAAGATATCGTAGGCTTCATTGGCATTTTGATTTTTTAGCGTCTTGTTCCAATTTACACACGATATAAGATAATGAAAATATTTTATGGATGTATCATTTATAATTCGTGTTGTAACTTTTTTTTTTATAAGCATCAGGCTGAATGCATTTATTTGATATTATAAAAATCGGAAAGTGATCCGAAATGTCCGTTTTAAATATTCCAGTTTTAATTTTTGTATTGATAAATTCATTAGTTATAATTTGGTCTATTGACGTTGCACTACCGCTAGTCAAATTAAAAGCATTTGGGATCTTTGGAAAACTGTTTTGCTGGATTGAGGACTTTCTTACTAATCAAAAGCATATTCTTACTAATCGAAAGCAAGTTGTACTTGGTGAGTGCGAGTCCAGCTGGGTAGACGTAGCTAGCGGTACACCGCTAGTTTGGTACACCACAGGGCATCGTCTTGGGTCCACTTTTGTTCATCCTTTATATAAACAATTTACCGTCAGTTATTAATTACTTGTCAGCTGTATGCGGATAACTGCAAAATTATTGCTCCAATTAAAGATGCTTCAGATTCAGAGAAGCTTTAGCTTGATTTAAATGGTATGAATGGAATGGTCTGAAAAATGGTACATGAAGCTAAACTTTAAAAAATGCAAAGTGATACATATGGGTAAAAACAACCCCCAAAATAATTACTACATGTTTAATGCTGCAACTTTAACTACCATAAACATTTTGAAATCTGAAAAGGAGCATAATCTCGGCATTACAATTACGCCGAATGACAAGTGGGATACACACTCATCCGATATTACGATTACGTCCGATATTGGATCAAAAACTAATGACATCTTAGAATGGATGAAAAATTCATTAATCAGCAGAGACAAAAAACTATGGAAGAAATTATACACAGTTTATATCAGACCGCATTTAGAGTTTGAGACTTCATCGTGTAATAATTATTCAAAACTAGCAGTAAAACGCATAGAACGTATTTAAAAAAGAGTTACAAAAGTACCACACAGTCTAAAAACATTCTGCTTAGGAGATCGCTTGCAACACCTTAATTTAGACACTTTAACAACTAGAAGAATGCGTTTTGATTGATTCAACATTTTAAAATTGAAAATAAAGTTGACAGAGTTAAAAGGCATGTTGAACCACTGACAGCAGAACCTAAGTAACGGCCATCGTAAACGCTTACGCCGAGAAATAACAAATAATTGTGAAACACGTGATAACTTTTTCGCTAATAGAGTAACGAATCCTAGCAACAATCTTCCAAATAATGTTGTTCTACAAACTTCAGAAAATCTTTTTAGAACCTATTACAATAGATTTTTAGATAAAAAAACTTAATTACTACATAAAATGTACAATGCAATTACCTACTTACACTGCAAATAGACTTGTATTCATGCTCTGCTCCAGGAGTTATCTCCTTGCAGTAAATATATACTATACTATGCTATACTTTGCGTTTGATAGCCAATATAAAACATCATCGGGCTGCTATTAACGAAAAAAAAATCTTAGCGAGTATATTTAAAGTCTCACCCAAGTTGTTACAAATGTGCCAGCAGAAAATATTTGATGAAATAAACTTAAGTGTTAACCCAGGTTGTAAAATAATTATATGTCGTAGAGGCTGTAAATACCCTGAGTAATAAACTTATCAAAGTCCAATATTTCAGTCAAATTTTGTACCAATGCTGCTGGATTTACAATACCACCTTACGTTGTCTACAAATCAGAAAATCTGTGTTCAACGTGTACTAAAAATGGTCACTATGGAACTAGGTACAATCACACAAAACATGGATGGTTAGATGGTGCTCATCTGCTTCCTATACTAAAAAAACAGACCGGAAAAAAAGTTCTTCTTTGGGATAATTTGTCATCACACATCATTCAGAACGTTTTAAAATTGAGTAAAGTAAATATCATAATATTTGTGTGTACCACCTTATTCATCGTATTTGACACAGCCTAGTGGCCTAAACATCTAGATGTTACCTATTTTAGGCCACTAAAAGACCAGAAAACTTTTGACTTCGTGAAAACTCTTTGACGAAGTCAAAAGTTTTCCGGTCGAAAACCATTTTGATTTCGTGAAAGAATTTTCTGCAAGTAAAAAATCCACAACACTTCCAAAAGGACACTTTCAATTACTTCTAAAAAAAGTGCTGGAACTAATAAAAGATATTTCTTGTTAAAATTTTATATCAGGTTTTGTTAAGTGAGGAATTTTTCCTTACAATAAAGAATCTCTTATCAATCTTGTTTCTAAAGCATTTATCAGTATTTGAATGACAATCATGCAGACCTTGGACCTTCAATACTAAAGTGCAAAAAAAAAATTAAATGTTCCATCAGGAAAAGGAATCTGTCTTGACTCAGAAGAATCAGATGTTTTACAAGTCAAAAATACCCTAAAAGCGCCCCATAAACGAAAGAAAGTTAAATGTGATATCTCAAATACAACATCTAACAGTGAATGAAGATAATTACTTAAATAATGTAAATTAAACCACATATCAAGTATTTATGGCTAAAGAAACACCAACCCAGGGTAACATCAGGCCACTTTTTTAAAAACTAAAAAGTATGTCTGTTTTTAATCTATTTTATAAATTAATTAGCTCGAATTAAAGGTTGATATTTTTATCAATAATTTGAATAAAAAAAAGATTGAAAAAATATTTTGGATAGAGAAAAACTGATGGTTAAAACTAAAAATTGCAATAAAGTGGATTAAAATATATATATATATATATATATATATATATATATATATATATATATATATATATATATATATATATATATATATATATATATATATATATATATACGGTATATAAAAACAAATGAAAAGGGCGGGAAACTTAAATTTGAGTTTTATACTTGAAGAACTTATTCTAGTAGAGTTAAATCATAAATATTATATTGTAATTTTTAAAAACTTGTTTTTTTCATTATATTCTATTTAGAAGTTTGTTAAAGTATTTAATTACAAAATTATGATACATTTATAGAAAAAGAATATCATTGGCTTCAAAAAATTTTTATGACCAATAAAAATAGCCATTTTTGTCTTGGAAAGCCCCATAAACAATAGAGTGTTCTTGGTGAGCGAAGCAAAATAAAAAAGATAAAAGAACTAGCCACTGAACATAATGAAGCTCTATCTTTAGCTTCTGCAAGAATTGCATTTGCTGCTTGAGAATAAAAAAAGTCTCCATTTAAAAAAATAATATGTCTAATGTTTTAGAGATCAAAAACGTTGATGAAACTTTAGATATAACTTTTCCAATTAATGTGTAGAGGAAGCTCTTGCATTAAAAATGAACACTGATTTCAGTGATAAGCAATATTAAAGGATCAGAAACTCTTGTACATAATGTACATATTTATTCTACCTTACACGATATTTTAGTGGAAAAATTGAAATGTTTACCTGAAAATATACATTTTTATACATAACGAATCATTTGAAGTTTTAATGCAAATATTGGTTTTGATGGAGCATCAAGCTAAATAATTTATAAGCAGAGTTACGAGACAAGCAACACAATTGTAGAACTTCAGCATAAAGAAAATTTAGAAGTAGAAGAACGCGAAATTTGGAAAAATGGAAATCCTTTTATGTTATCACTTTTATCGACCACTTCATCGACAATAAAAAAGAGAGTCCAATTTTATCCTGAAAAGAAGAATGACATCTAAAAAATCAAATAAATACCTTAAAGACGTTGTGTATAGTTTTTAATATTGAAAGAAGAATGATGACCTTTAATATTAGCAATAGGTTTGATCTTACAATGTTTGATAATAAAGTAGTTATCGCACTTACAAAGACAAAATCTACTTAATCCTTCAATGTGTGCAATGCTAAACCCAACGAAACGAACAATATTGATTTAGTAAAAGCAAAAGCTGAAAACGAATCAGCTTTGGCGCTTGGAATTTCAGCATTGCACTGCTGTATAAAGTGTTGGAGTTTATTCTTTATATGGAAATGGGAATTAAAAAGTATAAGCCAAAAGCAAAGGAGAAACTATCTGTGAACTTAAGAGAGAACCGGATTAGCCAAAACTGTTAATTAAAATTCTGACCGGAACACGAATTACATTTACGTAATTTTTTACCTTCAAGATTGAAAGTGAAAGCCTACACTTCAGCGTCGTGGCTATATAATATATATTTATAACCTATAATATATATAACCTATTTTAAATCTAATATGTTTTTTTTATTTGTTTTTTATAATTTTATTTATTGAAAGTTTTAACCTGCATAATATTTATATTTAAAATTATTTCTTTCTTTTCTATTTTTTCATTTAGGTTGTAATTGAAATATTTACTGTGTTGGTCATCCTATACTATTTAATGATTTAAAATTTAAGAAACATTTAAAATGAGATTATTCTCAGAGGCAGGTAACATTTTTGATGAAAAAAGAGATAAATCTGGATGGCAACTCAATTTGCACCACAATATTTCTAAACTTCTAGAAATCCTAACATAATTGATTACTGCAAATAAAATTACAGTGTGTTTGTTGGGAAATTTACATTTTTTACCTAGGTTTACATATAGTTCTTCATAGCCCTGTATGACAATGATTTTTTGATTTAATTTACACAATCTGTGTCGAATGACGTAAAGAAAAAGGTAAAAAATAAATTCCGGCATTCCGGCGTAAAATATTGTAAATCCGGCCGGAATCGGAAAACCTAAAAGTTACAAATTTCGATAGGAACAGACTTCCGGTATATCCCTAATTCATACTGCACTGAAACAGCTAAACTTATAGCGAGGTTGTACGACTTGTATGTTATACCTCCTACTGTATATAAACTGCTACTTCACAGTCCTTTTATACCACATAAACTACCTAGCCAATCGGGGTATATTGGAGAATTTAAATAAACAAATAAGAAATTCTAGACTTAAGCACACGGCAAAAATACCAAGGTTAAACACAATAATGAAGCAGATGCACTACTTTCTGGTAATATCAGATCCAAAAGTATTAAGCATTTTTTTTAGAAAACATAAGAGTTATCGAGGAAAACCGTTACGATGAAGTTATTAAATTAATTGTAATGTAAATAATAAAATAAATGTAAAGTACAGTTTTTCTCTCTATGTATCAGCATCATTTAAAAACCATTTTTATAAAAATATCAAGTAGATTAATGTATCAAGATAATGTGTTTGTCTTAAAGATTCTAAAACTTTAACAAAAATTATTTTGTACGCGTATAATCAACTTTAAAGCGGGTATAAATGCGTAAGCGCGGAATGTACACGTCGAAGCTGTGCGTAAAAAAAGTTTTTATTAACAAATTTGAGATCTTTGACCCAAAATTTATTTTAACAAATCAAATTATTTTAACAAATAACATGTTTTTTTAAGAATTATATCAAACTTTAACTAAGAATTTTTTTAAGAATTATATCAAACTTTTTTTGAGTTTTTGCCGTTTTTTGAGTCACTGTGCAACTGTGCGCAACAAATTCAATTCAAGAAATAAGCATAATCACAGAAAAATTAGTAATATATTTCATTTTTAATGCATTTTAATACTTTTACAAACAGAACATGCATTTATTTCCACAAAGGATTTGATCTAAATTTTTTGTTGCAACTGGTTACAAAAAATCTTCAACTATTTTTTTGAAAATAGATAACCATTTGACACTTGATTAACAATAACTGAAGACAGAGCTGATACAAGAAAAAGTAATAAATACCAAGTAAGTTGTCCAGTGCTTTGAAGCACGAAGTTTGAATATAAGCTTAAAAAAATTGATGTCATTCCAAAAAGAAAAACAATAGATCCATACAAAGCATGCATTTTCTTCCGTGTTCCCAACGATGCTTTAAAAGGGTTTAGAAATTTGATGTTGTAAATTAACGAAAATCCAGCTAATGCTTGAAATGAGACAAATACAATTGCAACTAACCCGACAATGGAATGCCATGTTTGAAAATGGGCTTTATTCATTTGAACTTTGTTTATAAGAATAGCTGCAAAACCCAGCAAAATAGAAACAGTCGCACAAAGCTGAAGAATCCAATGATATTTTGTTTTGGTTTTACGGTCAGCTGAATGCATCAGTGAACTGTATGGGCTGAACAGTAATATTGCTTCAAACATAAACAAACCAAACTAAATAAATATTTTTTAATCTTGACATGCTTCGTAGTTAACATACTACATTTTCAAAAGATAAAATTACAATTTAAAATTCTGGATATAAATATAAAATCAAAATTTGAAGACATTACAGAGAAATAATAACAGACAAATAGAGTTGTTACAAACCAATAAAAGTTATAATACAAATATGATACCATAAATAACAAAAAAAAAGAAATTATAAAAAAAAAAAAAAAACCCAGATAGATTTATATTATAATAAACAGTTCAATCATTCAACATGTCCAGATTAAAAAATATCGTGCCTTTCTTTAAAATATGTTCATATATATATATATATATATATATATATATATATATATATATATATATATATATATATATATATATATATATATATATATATATATATATATATATATATATATATATATATATATATATATATATATATATATATATATATATATATATATATATACTACCGACAAAAAGTTTGAGGCATGCTAGGAATTTTTAGAATAAACAAACTTTTTGAAGTTTAATTTATAACTTAATTAATATGTTTACAAAACCTAAATATTATTATACATTTTTGATCAATAATTTCTAATTTTAACTAGCGTTTTAATAAAATTTTTGATTCGTCAAAATAACCACCTTTATTCTGTATTACAGCTGTACAGATCCTCGGCATACGATCAACCAATTTAGACAGTTTTTCAGGTTGTATTGCGTCCCATTTTACTTGCAATGTGTGCCAAAGGTCTTTCACAGAAGATGGCTGTTCTTCTCGCACATTCCTATCAAGTTCTTCTCACAACAACTCGATCGGATTAAAACCTGGTGATTGTGGTGGCCATTCCATTATTTTTAATATTTTCTGGTTTTGAAGATCAGCTAAATAAGTTTTGCAGATTTTGCAGGCATGTTTCGGGTCATTATCGTGCATAAAAACATACTGATCGGAAAATAACGTCTCACCAGAAGGCAGCATTTGATATTCTAAAATGTCTTTGTACACCTCTTTTGTCATAATTCCTTCAATTTTGTGTAGGTTTCCAATATTCCCCACACCAAAACATCCCCAAATGACCAAAGATCCACCCCCATGTTTCACAATGGGTAAACATTCAGTTTCGTTTACCCATTTTTTCACTTTTTATACAATTTTTGGCAAATTATAAATATCAAAATTATGTGCTCGTTATTTTTCTTTTTACTAGAAAGAAGTATACCACACACAAAGTTTATTAATTGTCACTCTAGTAAACGTATTAATAACACTATTTCTTAACAGTGGGCTATTTACTGAATAACTGATTATTTTGACAAATCAAAACTGGTGCGAGTACAATTAGAAAACACAAGTTAAAATTGGAAATTATTGATCAAAAATGTGTAACAATATTTAGTTTTTGTAAACATATTAATTAAAGTATAAATTAGACTTGAAAATGTTTGAGTGTGTGTATGTGTATATATATATATATATATATATATATATATATATATATATATATATATATATATATATATATATATATATATACATATATATATACATATATATATATATGCATATATATATGCATATATATATATATATATATATATATATATATATACACACTATAGTGTATACAGATAACAAATTGCTTACTAGTTTTAATTATCTTTATAGCTTACAGAAGTTATAAAGATAAGTGAAGCCCCCAGCAAAGGCTATTTCAGTGTGATATCTAACTTTTCAGACTTAACCGAAGGCAAATAGAAAAAATATTTTGCCAATCACAAACTATCTTTTAAGCATAAAAATACTCAAAAGATATATATACATATATATATATATATATATATATATATATATATATATATATATATATATATATATATATATATTATTACTATTATTTTTATTATTATTATAACTATATTTCAGACGACAGGCATGTACAACTAAAGTCCCAGGTTCTTTAAAAGAAAAATATTAATTTAAAATTTGATTCAGTGAATGCATGAAACATTCACTAAGGTTTAAGCCATCAACTGATTATGAAAAACATGTCTACAGCTTAAGATTACTGAATACTGAAGGCCATCCAATCTGTCGGCGTGACGTCACTCTGTTATAAAAAGCATTGTTGTTAAATTAACCGTCTTGAATTGGGAGAAAATAAACTAAAAAATCAGTAGTGGTTTGCTGAGTTAATCTAAAAAAAAAAATGCTAAAAAGCTATTGTGCAATAGGTTGCACTAAAAACATAAAAAAAATCTAGAATTTAAGTCTTTCTAAAGATGAAGTACTTTGAAGAAAGTGGTTGAGTACAATAAATCATGCTGTAGACAGTAGTGCATTTAGTAAGCAATGGTCTCCTAAAATTTCTAATGTTTATGTTTGTTCAGCGCACTTTATTACTGGTGTGTTACTTTTAATTTACATCTTGATTTAGTATTTGTATATAAATATCGAAATATCAGTATTTTTTATACCCTAAAATAGTCAAAATAATATGTAGACAACAATGAAAGGCATTATTTTATTTCAAAAGAGATTTAAAAGTATGTAAAAATAAAGTAAAATCGCCTAAAAAACATATGTTTTGAAGAAATCTTTCTGTTGTTTCTTTTGATTAACTTTCAAAGTAATTGTAGGACATAAAGTTATAGTTAAATAACGTTTTCTGACTTTGCCTATAAGAAAGAATAGTTTGTTTTCCACTAATTCAATATGGTTACTTTTGATTTTGCGATAAAGTTACGTGATTCTAACTGGATGGATTGTTTCCTCTTTATAATTTTGCCATAGAGTAGCACCATATAAGCAAATGCAATATGATTTAAGCAATTTAACCTTTACTCTGGTAGAGCATAAATGAAAGTGCCTATTCGCAAATGTGTAAAGACCCTTCACCTCCTTGCTTATAGATCATTGGTTAGATTATTTTTAATCATATGATTAAGGTATTTAAAAGATTCAACAATTTTACAGCCTGTTACACATAAATTCGGGAAAGAGCTTGGATATAATTTTTGATTTTTGAGTTGGATTAAACACCATACATACAATTTTCTCGGTATTAAAGGACATGTAAATTTACCATTATACCATATAAATTATATATAACATTTATTATACACACAATAACAAAAATGTATATTATATATTATGCTATTAAAATGTTACCCCAATTGTCATCAATGTTGGGTGCCATGAAAACAAAGCTGCAAAAAAAATAAATAAATAAAATTGAAAACGAAAACTAAAACAAAAAGGAAACATAAAAAAAAACAAGATAAAAACAAGTTAATAAATTAGATTGTGGCCTATAACTCAGCCTAATTTTGAAATTTTATAAATTGTAGATTATGACGTTTTTGATTTTCAACCGACAATTTTTTATTCTTATATTTACATCTAATTAAAACATGTACTACTGATTTTCCAACCTACTAAGTTGTTGACCTACTGTATTTTTGAACTACTGAATTTTCAACCTACTGAATATTCAACCTACTGTATTTTCAATTTATAACGACAACTTTCCAGAATGCATTTTTTATATTTTATTGTTAATTTGAATACCAGCCAAATTTAATCAGCCTTGGCGCAGTGGTTGAAGTACTGTCTTCAGAATCGGGAGGTGTAAGGTTCGATGAATGTTGGAAAACTTATTGATTGTTAATTTTTTTTTTTTTTTAAAATCGTAGTTTAAAAACAACAAGGTAATCACAGACCAGATAATCAGTTAAAAATTTATCTCAAAAAAGTTGAAAATGAAAATCTATAAAATAGGTCAAAAAATAAATCAGTCAAAAACGAAAATGTCATAAATCGGTTGAAAATAAAAAAGACTATAATCAGTTGAAAACAATTTAGACCTCAGTAGGTTATCTGAAAATTAGTTCCACTTTTTAGTATATGTTCTTTTTGTAGAATACCTTAGTAGGTCAAGAATTTTGTAGGTCTAACTATCTGACATGAATTAGATTATAACTAAAAATTAATCACTGCTATTTCATACTTTTTATTTTTCAGTTGCTTTTTTAACTTGAAATTTTTTTCATAACTTATGACTATTAATACAATTTTTTTTATATTCAAGTGCAAAAATGAAGACATTGTTTAACAACAATTTATTTATTATAATTAAACATTTTAAGACACAATTTAATGACAATGTAACTAAAATGCGATCTGCAAAGGCTTAAGAACATACAGCATACATTATATATAACTTGAAATATAGCTATGTTGATCGCTAGTAGTATGTAGAACAGGGCTAACATATTTTTATAAGCATGCACATGCATGTTATAAAAAATAAACATAATCTTTAAATGTAAATATCTTATACATACATACATATATATATATATATATATATATATATATATATATATATATATATATATATATATATATATATATATATATATATATATATATATATATATACATATATATATATATATATATATATATATATATATATATATATTAAAACACAAAAAAACTATATATTTTTTTAGTTTTAATATATATATATATATATATATATATATATATATATATATATATATATATATATATATATATATATATATATATATATATATATATATATGTATATATATATACATATATTAAAACTAAAAAAATATCGAGCTTTTCTGAAGCTATATGATTAATTTATTTTAAATAAAATATTTAAAATAAGTTTATTGTTTGGTAAAAAAAATCTAAAACTCGTTGACTTTTTTAATTATTTATGCTGATTAATTATAATTAAAGCATCTGTGGTAATTTTTTGTTTTAATAAAAAAATATAAAAAATTGGTTAATATAGATTTTTTCAATGTTTAAAATTTCGTACAACTTCCTGGTTGGGCAATGTAAGCAATAAAAACTGCTAGAAGTACAGCCAAGATATGAACCATAGTGTAAATGACCAATAACGATTTCTGGATTTCTTTGTTTTGTCCGCTACTTACGTTAACGTCAGAATTTGTTGGCATCATAAAAAAAAATAAAGTTTACAAATTTGCAGAACATTTATCGATAACTGTTTATAGACTCATTTCGATAAGCAAAAAACACGTACGACAGGTTTTTGTGACCCCCGGGGTAAAGTTGCATTTGGTTCTTTGTGGAAAAAAAACTTGTATGTATACAACATAAAATAAATGAAAACAGTTGTAATTTAAAGGGAAAAAACGGAGTTGTTAGTTTAAGACGGAACTGAAATTTTGCTTAAGTATTTGAATTTAAAATGACCATAAAATTCACAAACTAGCTATATTTTTTTATGACTGTTATGTTGTGGGAAAATAAATTGCAATATTAATGTATAAATTTTATTAGATATATAGGTAAATAGTTAATATATAGCATTAGCTTTTATTTTGGAAAAATTGTATCATTAATTAATAGAAAATGAAAAAGGTTTAAAAAAATTCAAAAAAAAAAAAAAAAAGACGTAAAATTTATTGAACCTTCATTTTGTGGAGGGGGTTAACATCACAAAATTTCTTCAGAAATTTTCCAAAAACTTTTTATTAAAAAACAATATATAAGAAATACTTATAAAAAAAATAATACTCATTGCATTTTAAATTTTTATAACATATTTGTAATTCATTAAATGTATTCAAAAGTATTATTAGTTGAAGGTAGGGTAAAGTTTTTTAATTTTCATTTGAAAACAGGAAAAGCAATCAACAAATCAAAACTAAAAAAATAAAATATTGTTCTAGAGAAATGGTACCAATTTGTTGCGAACCAACTTAAGTATTTTTTTTTTTTTTTTCAATGATTTAATCAAATTATTTAAATAAATAAAAATTATAATGTTATGAGCTAAAAACAAAAATAGTGAACTATGAAAATAAATAAAATCGCTAACTGTAAAATGGAGCTTTTATTATTAATTCTGTCTAAACTGACCCATGAACTTACATCAGGTTCACTAGATAAACTAGATAAACTTCGTAACAACTCTATCCGGATGGGTGAAACAAACATCTCCATCTGAATGAATCAGCAATTTACATAATGTCTCACTGACTCGTACGTTCCCGCCATTAAATAGTTCCAGGTAATTAGTTTAATCATTAATTATCCATTTGATTAAATTTACAATTTTTACAATAATTACAGTTATCAAATTGTAGTTACAGTACAATTTGAGAGATTGCACTGGATTCATGTTCCTTATTTTACTTGTGCAATTGTTTTTAAATTATTAATATCTATCATTTCATTTTGTTTGTTTTTTTGCAAGAATTAAAGGTAAAAAAAATTTTTATGGAGTTTTATAACTTTTAAAAATACTTCGTTTACTATTTTTTTAATTTTTTTAATCATAATTTTTGTAGCTGTCAAAATAAAAAAACAAATGATATAAAATTTGTGAATAATTTTTTACATTTTTTTACTATTATTTTGTTGCTTTTTTACAATTAAGTCCAGGCAGGGCCGTCTCGAAGAGATCTTAAAGAGGAGACGAGGTGAAGTAAAATGTATTCTTTTACAAAATAATATACTCAGATACCCCAAACCGGAGTTACTTTGAATAGCGGGGTAACTTTGAATACAATTTTTTTTTCAAGTTGTAATGATGGCAAGAAATTATATAAAACTGTTCAAACCTTAAACATCAAAGTATTAAAAATAGTTTATATTTTATTTATTTAAAGTTTTACTGTGTTTATTGGTTATAATTGCTCCTTAAAAAACTAATTAAAATTTTGGTTATTTTTCTCAAAAAAATTAGTCCGAATACTTTGTGCACTTCCTCAGCTAGTGTGGCAGCTTGTTGTCTAAATTGTATATTTTTTGCTTATAAATTTATTAGGCATGTAAAATCTAAAGAAGTTTGTAAGCCTACTATAGTTATGTTCAATTGCTAAAGCATAACATACTTTATTGTATACATTTTTTCGCATACGGGGTAACTTTGAATAATTTTCAAAGTAACCTTACTACATTAATAGTTAAAAACATGTAACAAATTTCCTAAAATTTCCTTTGTCATACATGTATAATATATAATATTATTATGAATAAAAATTAAAGTATCATGTGCATAATTAGTAAGTCACACATACGCACATTGTTTCTGTATGTGTTTATATGTGTGTGTGTCTATATATATATATATATATATATATATATATATATATATATATATATATATATATATATATATATATATATATATATATATATATATATAAATTAGTAAAAAACACTAACTTTTTTTACTAATTTATTATTGCTCTGTTCTTTAAGAACATTAAGCACTCTATTTGTAAAATACACTAACATAGTTTATATATGTAAACACCACTTTTACACTTTTTAAAATTTTTGTTTTAAAAAAATTTACGTATAAAAGTGGCGTTTTTATTGACTTATGGGAGGAGCTTAAACTTTAAGATAAAGTAACACAACTACTGAAACATTAGTTGTGTTATTTTAGTAGTAGTAGTAGTATATATTTGTTACAACTAAAGTAAAAATAATTGACAAAATACAAATCATAGATTGTTAAATTACAGTTAGTTTTTGTGAAGCTCATATTGCAACTTTCACTAAGGAAAGCTGCGAGCTGTAGTAACATTAGAGCTTATCGAGGCTCGCTTTAAAACTGTTGACAGTTGGAGAACTGATTACTTTATCTGGTAAGATGTTCCATGGATTGGCAATGCGATTGTTAGAAAGTGGAAACGAGCTAAATTATTGTTGTACTTTTCACGGTGAAGTCTTTCTCTGTGACTTACTCTTGGTAAAATTGTGATGAGGGGAAAGCGCCAGTTGACTATGTTGATGTTATTAATGATTTTATATTTTTGGATGAGGTCACCTCGTTTACGACGTTTAACAAGAGAAGATAGGCCAAGTTGTAAACATCTGGAATTGTAGTTTAACTTTTTCAGTTTGTCTGGTATTTTTGTGGCTCTGCGCTGTATTAATTCAATAGTTTGTTCATCCTTCACCAAATAAGGGTTCCAAGCTGGAATCGCAAACTCAATTAAAGGACGGATGTTCTTGGAATAGAGTTGTTTCCATAAAGAAGCATCGCGAGATTAGAAAGTGTGTTTTAGGATGCCTAGCATTTGATTTGCTTTACATGAGGCAATGATGGATTGGGTTTCTATTTTAAGATCATTGGTAATTTGAATTCCCAAGTCACGCTCAGAGGTGGTTGCTTCCAATGTAGTTCGAGTCGTTATTGAACAAGAGCCTAACTCCTCCATTGATTACTTGAAAGGAGTTAATTTTTTTTGGCCAAAGTGCATGACCTTGCATTTCTTTGCGTTTAGCTCCATGAGCTAAGATATACTCCAATGAACAATTTGGTCAATATCTGATTGGAGTTGAAGTTGAGCAGCAAGTGAGTTGACAATGCTTAGGATTTTAGTGTCATCAGCGTAGATCTTACAACTGTTTTCTTTGCTTAAGTGACAAATCAAATTGGACCCAAGACTGATTCTTGCATAACTCCACTTATCACAGGTAACCAATTCGATTGAGTGTCGCCAAGGATAACTCGTTTAGACCTGTTGAGTAGAAAAGCTTTTATTCAATTGAGAAGACTGCCTTCGATTCCATACATTTTTAATTTGTAAAGTATTCGTTGATGTGGGACTTTTTCAAAAGCTTTAGCAAAATCCAGAAATACGACGTCAACTGGTAGCTTTCTGGCTATATTTCCAGTCAAGAAGTCCATTGTTTCAAGGAGACTTGTAATGCATGCTTTTTTCTCTAAAAATCCATTTTATCTTTTTTTTTTTAAAGGTTAGGGGGGTGGGGTTAAGCTTCTCCGATAAGTCAATGTAGACACCACTTTTATACGTGAATTTTTGTATAACATAATTTTATATTGTATATTAATTGAAATCATTTTAGTAAAGATAAAAGCATTTACAAAAACAAGTCATTTTTGATACTAGGGTGTATCAAACCATAGCCACCATACCCACCTCCATCGTTAACATAGGCCTCTTATATACTTTAGTGGTTTAATATAATTTATAACAAAGTTTTGTATATTTGAACTATTTATGTCTTGAAAAAAGACTTTTTTTTAAAAAAGTGTTCAATTTCTTATGGTAAAGGTGGTGGTTTGTTGCCCCTCTATCCTCCTGGTTACGCCCCGTGTTTAGTGATCAATATAAATTTGTAGCCCACTCTTACACCTATCTTTTGATTTGAAGATATTTGTATTTCGATAGGAATTGACAAAGTTATAACTATTTAATTTTAAAAAAAATTTAATTGTGACTACAGTTTCTTCAACAAATCCATATATCGAAAAATCGGTATTTTTTATTAATCGGTACCATCGTAACTTTTGAAGGAATTGTTCGATTTTGATAACTTTTTCATTTTTAAAATACTGTATTGATCCTTTTTCCAATGATATATAACAGTATAATACTTAAGTAATTTGAAATGTGTGTGTGCGTGTGCGTGTGTGTGTGTGTGTGTGTGTGTGTGTGTGTGTGTGTGTGTGTGTGTGTGTGTGTGTGTGTGTGTGTGTGTGTGTGTGTGTGTGTGAAATATATGTGTGTGTGTCACTAATAAATTTTAAATCTTGTATAAAAAATATGTCATATAATATATATGTGTACATTCAATATAATGTTAAATCGAATTTGTTGAAAGTACTGTTTTTCATCTTAAAATTTTTTTTTGTTAAGCATTTCATAGCACTACTAACCCACGTTTATAGGAAAAAAAAGTTGATACAAGGCAGTTTATAAATTATACTGAGTGCCAGTTTCAAATTTTTTTATTATTTTTATTTTGTTATTTAGGTGCCCTAAAAAGTCCTAATGGTCTTGTCACAGAGCACCGCGGAAGTGCATTTAACTAGGAACTTCACGCCTCCATCCTTGCCGTGACGCGAATATGTGTCCAGAGTTAGTTTCAAAACTGGATCTCCTGCTTCTAAAGCAAGCGCTCTTACCACTGCGCCACGGCCGCAAAAATTTTTTAGTAGAAATTTTACCATAATATGGTAAAAATAAACTTTATAAGCTGAAAAAATTATTAGATGTTTATTGGGTGCAAGTTCCCACTTTGTATAATTAAGTTTAAAAACTTATTCCGAAAACACATGAAAAATCCATAGTTTTAACAAATATACAAAATTAGCAATTGTACAACATGTTTTGTTACGTCAATCATCCCAGCAAACTCACCATGCTTGACATATGCATGGCCCACCATCGGCGTTATTACTGGCCCACCATCAGCTGACAACCATGGCCCAATCCAAGTCTTGCTCACCGTTTAAGGCATGGTCCTTGCATGGCAGCCGTTTTTCGAACAACGTTTAGCCGATGCTTTGCTATTGCCTTTTTTTATGTTACTTTTCGTTCATTTTGTTTGCTTTTAACATTTATTGCTATTTTTATAAATAACCAATACTTTAATAAACGCGAGATTTTAATTTAGAGACTTTTGAGTAACAAATGCAAGATTTTAACTTAAAGATTTTAAAGTAAAACAAGTCAGGAAGAAAAAGGTGAAGCGGGGTGATGTTTGCCTACCTAAAAAAGTCGCATGGGTGATATAAAATGGAATGTGGGATATTTTAAATTATATATACAGTCATTTTAGCAATGCGTTTTATATTACCAAATATTTTTATTTCAATAAAATTGCCTTGCAATACAATACATAAATGTTTAAGGTTAGCGAACGGTTAAACTTATACCATTATTTCAATTTGATGCTTGCATGAACTAATGTTTGGTACTTTTCGATATTGGTATTTTTCTGCCTGTCAAGCTGATAGATTTGGCAATTACATAGCCAAAAGTGAAGAAATCGTAAAATAGTAATATAATCGTAAAATAAATCGTAATAAAAAATTGTAACCAAAATAGCTAAAAGTAAAGTAGTTGAAAAATAAACTATAAAAGTTTGTAATAAGATTAAATAAGAAAGAGATTTATCTCTTCTACCCTAATTAATACAGTACAATCTCTCTAATTCGAATTTAACGGGGGAAAAAAAAAGGTTCGAATTAGAGAGATTTTCGAATTATAGAAAGTTGACTTTTTAAAAAATATTTTGGTCAAAGTAACGAATAGAAATGAAGCAAACAAATAGGCCTAAATGGCAATATATATTATGTTATTAAAACTTTTGCATTTTCAAAAAAAAGTTGAGGATTAAAAAGCCTCAAAAAGACAATCTACAGCAATTGTAGATTGTCTTTTTGAGGCTTTTAAATCCATTTCAATGACACGATTTATGTCTTTAAGAGTCTTTAAGAAGTTAGAATAAAAACTGTAAATCTCCAAAGTTAGAATAAAAACTGTAAATCTCGAGTACAGTGAGAGCATGCATCGCTTCGTTCAGACTTGGTTTTGTAGCATTGTCAGAAACACCAACGCACTCATCATCGGATTCCTCTTCAGTTTCAATAGCATCATGCTCAGAAACTTCTGCAATGATGTCCTCATCTGATGATTTGTTGGCAATGCAAACATCGAAATTTAGGTCTACTAACTCATCGGCCGTGAGGTTAAAATCTGAATCGAATTTTGTTTTTAACAATTCGAGATCATCTCTTAAGTTTTCCATTACAGTCTCGTCTACATTTAAGCCACAGAAAGGATTATCATCATTTACATGCTTTTCCACTGCTTCTAATGATATTTTTATATTTTACATTATATTATAATGATTTTTTGAAATAATTTATGAAGGTTTGATCTGGAATGGAATTTCATGCTTTTGTTAGCATAAACAAAGCAGTTAAGATAGAAAACTTAAGCATCTTGTTCTCTTTTTCTAAGATAGCAATTTGCTTTTTCACTACAAGCGAGCGATATTTGGCTTTAAGAGATCGGATAACTCCTTGATCCATAGGTTGGGTGATCGAAGTTATCTGCTCGTTGACAGACTTTGCCTCTTCAGAAATGGTTTTGAAAGATATACCATATCTACAAAAAAAAAATTATAATTGCTTTGACATAACTTATACGTGCGATACGTACGTTTGAATTTAACTTCGAGGTCTTTGGAAGTTTCCAGAGCTCTGGAAAATATTTACTTTATTTTTTTAAAGCAATTAAAGAAAAAGCTGTAGAATAATCATATATTGTAAAGTCATTAATCATAAAAATTGGAGAGAATAAAATAAGAAATTAATTTACTTTTTCTTTAATTTGTCTAGCCATCCATCCAAAGCTTGAAAATTTCCGAGGCTTAACTCTTTCGCAAAATATAAAGCTTTTTCTTTTACCAGCAAACCGCTGATTGGGACATTATCAGCTCTCATTCGTTTGAACCATTTAAGTACAGCTTTGTTGACTTAATAATACGTATCAACTTTTACCCGTTTAGCCAAATTTCCTTGACGAAAAGCGTCAAAGATTTTATCTTTATTATTTTTCCAGGTTGGAAGAGTATTTGGTGGAATATCAAAGATTTTCGAAACCTCTTTATTTGTTTTTCATTTCTCCAAATCCAGTAGAGCTTCGTATTTCAGCTTTAAACTGTTTTCTTTATGCAATCTTTTTGATGCCACGATTTTTTTTAAACAGAAGGAAATAATTCACGCTAATTGTTTAACAAAAAATCAAAACATTCGAAATTTGAAAAAAGAGTTCGATGGTTGAAAAAAGAGTTCGATGGCTTTTTATACGCAGCGGCGGTTTTAAGCACAGGCAATGCAGGCATTTGCCGGTGGCCTCGCATTTTTTTTTCTTAGTACAAGTAATATAAAAAAATTTTCTTAGTACAATAAATATAAACAACGAAACTCATTTATTAAAATTCAATATAATGTATGCGTACAGTATTTTTATAAACAGTATTTTTATAAAATATTCAACTTTACATATACATCTATTATTATGTATGTAGCAATTTTTTATTGCGTTATACACAATGCTTGGCAACCATATGAAAGAGTATGCGGTTTCTAGTCTCATATACATTGACAATGACTGTGACAAATATATCTTTGCCCATATACACCTACACGTCTCAAAGGTTTTTTCTGTTTTTCCATCCTCCTAACTGAATGACTTTTTGTTTGTTTGTTTATTTATTTTATATAATATTGTCTTTACATTTTTACTGTTGCACAAGACATAATCTGAGCAGTGATGGGATGTTATGCTGGTTCCGGGTATTTGTTGTAGTGGTTTCTCTTTGAGCCATTGATCAGTGTTTATTCTATGTATAGGTGTTTTATCCATTGTGGATTCGATGAAGTATGGCTACATTTGCTAACAGTTATTGACAATAGTCCCATAAGCGGGGCTGCCCCCTCCCTGGGAATATCCTTGGTGAGTTTGTGAAGTCTAAAGTTGGAGACTCTCCTTGCATTGCTGTTAAAGCCATCTTGGGTTCTTTGATTTACGACTGGCACTTCCCTTATTATTGTTGTGGCTTTTATATTCACTCCTTACGCTGGCTTTTGATTAGACTCGACGTTACAAAACTTACAACAAAGACTGATTTTTCTTTTACTAATTTATCACATTTACATACTATTTTTATTATTTTACATTAATGTTTTCATGAGGACGCTTGTTCCTTCCTTCTGACTTTGAGTCTTTATGCATTTTATGAGTTGAGTTCTTAATGTACATTTTAATATACAAAATCCTGGTACGTTTTTGGTTTTATATCGAAAAGATTTGTGGTTTCTGTAGTATTATATTTGTTTGACGACGCTATGTCATTTTTGTTTTTGTGAGCACTTTAATGTCTTCATTAACGATCTTTTTATTTTTCCTGACAACAATTTTGTTTTTAGTTTCTCGTTTGTTATAGTTTGTTATATTGCTATAGCTATAGTATGATTGTTGTTGGTATAAAAAATGTTGTGTTATGATTGTGTGCGAGTTACAATTTTTTGGTATAACGTAAGTAATGAATGATGTAAAAAATCAAATTAAAAACTCATAAAAATTTTCAAATTAAAACTCATAAAAAACTATTTACGTTCCACTATGGGTCAAGACCACTTATCTGCATTAGCTTTAATTTCCATTAAAAAAAATAAGTCGGTCCTTGGACTGTTCTGATTTAATTGATGAGTTTGCGTCTTTAAAAGTCAGAAAGGTTAAGTTTTAAGTCAATGTAATCGATCCTCCTAAAATCTGCGAAAAAAATAAATGGTATCGCATTTTGAGTAGTCTTATTAGTGCATCTTCATCCAAAATAAAAAAAATACTTAATGTACATTTAAAACCTATGTGCGTTTTTTGCTTTGTTACGTTCTAATAAATATCCAAAACACAATAGAACACAAGAATTAAAAACTCAACTAATATAATAAAAATAATAATAGAAAACTTGCCTATGGCCTCGCATATGGTAAATCCGCCACTGTTTATACGACAAAAATTTAAAAAGTTCGATTTACAGAGAGAACCTTACCAACAGGTCTGAAAAATCCATTCGAATTGTAGAGGTTTTCGAGTTATAGAGATTCGAATTATAGAAGGTTAAACAAAAAAGTTTCTTAAGCGCATTTCACGGTGACTTTACATTTAGTCGAATTATATAGGTTTCTAAATTAGAGAGATTGTATCGTACGTATTTTTACATATTATAAGGAATACAAAAAAAAAAAAAAAAAAGAAAAGAAAACAACAACAAAAAACTCAATAAGTGCATATATATATACACACTTGATGGTTTTTTGTTGTTGTTTTCTTTTATTTTATATATCAATTTTTATATGTTTGAAATTTCTTGGGATGCAATATAAAAAGAATATCTTACATTGTTTATCCAATAAATCAGAACTCATTGACTCCATGATAATATTAGATAATTGTGTTGTTTTGGAAAAATGCTCTCATTGAAATACTACATTGAAAAATTATAAAAACATATTCCAATTATCTTAAAACTATAAACCTATTGTGATCTACACTAATGTAACTATAAATTTTCTGTATTTCAATAAAAGATTTCAATAAATTAAACACATTTAACTTGCAAAAAAATAAAGCAAAAGTATAAAGGATCATCATTACTATTTGATGTCTTCATGTGCTAACGCTTGATACTACTCGACCTTTGATTTTACTGCAATCTTTTTCTCCTGACTATGTGCCAGGTGATTTGAAAGTGATTTAAACAGTTTTTCACCTAATTTCTAATAATAAATAGATATCAAAGCACTAAACTTGCATTAAAAAGTAGCAATATATTTATATACTATAACTTATCTATAGATTAAAAAACTAATTTACTCACATTATTTTGTTATCTTCATTTTACTTTTTTACATTAATAGTTTTCATCATTCTTGATTAGATTGTTAAGCTAACAACATTATTCTATCACATCGCTTTTTATATATGTAAAAATATTTTAAAAAACTGAACAAATGATAGTAATGATGATGAGAACAATTGTGATTCTACACTTATTGGCATAATTAAAAGGAAATGTTTAATCTACATATGATTTATACCCAGTCACGCAAAATGAATGTCAGGTCAAACTCGTAAAAAATTGTATACCAAATAAATAAAAATAATTAAGTAAACGAAGGAATAAAATATAAAATAAACTGTAAAAATGAGTATAAACTATAAAATCCAATACTCTGTAATGCTTGACTAATACAATAAAAACATTCTAACAATAAAACTATTATATTTCGAGAAAAATATATAAAATATCAAAGTAAAGTTAAAACAAATAAAAAAACCATCAAGTATTTTTAGCTTACACTTTTAAGGCACGTTTTGCACAACCACCATTTCTGTCAGGAGCTTGCATTAGTCATCGCTTTATGGACCTCTCGACATCTGTATTACATGCTCCTTTTTCATGTTTTTGAACTGCAATTGGTAAATTTAAAACAAGGTATTTAGATATGATCCACTTAATTACCACAAAATAATCGTCTATTAATTTACTTACTGTTGATTATGCCAAGGATTTGTTTTAACTACAAGGGAGTGCTGCTAGATTTGCTATTGAAAGTTTTTGTTGGACTAAAAAACTGACAAGTTCGAGTTGACGCGTAATTTTAAATTGCTTGATAAGGTATGCTCTTTTACGACACTTTTGCAAGTATTGTTAAATCGAGCTGTTTGAGTCGATTATTATTGAACAGATGTTTAAATGATGATATCGTCATACTTTAAATGCGGCGACCACAGACTTGCACAGCAAACTCAAGATGCGGGCGAATGTAAATGAGATACAATGTGCGCCATAAATAAAAACTGCAACTGTGAAATGTTTTTTTGAGTAATCCTAGCATTCTATTTCCTATTGATAAAACTGACTCTACTTGTGGTCTGACGTTAAGGTCATTGGAGACCATCACACCAAGGTCTTGCTGGACTAAAGTCTTTTCGAGTGAACGACGCGTGTCGTTGACGTCAACCATTGAGTATTCGTGCGTCGACTTGTTATACGCTGACATGCATTACTTTGCGTTCTCAACGTTGAAATGCATAAGCCAAATATGTGACAATTCCACTGCTCTGTTAATGTCAGCTTAGACTGACATTTGGACTTGAATTGTATTATAATGACTTCATATTGTAAGATTTATCACTTCATAACATGATACGCTAATGAGATACGTATGATATAAAAATAAAATCACACAATTATCATTATCTCAAATTGAGTTGAAATTTGATATCATAACACGAGCAACCTATGGTATCAAAAAATGATTTCATCTTGTACTCAAAATATAATATAATACTCTAAGAAGTTTATGATATCACTATAATGTCAAATTAAAATTGTACAATGATGTCACCCTAAATGCAAATTTTTATATCACATTTTGACATTCTAATGAGAAATAAATTGTTTTTTATCTTTTTTATCCAATTTTTAATAAATTATACCTTGATTAATTATTAGATATATATTTTAATTATAAAAAAATAATAAAAAATATAAAGAGTATATAAAATATTATATTTAATCAAATATAATAAACTTATATATAACAAAATTTATTTATTGTAGTTATTATTTCAGTATATTTTATAACTAATTTAAGAAAAATTTGATTTAAGTAGTATTTACAAAAAAGTATATATTTTAAATATATGCATATAGAATTATAATTGCAGCATAATATTAAGTACATTACAATTATAATGCACTAATAATTTATATGTAATATTTCGCTAATAATATGTTCACACCATATATTAAAATAAAATGAGGGTATAAAAACTCGAGAGCAAAAATAAATGGTATTATACATATTAGGCCGAGTTCATTAATGTTAAAAATAAGAAAAATACATACGATTCTTATGTCATCGTAAAAGATAATATTTTAATAGGCCAGGTGAATAAAAAAAAGCAATTGCTTTTATTCAGTAATTGGTCAGCATTACGTAAATAAAAACTTCAGCAGTTTTGCATAAATTTTCATTCACGTAAAGTTAAGCAATTTGTTCAGTAATTGCTCAGCCTTACGTGAATAAAAACTTAAAGAAAATTCCTCAAATTTTTATTCACGTAAAGCTGACCAATTACTGAATAAAAGCAATTGCTTTTTTTTATTCACCTGGCCTATTAAATCTTATTTTTCATGATGACGTAAGAATCGTATGCATTTTTCTTATTTTTAACATGAATGAAAATTAAATGAAAAAACACAAAGTTAAATAATATAATTTTTATTCTTAGTTTGAATTTATAATAGAATGCACGTAAAAAAAATTTTAAACTATATTTGTTATGTATACAATTGTTCTTTGCAAGCCTAATACACAATCTTTTTATTAGAATCAAATTTTAACTTTATCTCTACTTTATCAATGTGAATCTATTGTTTAGATTTTACACAATTAACAAAGTTAACTCTTATTAATAACTATAACAAATTATAACTAAATTAAAAATTTTATACATAATAATAATTACACTATCATAATTATATTATTATAGTATTACAATAACAAATAAACTTAATGCTCCTTCTAATTAGTAAATTATCTCTGCAATATTAAAAAAGAATATAAAAAATATCATTGTTATAAAGTATATTAAAAAACTTTTAAAAAACAACAAGTTTTTTTTTTTAATATAACTAGTGATTTTTAATAACTTTTAAACATGGATTTGATAACATGTATATATATTTTCCAGATCCCTTAATAAAAAGAAGATTTTCTTTTGGCTTTAAATTTAGAACTTAGTTTCAACATTTTTACTAGTTTTTAACTTTTAACTTTTAACACATTGTTTCTAGGTCAGAAATCGCTTTTGTATAAACTAAATCAACGACTAAAGCAAAAACTTAAATACACAAGTATTGGCATATTTTTAATAAAGCGCGCATTTATTGTAAGAATTTAAAACATGTTAGTTATAAAAACTATAACGTTGTTATTTTAAGAACAATATTAGCGTAATACATGTTTGTTTAAAAATAGTATAAAAAATTAATATCAAATTAAAGAACAAGATTTAATACCAAAAATTTCATCATTTTTTTAATGGTATTATTTTTGCAATATAATAGACATGAAAATACAAGTATTCACATAATTTGTAAAATAGTGCTAAATAAAAAATGTTTAATAATTGTTTATAACAATAATACAAAATTTTTAAAATAAATAAAAATCAAATTTAAATTAAGTAAAAAAATAATTTGATATGTAGATAAAAAATTTTAACATTGAACATGAAGTTTTATATACAACTGTGGTAAACTATATTATGTTAAGTTACATCATATACGCAAACAAAATTGCTTTTCTAATAATTACTTTAAATTTTATGCTATTTTAAATTCGTAATTTTAAACTTCACAGGTATAAAATCAAGGCTATATTTTTACCATTGACTCCAACTTGCTTTTATTTCAAAGAGATTCCCTCCTGTAAAACAAGGTCATCATCCGTAAGTAGTGGTAAATAATCCCATTGATTTATTTGTGGCTAAATGTCACTCTCATTGCAGAATTGTAAACAATCGACGCAACTTGTGTTTCAATTTGTTTACAAACGATAGAATATCTTTTTTACACCTATTGGATAGACACAAAAATTTCAAAACACTTTTTTCTTTAATGCTTTAAATAAACATTCGTTAGAACTTTTAAAAAAAATACTCTCATAACGCAATTAATACATAAAATTTTCATTATACATAAAACTAGAATAAATCGTTACTAAAAATAAATAAATTTTTTATATAAATACGCCCAATAACTTTTCATTTACTAAATTTGTAAAAGAACTTTCGTAATTAGGTTCAGAGATATATAGAGAGATTTAGCTTTATACACCAACCATATAGTCTTTTATTATAATGTATAAGCTTTATGTTATATATGGTAAAACTAAATTATAAAGCTCCGAAATCTAAATATCATCTAAACAATCACATTGTAAACATTGTAATGACCTTTTGATATATAGCCACTTTGTCACAAAATGACTTTTAATTCGAACCTCTTTTCCCGAGAAAGCGGGAAAAGAGGCTAGAATTAAAGAGCATGTTTTTTTCCAAACGCGAGTGTCACTCCCAGAGAGGTTCGAACTAAAGCGCATGTTGTTTTCCAAACACGATTGTCACTCCCAAAGCGCATATTGTCTTTTTATATGAGTTACATGAAAAAAGACAACATGCACTTTGGGAGTGATACTCGTGTTTGGAAGCTTGCGGTAGGAATCCTTGAATTCTTCAATGAAGATGAGATAGTTGTCTTGAGGAACATTCCAAAAGAGGCAAACAATTGTATCAAAATTTCTAAATGTGTCAATGAATGGAAATGCTAAAAAATAATCATGTTTTTCCGCAAGTTGTTGAACCAAGTCAACATTTCGTACAAGCTTTCTGCACTCCCTAGCACAGCGTCCCTAGCGGGCACAGAACGTCCGCTGGACGTCTTAAAGACGTCCAGCAGACATTCTGTGCCCGCTAGGGACAACTTGCGACGTCCATAAGACGTCGAACAAGCGTCCCATGGACGTCTGTGCCCGTTGGGTCATTTCCTTCAAATTGCCCTCCGTGAAAAAGTTGTTGTTGAAAGTTCATCATTTTTGGCCACTCTGGTGCATTTTTTCACTACAGAAACAGGCTTCTGAAGAAGTAGTTAACAACACCAAGAAGCAAGTGAAGTTCCAGTTCAGGTAACTTAATAACTGACTTATGCACAACATTCTGAAAGTCCCTAGCTTTTTTATTTGGGCACCTGATGCTTGGAAGCCTTTATAATCAGTTTGAATGGAGCCAAATGTTGGGAGCTCACCACTCTGATGAAGATTTTTTGACTCAATGTCACATCAGGTACAAGAGTAAACACTTGAGTGAGACTACAAACTACAAATAATGTTTGCAAACTTTATGTCACATGACAACACAAAAGGTAATCTCTTAAGGTTCAACTTGTCCATGATCTGCTTTACATTGTCATATAATTTTCAGAGTGTTTTTCTGCTAATTTGGAGTAAATAATTATACTTTGGAGTAGATAATTATAGCCACCAGAAGTTTGATGCTTGACTCCAGATTCCTTGAAGAGAGGTTTCTTAGTTGGGGGAGAAGCACTTGGTTTAAGTCAAGAACCCCTAGAGACACTGAAAGTGTCTCTAGGGGTTCTAGGTGAAAGTGAAAGTGTCTCTAGGGGTTCTGAAAGTGTCTCTAGGGGTTCACTGAATGTGTCTCTAGGGGTTAAGAACCCCTAGAGACACTTTCAGTGTCTCTAGGGGTTCAGTCTGGTATTGAACTTGTAGTAGTTATTGAGCAGTCAAGGTGGATGCAGTAGCTTGAAAAAGTCAACATAGGAAGTTTCTCATATTATAAAGTTTTCTTGCTATAATAAAAGAGTCACTAAAACATAAGCATATTAAGCATATACGACTAAAAGAAAATATGTTTCACCTGGAGTAACTGGAAGATGCCTTCCTATTCCTATTATAAGTGAAAATTCCTAATTCCTATTATAAATGAAAATGCAAATTCTAAAATGATAACAAATTGGTAGAACTTGAAGACAGAACTCGACGCAATAACTTAAGATTCTGCGGGATTGAAGAAATTGAAAATGAAAGTTGGGAAGACAGTGAAAATAAAGTAAGGGAGTTTTTAAATAATAAACTTCAACTACAAAGGAAACTTTGAAATTGAAAGGGCGCATCGAGTTGGCAAAAAATTTCCTGAAAACAATAAAAAAAATAGATTGATCGTAGTAAGATTTCTTAACTACAAAGACAAAGCCACGATATTAAAAAAATATACGACGATGAAATTATGGACTCAAAAGGTTTGTATAAATGAAGATTATAGTGATCATACGCTGGAATTGCGGAAAAAACTCCTAAATGAGGCAAAAGATTTAAGGGCAAAGGGTAAGTACGCTAAAGTTGTATATAATAAATTAATCATACGGGATTTATTAAAGATATTCTTTGATCTCATTTCGAATATGAAAAAACAAAAATTAAATGGATTCTAATAAAACCTTAAATTTTGAGTCTATTTTCATGATTTTTTTCGAACTATTGATTTCTTATTAGACGAGGAATCTGATCCTGATCTTAATTATTTTACTGATTCTGATGCTTTGCAAAATAAATGCAACTACTTTTATACCCATGAAATTAAAGGATTTCTTGATCAAAATAATATTAACACAATTTACATTAATATTTGAAGTTTAAAAAAATTTTGAAATCTTTAGTAATTTTATTGAAGAAACTAGTAATCTTTTTAATATAATCTGCTGAGCAGAAACATGGCGCAGTTTGGATGACGTAAATTCTTTTACCAATTATGAACCGCCGGGTTTTAATGTAATTTCATTGGCACGAAAAACAAATAAGTGTGGCGGAGGCGTTCTTATTTATGTTAAAAATAACGTACAATATTTTACCCGGCATGACATGAGCATCACTGATGCTGATAAAGAGGTTTTAATGATTGAAATTTTAACCAATAAATTAACAAATAAAATTCTAAGTTGCTGTTATCGCCCACCTTCAGGTGAAATTAAACATTTTAATTCGTTTTTATGTAATGACGTTATTTAAAAAAGTAACCGCGAAAATAAATTTATCTACTTATTGGGTGATCTGAATTTAGGATTGTATTCAATACCGCGTCAATAATAACATTAAAAAGTTTTATAATGGCATTCTCGAAAATGGTGCGATTCCTTTGATTAGCAAACTGACAAGAATTACTCAATCAAGCGTTTCTCTAATTGATAATATTTTAACCATTGATGTTTTTAACGTGTCCTTAAAAAAAAGGCATAATTAAAAATGACATATCTGATCATTTTCCTGTTTTCTTTTCTATAAATAAAGATAATAAATTACTTCCTAATTAAAAACGAGTTTTCAAAAAGCGAATTTTTATAAATAAAAACCTTGAATCATTTAAAGAACGATTATCTTTAATTGATTGGAACTTTATTAACGCCTCTGATAATACCAACTTTATAACTCCTTTTTTAAAACTTTCTATGATACTTACAATACTAATTTCCCCAAAGTTAATTTAAATCTCAATTAAAAGTATTAAATCGCCTTGGATTACAAAGAGTTTGGGTAAGTTTTCAAAAATTAAACAAAAATTATACATTAATTACTTAAAATGTAAAACATATGAAAATAAAATTATATATAAAAATTACGCTAAACTTTTTGAAAGCCTCAAAAAAAAACGAAAAAATTTTTTTATTTAAATTTACTAGATAAATATAAATTAAATTTTAAGCGCACTTGGTTTATAATAAGAGAAATTACTGGCAGCAAAAAAAGTACATCTCACCCTTTGCCAAACATGGTTAAACATAATAATGAATTTTTATATGATAAAAGACAAATTACGGAAGAGTTTAATATATATTTTGTGTCTGTAGGACCAAATCTTGCAAAAAACATTCTTATTGCAAACAGCTTAATGATTGATCTATGTTTCCCTCTAAACTCTTACTTGAACTCTTTTGAATTATCTTTTGAAGAGTTTGAAATTGCATTTAAAATGTTGAAATCTAACAAAGCAGTAGGCCCTGATGGTATTAACGGCAACATTATTATAAGTTCATTTGATGTTTTAAAAGATATACTCTTTAAGATTTTTTCGATATCAATTAAACAGGGAATTTTTCCACAAGCTCTAAAATTAGCAAAAGTCATACCAATATTAAAAGGAGGTGACGTTGAGAATATAAGTAACTATCGTCCAATTTCACTACTTTTTGTATTCTCTAAGGTTTTAAAAAGAATATTGTACAATAAAATTTATAACCATCTTACTATAAAGAATTTATTATACAGCAATCAATATGATTCCAAAGATTCCAAAAATACAATTCCTCTGAACATGCCATTTTACAATTTACAAGAAATATATCTGACTCATTTGAAAATTCTCAATTTACTTTAGGTGTTTTCATTGACTTGGCAAAGCTTTTGATACTATTGATCACAAAATTCTTTTTAAAAAGTTGGAATGGTATGGAATTACTGGAAATATATTAATTTGGCTTAAAAGTTACCCAAATAATTGGAAACAATTTGTTTATGCAGATGATAAAGTATCATCTAATTTGTTAAATATTTCATGTGGAGTTCCTCAAGGATTCATATTAGGACCCCTCCTTTTTCTGATATATATATTAATAATCTACCAAAAGCTTCTAACCTAATGACAATTATATTTGCTGATGATTCTAACTTATTTCTTTCTCATAAAAACATTTTTTCACTTATTAGTTGAACTAGCCAAAATTTCCGAATGGTTTAGATTAAACAAACTATCATTAAATAATGATAAAACTAAATGGATTCTTTTTCATTCTTATAGTAAAAAGCACCAGCTGCCTAGCAACTTACCCTTTTTTTTTTATCGATAACATAATTGTTAAAAGAGTTCTAGTGACAATACTTTTAGGTGTATATATCGATGAAAATCTTAATTGGAAAAGCCACATTGCTAACTTGTGCAATAAAATTTCAAAGAGTATAGGCATTTTATACAAAATAAGAAACTTTCTAGATAAACATACCTTAATTCAGTTATATTATTTTCTAATTCATTGCCATAATAATTATGCAAACATTGCTTGGGATAGCACTTATAAAAGTAAACTTAAACCTCTCTATCGGCAACAGAAACACGTAGCACGCCTTATAAATTTCAAGGACCGTTTTGCTCACGCCAAGCCTCTTTTATATGATATGAAAGCACTCAATATATATGAGTTAAATGTTTTTAATATTCTTTGTTTTATGTATAAATGTATAAATGCAAGACCCACCTATTACCTGTTTCTTTTCGTAACTTGTATTTACAAAGAGATAGAAATAAATATATTTTAAGGAACGATAATTTAATTCGACAACCATTTTCTCAAACTAATTTTGGAAAATTTTTTATTTCATTTCGCGGACCATTTTTATGGAATAGTATAGTTCTAAATACTTCTAAAGATTTTTCTCAAGAATGTAATTTTGATTCTTTTAAACAAAATCTTAAAAAACTCATTTTTTCTACTGATAATATACTTATCTACTTTTAAATTTTAAAATTTTTTGAAAATCTCTTATCTATATTAGTATATGCATATGTTTAATGTATATTCTTTTTTATTTATTTTTTTGTTTGTTTTTTTACCCACAAGCAATTAGCGGTTTCTCTGTGACAAGACCTGATGGTCTTCTTTGAGTAATCCACGTCCTTTATATTTATTTTTAATATTTATTTCTTAACGAAATCTTGACTTGTTAACTTTTATTATTGTAACAAAGTTTTGTTTATTTAAATTGTAATAAATATTATAATAAAGAACAAAAAAAAAAAAAAAAAATTCCTCGACTAAGACGCACAGTGCCATGGGGTGAAGGAGCCCCATAATTAATTAGCTAAAACATAAGCAGCTACTACAGCTACTTTTATGTCTTTTGCTGCAACTTCATACAAAAATAATTTGTCGAAGCATTCCTTTTCTACAATTATGTGGAATCCCTCTTCCAATCAGTGAAAAGCATGCTGAACAACGTCTCTCATCAACTGACTATTCTTTTGGCTGACTGGTTGTGTTTGTTGTTCCAATCGGCTGAGAGCTTTCAAACATGGCTTTTCCCAAATTACAAATCATGAAACCACATGGTGGTTCTTTTATTGCAGGACGAATCTTTATGTTTTAGTAGTCAGGCAGTAAGGGAAGTTGAACATCTTCAATGTTGTCTTTTTTTCTAAGGCCTACTCAGTAGGTTTTGCAGATACTAATTGGGACTTTTTGATCTTCAAAGTTGATAGTATGACCAATAACTTCTTGACAGCGTTTAGTTATAAAGTCCGTCAGTTACTTTTTTCAAACAAAGAAAACATACAAATTTTCTGTTGTCATCATGAGTTTTAGCTCCATTCGACATTTTAAATAGTTTTGCACTTGTACTTTGCTCGAAAGGCACAATGAAACTGCTTGCACGCCTTTCCCGTAATTTTAAAATTAATAAAGAGCCTGGAACTCTTACTTAAAAAAAAATTTTTTTTTAAATTTACCTCCCCAAGGCCCAGAAGGCCACTACAGACGAGGAGGCTACTTAACTATGGTTATAACCCTCTCTCAACTCTATAACTCCGAAACACGAACCTTGACGAACAAGGCCGCTGCGCGAAAAAACAAGTTGAGCGCGGTACTACCAGGGACGTGGTGGGCATTGAACTCCGAACCTCTCGCTAATGAAGTAAGCGGTAGTGGTGTAGTGGTAAAGCGCTCGTTTAATAAGCGAGAGGTTCCGAGTTCGACCCCCACCACGTCCCTGGTAGTACCGCGCTAAACTTGTTTCTCCGCGCAGCGGTC
>NC_088933.1:20910000-21095000 GCF_038396675.1 Hydra vulgaris
TCCAATGTTGATTTTCCCTCGTAAGAAGTTTAAAGACTTTATGTTAAAAGCGTCCCCAAAAGGTACACTTGGTGGAGCAAACCCATCGGGATGGTCAAATGAAGACTTGTTTCTAGGATTTATGAAACATTTTGTAAAGCACACTCGTTCAAGTAAGGAAAATCCTTCTATTCTTTTACTTGACAACCATGAGAGTCATATCTCAATACCAACAATCCAGCTAGCAAAATATAATAGGATTACAATGGTAACATTTCATCCACACACTAGTCAAAAAATGCAACCCTTAGACAGAGGCGTATTTAGTTCATTTAAGACATATTATAACAATAAAATGAAGGATTGGATGTTAAAACTAGGCAATACTGGAAACCATCAACAATCTATGATGTATCAGAAATTGTTGGACAAGCTTTTCCATTAGCTTTTACTCAAAACAACATTACGCACAGTTTTTTAGTAAGTGGCCTTCAACCACTGAATAAAAACATTTTCAAAGATTATGAGTTTTTGTCATCCACTATAACAGATTGACCGCAAACTGTGTATGAAGACTAACCTGGAAACAAAAGTAAGCATATTGAAGAATTTTTGAGTAGACCTGGGCCCTCAACCAATACTGAGGTAACTAGCTGTAGTCTTGCTTCTTTTGCAAACCAGATAAACGCTAACATTGTGTCTCCTAATATTATTCTACCTTACCCAAAAGCTTTTGAGCAGACCTGGGCCCTCAACGAAAACAAACTGGACGAGGTTGTCTTAAGAAAAAGTCTTGCATTTTAACTTCCAGCCCCGCAACACTTCAAATTGAAAAAAAAAAGCTGAGAAAATAAAAAATAAATCTGGCAATAAAATGAACGACTTAACTGATAATAAACAACCGAGACCTGTTTTGAAAAAAAAGCTGAGCTTTATCTTGGAGCAAAGTACAGAATTAAAGGAAAATTATCTTGGCAAAAATTCATGGCAAACGTGCTGTAAAAAACTTTGTAGCAGAGGTGCCAGAAGTTGCTGACACATTTTTTTAAAGTTCAGTACTTAAAAAAGGATACAAATTCACAAAGATTTACTAGAGAAGATAAAACTGTGTATGAATTGGACAAATCAGACATGGTATTTCAGTTGCCACATGCCTCTATTACAGGTGGTTCAGAACAACAGCTGGAAAAACTTTCATTTGGTATTACCTTTGATAACCTAAATGTAGAGTAGACAAATACTAAATCAAAGTGAAAGACTTAAATTTACTAAATTTTAATGTAGACTTTTGTTATTAATCTTTTCTTAATAAACTTTATTTCTTATGTAAGTTTTTAATACTAAATTTGAATTAGTTTAAATTTATTATCATATATAGCTATATAAATTAATTAACAGTTTATATAAATTTAACTAGTTTGACTGAAATTATCTTAAATGAGGCTGATGTGAAGTTCAATTATCCAATAAGTAAACATTATATCAAACTTCTACCATGTTGAGTACTTAATCTGTTAAAACAATAATACCTCCAAGGTACAACATACATACCTCCAAGGTACGCTGTAGTGTAAGCTATTTTTTAAAATTAAAAAAAGGGATGAAAAAATATGTCTGGATGTTTAATAAAAAATTCTAACTATAATCATCAAGTTAAAGAAAATATTTTTGTTACAGATCATATTGTAAAGTATATTTTTTTATATTTGTCAAATTTTGAAAATACCTCCGAGGTACACCAATCTCCCCTACTTATTATTATCATTAATATTATTGTTAATATTATTATTGTTATTATTGTTATTATTATTATTATTATTATTATTATTATTATATATAGTTAGTTAATTTTGTTACTTTTTTACTACTAGTTTTACTTAATAACTTATAATACCAAGTATAAACTTAATAATCTATTATTATATATTTTCACTTATTATAACTAGAATATTTTACTTATAATCATTCATAATTTTTCATTATTTTAATATAATTTATTTTATTTTATACTTATAACTTATAATTTAACTAATTATAATTTATTTTTAATATATATTTACGTTTTCTTCCCTAACTTTATTAATAGTATTTTTTTCATTATTTATTTTAATTGTTTAATAAATATTATTTTCATTTTATTATTTTATTAATTTAATTATACTTACATTATTAATAAATACTATTATTATTTTTAACATTTTTGATTATATTGCTGTTCATATTACTGTTTATTTCCTTATTTCACTTTATTCAATCATTTCATTTTATAAACCGTACTACTAAAATGCAAGGGCGAACCCAGACCATGTCCTAAGGAAAGGGGAGGGGGCAATTTTCAATTTTTTTTTCGATTTGGGGAATGCAGACAATCTAGTAAGGAGGGGGAGGGCGATTTTCAGATTTAATGATCTGTATGCAAGCAAACACAAATTTTTTAATTTTATTAAAATTGTAATTTTATTAAGACAGCCTAACTATATTATTTCCGTTTTCAAACAACGCGCTGCGTTATATATAAACTTACAAAATAAAAAAAAATTCAAAACTTTCTAAGGTGGGATGGGGGGCAATCATCCTATTGCCCCCATCCTTCCCCCCATAGATCCACCCTTGCTTAAATGTCTACTCACTGCAAAGATTGTTTCAAAAAAATTAATATGAAAATGACGTAAACTTCGAAGAAAATCCTATTAATTGTAAATATATGGACATAAAATGTTTCAACTGTGCCAACATCAAAAAAAATAATTTTTCTCTTTTTAATTTAAATATAGCGTTTTTTATTAAAAATTTTGACAAATTAAACTCACATTTATCCCTTATTAACCATGAATTCAGTATTATTGGCAAAATTGAAGCTAAACTAAAAAATGACATCCTACCAACTATCTCATTAAATCTTACTGGTTATGTTTATGAGCACACTTCAACAAAATCTTATTTTGGAGGAGCTTAACTTAATATATCTAATACATTAATCTACAAACCTCAAAACAATCTTAATACGCTTAAACCAAAGTTTTTAGAATCTGTGTTTGTGGAAATCACCTTTGCTAAAAAATCAAACATTATTATTGGCTGTACTTATCGCCATCCTAATATGGACATTTCAAAAATATTTTGAAATATTTTAAATCATATTTAATTCCACTTTTTGCTATCTATGGAGAAAAACAAAACTACTTTTTTAATGGGCGATTTTAATGTCAATCTTTTATTAGCGACATCAGATAATTCTGCCTATAAATTTTTAGAACCATTGCTTTAAATAACTTTCTTCCCTTTATTTCATTACCAACAAGAATCACGAATCACTTCAAAACTCTAATTGATTATTTATTTTCTAATGCAACTTTTGCAAATATTTTTGCCGGTAATTTTATTTCTACGGTATCAGATCACTTACCCCAGTTTTTAATACATCCATTTTATAGAACCAAAATTAATCCTCGTGTAAGCTGCATTTTTTGTCGGAATTTAAAAAAAAAAAGTTGCAAGGAATTATGTAGTGATTTCTCAAAAATTAGCTGGACTAATGCAACCAATGTCGACGAAGTGTCATTGTGACGAAGTGTTAAGGCGCTGCATCTTAGAAGTCTGTCCACGAATAGTCCAATCACAAATTGGCAGTAGTCAGCAAATTCAGAAATTGACGGCGGATAACGGTTGTTTTCGTGTGAAAAGAAACCCTCGACATCACCAACACGATTTTGACTTGCTAAATACATTTTACGAAAGATGTTGGAGTAAGATCAGTGATTTTAGTTTTATGTTTGGAACCTGGAATTTTCAAACTGTGGAACAATTCAAATTTGTTTCTTTTCAAAGGCTCAAGGATTGACTTTTGTCTGGACACAAGACGGTCAGCTACGTACTCGTTGTATTGCTGTTGCCCTTGATCTTGGCTTCTTGAACAGTTTTTTCGGCTGAATTGGACATTATAATCTTATGGTTGTCTGCTGTCTGCAGTAACTGCACCGCAAAAGGATTCCTATCATCGCGCATAGATTTCACCACTTCAGACACGTGATGAAGATAACGAGTCTGAAAACTATTTCTGTCTTCATGATGGCAACGGTGTTGATTACCCAAAGAACCAGAACTGTGAACTTCATTCTCAAGCTCATTGGTCATTCGAGAAATTTCTGGACCAGCCACCATCCACTAAGGAAAAGTAGTTTCGTTATGAAGTATATTGATTGCTCCTCCGTCACTCTTGATCAATATGTTATTCTGTTCGTGAAGCTGGTCATCTGACATGGTGGAGAAGTCTGTTTTAGTTTTCCTACTTGTGAAGTGGCTCTTTTTAAATTCCTAAAACACATAAGGGTGTCGGATAGGTAGCTCTTCCAAGGTCTTGATGAAAACCGACAACTAGCGAGAGTAATTAGTTAGATCAAGTGCGAAGAACCATGGATCTGCTTTAGCATTCGCACGTACTCCTCGAAGTTTGATTCGCAAATACTGCGCACAAAACTCAGTAGCAAGCTCTCCAACTCTATAACGGTTTGCCAATAAAGAAACTAATTAGATTCGTTGCTTTTCCTGGAAATCTACTCTTCCAATGACGCACCCATGTCCTTACAATCTAGCTTATATGCCTCATCACGAAGAATGAAAAGAGATGCCAGGCTCACTTCGTGCGCATATCTTGTTCTCTTTACGTGCGACGATTTAAGCAGCGATTCACTCCTTCAATTGCTAGCAAACTCTGCTTTTAGTAACATTTCAGTCCAACCACTACCCTTCAACAACTTTCCAATCATGTTTTGAATGGCCATTTCAATATGGAGTCCATCATCATAACGACTATTTTATCCTCCCCATAAACACCCTGAAGCTTCCATTGTATATACTTTGCAACTGTGTACACGGGCTGATCATCACCTTGATCACCACAGCACCTTGTTTGTTATTGACAGTACTGGTTATTTTTATTATTACATCCATCAAATGGCGTACTGTAGCTGGAGACTGAATGTGATCTGTTAGCAATGGCAATAGTGTGTTATGACATGGAAAGTTTTCTGGATACATATTTCTTTCTGCATTGAAAGCAGCGAAAGAATTTTTATTTGTTGATGTGTTATACACAGACTCCTGCACAGAATTTAACCAAGGTGTCAACTGCTCAATGGTTATTGGGTTACTAGCAATAGGTGATGCATTCACGGTGGTCATAAGTGGTTCGGAAACAACGTTACCCGTTGCAGGGAGAGTAGTGTATGTATCCAGCAATTTGCTATTGACTTTCCTAGACCAAAGGAGTCCATCTGAAGTGGATTTTGAAGTCGAATAATTTGCACTTTTTATTAGTCAAACTTGATTCAATTTTTTGAACTCGGTCATATAAAATACTAAAACCTATAGAATTCAATTTGTCGACAACTGATCTTTTCCGAGTGCAGTTATGGATCATCAAACCAAGGTACATGGCGAATGGAGTTTCTTGGTTTGCTTGATGAGATATTTGTTGAGATCTGTTGGCTCTGCTACGCTTTACACTATTAAATCGAATTAGTTGCGCAATGGAATAAGCAGCTTCCTGCTCGGGTGCGGGAGCAGGTGAACCATTGTCAATATTGTAGCCTCCTAAAAGAGTATTAACAAAATTTACAAGGGAAGTGGTTCACAATCACGAGATCCAAAGTCGCCTATAAGCGAACCACTGAATTTGGAAACTCTTTAAACATATCTCTTCTGAGAATACAAACTGCCCGAGCAATGTAAATGCCGTCCGACATATCGCTGAACTCGCAAGTATCACGTATGGCATTGTCCACTTCTGGCTCAAAGCTTAAGATGACTTCTCTACTACACTTGTCTTCCCTCAAACCAAGTACTAAGGAAATTATATGATACGACATACGATCTGCACAAAGTTTAGCGATGTCAGACAGCTTAAAAACAGGGGATGATGTACCATATATAAACATCTTTTCCATGTAACTAAACAATTCCGCAATGATAGAGCCACAAGTCAATCGATAGAGATTGTGTCACTATTGCTAAAGGAGCGCTTATGACTGCGGGCCCTGTTGAGAAATCCCCTGTAACAGTCTTTATGATATTTGACTTCGAGTGCTATGAAATCTTGCTATTTTGTTAAGCAGCCTAATGTCCTGCATTTCAATGGCTAGAGCATACACTTTTGAACCAATTTCTTTTGTGCTTGCCTGTACTAAAGGGTGACCTGTCATAGATTCACCATTACAAAACAAACAACAACTTTTTATGTCAACTGCTTCACGTGAGGATTGCATGCACCTAGCAGAGCTCTGGGTGTTTTCAGAATCATCTTGCACATATTGGTTTCTCTCAATAATTCTCTGCAGTTTCTGAGAGAAAAAGGAAGAAAAAAAAAACACTTTATAAAACTAACATGTTAGAGTAAATCATTAGCAAACGATTTTAATGGTTAGCAACAAATAATAAGTAAAACTATATGCACTACATATACTAAAAATTAAAGAAAAGAAAATACCATTACATAACAGAAAATATCATTACATAACTAAATAAAACTAACTTAAAATAAATCATAAAAAATTCATGAAATGAATAACTAACAAAATATGAAAAAGTAAAAACAATATAAAATCTTGTTATGCCGAGCTTTCCCTAAATTTTGAATGTTTCCTTTCCTTTTTCATTCATTTTTAAACTTTTTTTCGTTTACTTTTATTTTCGTTAGTTATGTAGTTTATTTTATATTCTTTCAAATAGTTCGTTCTTTTTTCTTCTTTTTAGATACTTTGTTTTTTCTTTATAATTGATTTTATTTTTGAAAAACTAAAAGAAAATTTCTCCTGATTTATAAATTTTTCTTTTTCTTTTTTCACTCTTTAAAGAATTATTTATAGTCGTTAATAAAAAGCGTCCACCATTTGCGATGTCATTGCAAAGTTCAATCATTAACAACATGTTATGTTTGTATTTTTATTCGTCCGTTATTTGTCCGAATTCGGTTAATATTACGATCGTAACGTAATATAATGGTGTCAACAAGACCAGTGGCGGCGCTTGGGTAGGGCCTGGTTGGGCGATGGCCCAGGGCGCCGAATATAAATGGGCGAAACTAATTGGTTATTTTACTCTTAGCCTTTTTTTTGAATGGGGTTAAATTGAGCTAGGGGCGCCGTAGAAATCTCGCCCAGGGCGCTGGTAGCGCTAAAACCGCCACTGAACAAGACACAAATCTTTCTTATCTTTCTTATCTAAACAAATTTTATTAGCTTAACGGTTTGTCTCGATTGTTTTACATACAGGAATATATTACCTTTAGTTGTGCAAAAGAGTTTGTTGGTGTCCAGCAGTGAAATATTGTTACGTCAAAAAACATAAACCAACCACACTACAGATTTTATCAATATTTAACCCGTTTCTATACTTTCTTTTTCTTTGATGTGGCCCGAACAAATGTAAAATTCCCGGGCCGATTTAAAGCCTCAGTCCGCCCCTGCTCAAGGCTTCAAGTAGGGTTTTTCAAAAACAGTGGTTTTGAAAAAGCAGCTGTTACTGTTTTTCAATTTCAAAAAAAAAACAGCTGTTAACAGCTGTTTTTACTGTTTTTTAAAATTTTATAAGAAATTAAAATAATGACACAAGTTAAGGAGCAAAAAACGTCAATGTCCTTATATTTGTCAATGTCGTTTACAAAAATAAATTTAGAAGCTTTACTTGAAGAAGACTAAATAAATAAAGCTATTAAAAAACGCAGTTTTTGAATTTTATTAAAGGATGAAAAACTTTAACTATTTATTTAGCTATTCGAATACAAACTACAATTTTTTCTTCATTTTTTATAATAAAATTTTAAAAAGACAAGAGCTTTAAGTGACTCCTCGGACAAACGCGATCTAATTTTTGTGCAAAAATTTGTGCAAACTGAAAAAACACGCTCAACGTCAGTTGATGTGTTGGTTTAATACATAAAAGTGCATTGAATAATTTTTGAAGGTTTTCTGTACATTGTTCAGTGTTCTAATAAAGAGTGAATTCCGATTTTAACCATTTGAAATCTGATCATGTTGTTGTTGTTGTATGTTCTTTACAAAGAAGCAAGTTTAATTCGTCGTTTAGTGATAGACTAACATTTTCAGATTCGGATTGTATCGACTCATCTATTTCAGTTTCTTCATCAAATCCAAACAATCGAGAAGCAAGACGACCGGCAAATATCAATGTTGCTTTTGTTGGAGTGTTTGAAGGATCTTTTAAACTCTTTAAAAGATTCATAACATCCTTGTTCAATCTTTCATCAGTACGGATTTTCAAGTTATTGTACAATTCTTCACTGATTTTGCTGTTGATCATTGACAATTTTTTAAACATAAACTCCAAAATTATTTCAGCACTTGCTAATGTTGCATCTTCCTGACTTAAACGTTGAACTGCAAGTTTTATCGGTTCCATAGCATCATAAAGATTACGAAGAGCAATAAAATCAATTGAATCCAAAATGTGTGTCGTATTGAACTCAAATAAAGTCTCTCGAATTGCCATTTCAGTTTTAATAATCGAGTCCAACATGGTTGGAATTGAATTCCAGCGAGTTTTTACATCAAGGTGTAGTTCAATTTCACGTCCTGTTAAAACTTTCACTTTACTCAAAAAAATGTTGTTGCAAACTGTTGAATTTTTTATGAATTTGACAAGCTTTCGAGAATTTTTAAGCAAATCGTAATAACTAATTTCAGATTGTTCAATGTCGTCATCATTTAGCAAATCAAGGCAATCATCAAAGCAATCACTTTCATCAGATTCATCGCTATCAAAATAGTGTTCCTCAATTTCATTCTCTTTCTTATATAAAGTATCGCAGACACCCAAATGTAAAGCATGGTTTAGGCAAAACTGGCCAACTATATCCACAAGTTTAATGAATTTTTTATTCACTGCTGCTCCATCCTGAGTTGAGCCAACAATATCTTTGTTCATGTCAATTCCAAATTCAGTTAAATGTTGTTTCATAGCGACAACCATGTCTTCAGCAGAACAAGATCCAACAATGCGAACAAGACCAGTTTTAATAGTGACTTTATCATCGCTGCTGTGTATATTAATTCCAAAGAATTGTCTTCCTCTTATTGTTGTATATTCGTCTACGCACATACTGAATTTTGCTCCATTAGCAAGTTTTTCCTTAATTATTTCAACAACTTTTGCTTTCTTCTCGTTAAAATCTTCAATAAATAATTTCATGACATCACGTTCATTAGCTGGAAGCTTGTAACCATCTCGTGATATAGATTGACGAATATAATTGTTTCTAGTTATTGCTCTAATTGAAATACCACCAGTTGCCATATCTGTAACTATTTCTTTGAGAGATTTTTGATTGAAAAGTTCAAAAATTGATTTTGTTCTTTTCTCTGATGTTGGTTCTTCGTTGGATGTGCCAGCTGTTGACCTATTAAAATCAATCCCATGTGTCTTAAGATGTGCTTTCAATGTAATTGTAGAATTTCCAGAACAGACAATGATTTTGTTGCATCGCGAGCATTGTCCTTCGAGAGATTTTGTTTTTGGATTTTTTCGTTTTGTAGCAAAATCCCATACTGACGACATTGCTGAAATATATAAGCATTGTTATTGTATTCTTAAATCAAATTAAAATGATTTAATACGTACTGTTAAATGTGGTACTTTTAAAAACAACCAAGATTTTACTTTCTTCTCTTTGAAAAACACAAGGAAAAACACTAACTTATCACCAATACGTAATATTTTTTAAACATGAAAAAGTCGTTAAAAACAGTAAAAACAGTTCTGAAAAAACAGCTGTTTACTGTTTTTCATTTTTGACCAAAAAACAGCTGTTTTACTGTTACTGTTAAACAGTAATGAAAAACCCTAGCTTCAAGTATAACACAAATATCTTTTTTTTCATGTGCCTAGATTGAATAAAAACATCTTGGCCCTCTTTAAACTTTAAAATTTTTCTAATCACTAAAGTCGCGAAAGGTAACAGCGTTAATAGAGTCATCCAAATCATAGCAAACAATCGTTGAACTGCAATCTGGATTTTAACATTAATCATCTTCAATCTAAAGTCTACATTAAAATAAAAAAATTGTAACATTCTTACGCAAGTGATGATTTCTTGCTGAAATCATTTTATTTTTTTAAGATTTATTTTTCTATATTATAAGTCTCACTGCAAATTTTGGGCTATTTATAAAAAAAAGATAGATGATAAAAAATCAACTTCAATAATAAGATTAATAATATTATGGATAAACAACAACAACAACAACAACAACAACAACAACAACAACAACAACAACAACAACAACAACAACAACAACAACAACAACAACAACAACAACAACAACAACAACAACAACAACAACAACAACAACAACAACAACAACAACAACAACAACAACAGCAACAATAACAACAACAACAACAACAACAACAACAGCAACAACAACAACAACAACAACAAATTAATTTTATATTTAAAATTTTTTACATATATCGTCAAATTCCAAAATCGTAGATAAAAATCGGTTGATAGATTTCGAAAAAACGAAAGTGAATAAATTTACCGCGAACTTTAGTTTGTTTATTTTTATTGTTTAACCAGAATAAAATAATATTAACAAAAGGTTTTGTAATATAGATACAGTAATTACATTATATTAGGTAGATACAGTAAATACATTATGACAAAGTTTAATGTTAACATAATATTTGATCTACTTATAACAGTTCTAACGTGTAAGTATTTATAAAAGCTAGAGGTGTATATGAATTTGCTATTAATTTCTCATATGCAAACTTTTTTCTGTTCTTTTTTTTTTAATAACGAGTGTTGTTTCTTTATCTTATTCCCAAAGTTTCTTTATTTTATTTCTAAAACATTAAATTTACGTATTTGAAAATTTAATACAAAAAATAATAGATCTTTGTTAACATCAATTACAAAACAACTAAAAATTTTAAGAATGAGTTGGTTTCAGAGACTTAAGACAACAACATTAATCTGTGTTCCCTCACCATGTCAAAAAATAACCTATCAAAATGCCTTTCTTGTAACTCACTTGTGGGCTCTGGTTGTGTGTCTAGTTACTTGCTTAGTTTTTTTTTTTTTTTTCTAGATTAAAATTTTATCTTTATTCTTTTAATAAATTTTTATCAAACTAATATTCAACATTTTAAAATGGTATTTGTAGCATTTGATGCAAAATTTGTTTTCTTTTTTTTTGCTTACTTCTTCTGTAGACATGGTTCGGCAAGGTATGTTCTTTCTGTTTCTTCTTTTCTTTGTTTGGTTTGCCAATTAGTACTTTAACTATTCAAATAGCCCTCTCTGACAAATAATTGACCATATTACATTTAATACTAGATCCAAACTCAAGTTAAAGATCATTGAACTCCCAGAACTGTGAGGGGTTTATAAACCACTGCTACTCATCTTTTCCATGACTAATCTTATCAAAGATGAGTCAATATTGCTCAGATACTAAAGAACAAAGGGAAAGATTCAAATCTTGTGAAAAGTCTAAAGAGTGAAGAAGCTATTTGTAACATGTTCAAGTGGATATATTTTTGGTTTGGAAGAAAGTGAACAATGCAATGCTTTGACAATAATTTTTTCTGCTTCATAAAAGCACCAAAGCAAGCAAAACTAAAGTAGAATCAAGGTACCAGCTGTGTCTGTCAAAAGATTTTATTGTTGAAGTAGCTCAAAAAAGATTTATATCCATGAATTTTTTCATCTGCCAAATCTTAAACAATATTTTAAGAATATTTGATAATTTATCAATCAAAAATGTAATCAAATCATTTTTTGTGCTGTGTTTTTTATTTATTATTCATATTTTAAATCTAAAATGGGTCAGCAATACTACTCTAAGGAACTACCAAGTCTAAATGATGCTGACAAGCATAACTGTATCATGAATGTTTTTTATATTTTCCTTGGATAAATTTGGTTTCCAATAGTAAATACATTTTATTTATCATGCAGGATTCATGACAAAAGCCGTATTGATGTTCTCTACTGTATTATCGTTTTTCAAAAAACTACCATCAAAGATAGTTCAGCTACCTCCAGATAATCCTTTCTTGATTTATCATCCTAAAATTAAAGGATTTAGTTTTGAATATTATGATCATATAAATCAGGTTTTAAATTATTTTTAACAATTTTAACAAACTACTGTTGAAATCAGTAGTATCTAAGCAGATACATGTACACTCTATTTAATGACTAAGGTTATATTAATCTTTTAGATTATAAACTATATGAAGCTGCTTTTCTCCAACACCTAACTCAATATAAAGAATGCATAGTAGTTTTCCCATTTACTTTTACTAGTACTAATCTGTCTTTTGTCACTGAAGCTTTATCTGTATATACTTTAAATAACTTTCCATAAAAGTGAAAAGAAGTCAGCTTATATGTAGAGTTAGTCAAGTCTTTTATATTCTGTCTGTTTTATTGAGCTTCTGAACTTATTACTTTATCAACAGCTAAGTGTGAGGATGGTTAGACACAACAAATTTTTTTTTCTTCCTCCTGATATAGCTATAACATCACTTATGATAGCAGTTTGCTGGTTGACAGAAAATCTTTCTCCTACAGCAGTTCTTGCCATAAATTTTGAATATCTTTAGGTAGTATTGTTCTTTATTTTTCCTCTTGAGAATCATCTTAGATCAATTGTAACAGTGATTGCATTTCAAGCCTAAAGAAATATCAGTAGCATCACTTTATGAGCTAAAGGACTGAATCTTTTTTTTTTTTTTCTTTCTTTAAATGATTCTCTTTTTAGATTTTTTCTTTGTAGATCATTCATTAGCTTTTTTAAAGATTAAATCAGAAATGACAAACTTATCTTATTTCTTTTTACATTTTCAAGAAAATAATGTCCATACATTTTCTTTTGTCTTTTTCCATCTGTTGTCATTTTATCAGTTATAGATTTTATGTAATGTCCCAACCAAAATATTTACAAAAATTCAATTAAGAAGTTACATCTATTCTAGACTGCTCTTGGTGTTGTTCTGTTTTAAGGGTATGCAGCATTTTGTCTTTAATTTTGGAAGAAAAAAAGTGGATAGTAAGCTTTATTCTTTTTATGTTATGCATTGTGAGAATATACAGAAAAAGAATTGAATTAAATGATGCTTTAGGGTGGCACACACAGGGTTGAAAACTGTCAAAAAAAGATAAAATTCAAAAAAAACTAAATTTCGTAACCCATGTGCCAGCTTTAATCTTTTTTTAAATTAAAAAATCTTATGAAACAAATGCACAAATTTTAAGCTTCCACTCTAGTCCAACAAAAATTTTGACCTAAATATGAACTACTCAAGTTAAAACACTATGCAGAGGCATATTGACATTTAAGTAAATTAACATTTCCATTAAATGTTAATTTCCATAACATTAGATATTAAATTGTATTTTATATGTATTACACTAATTGTATTTTATTATTTTAATATATAAGAAAATGGTACGATCATCAAGGCGGCCACATTCTTTACTGTCTAATTCATTTCAAAGTGATAGTAAGTAAATTATATATTTATGATTTTAAAATAAAGTTCTATATATTTAAAGTATATATGTATTGATTTTTTCAAATATGCTTAAATACTTATCCAGAGCCAGCAACACTTATCCAGAGCCAGCATTTTAATATAAGGAGGAGGATAGGAGAGGTGCAAAATTGTCAATTTCTAAATAAAGTCTATACCTTGAAATTTCTATACCTCTTTACCTTGAAATTAAAGGTTAAAAAAAAGATATTTTATAAAAAAATTGCCCATGCAAACTCTCTGCCCTCCTGTGGGGACTCATCCCCCTACCCTGGATGTGCCCCTATATTCCAAAAAGCACAAAATCAGAAAATAAGCCTTAAACTTCTAATTATAGTACATTAGTTTTAAAAAAATTAAGCTGCTCTTAAAATTTTTAATAATAAAAAAAAATTCTCCTATTACTTATCTATTGGAAATTCTAAAATCAATATATAATTTAAGTGAATGGGGAACCATTCTCTCTTTATGACATAATAATAATAATCTAAGACATAATTGTATCTGGTCAAAACCTGTTAATGTAAATATCAATAACTTTAGGAAATAAAAGATCTGTTTTTATACAAATTGTTGAATGAAGAAATTTGATCAGAACTTCATTGCATAAGTTAACTGTGTAAATACAACAAATAAAAATATGCTTTATATTTTTATTTGTTGTACTTATACAGTTAATTTGCACAATGTACTGATCTATAAGCAGTGTAGTTTTGATCTATATATAACATAAATGTTTTCTGTATACATGTTCATACATGTTGTACAAGATTTTAATCTTTTATTTTTATTTTTTTATTATACACATAGCCTTTAAGGATTGACCAGAAATCTTCAATAAGTCGTATTTCTGGGACACAAACCAACTTATCAACTTAACATAACAGATATTTTTTTCATCTGGGTAATTGGTTATACTTCTGGCATAGTGCACAAAGGCCAAGCCAGGCAAAAATATATAATTACCATAATGATTGATAATTAAAGGAATCAATCATTTGATGATGAAGTTATTTTTATACACTTTTTCCAGTTAGTTTCCAGTTCTACTTTTTTGTTGTTAAATAACAATATTTTATGAACCAAATGAGGTATCATCCTGAAATTTTGTACATAGACAGTCTACCACATGGCGGATACAAATTTCAAATTGAAAATTTTTTTGACCACCATAATTACATGTAAATTAGATAATAAAGGCATATATTTTGGGGTATTTCAACAGTCAAATGGTGATGTCACCTTGGTCATTTTTTTGAGGCATTAATTTTTATTTTATTTACAGACCATATAGTAATTATTTAACATTTATTAATTAGTTAAGTAAATATAAAAATTCTGCAAAGTAACACGAAACTAATATTTGGGTAATTCCACATCAAATCACCCAGTCCATTGAACCATGTGTCTTCTTTTTGTGATATAAATAAATTTCAAGGTTATTATTACCCTCAAAAAGACTTTAACAATATCTTTTTACAACATAAAGTTAAGATATAGCTAATTTTGTCATAAATAAGTTAGCAACAAATTTTATTCTCACTCAGCATATATATAAGCTTTACTTAAAAGGCTGTATTTAGAAAAGTTGAAAAGTGCAGTAATATATTTTTAATTAATAGTGATGTTTAATACCTAGATTGTAAGTTATAACAATGCCTCCCAAAAAATGACCAAGGTGACATCACCATTTTGATCATCGAAATACCCCATAATATATATCTTTATTATCTTATCTACATGTAATTATGGTAGTCAAAAAAATTTTCAATTTAAAATTTGTATCCGCCATGTGGAAGATTGTCTATGTACAAAATTTCAGGATGATATCTCATTTCAACTTGGAAGAAATGCAGTTAAGTCATTTTTTAATATCTCCAAGTATAGCAAAAACTATATAAACTCTCTATTTAAAGTTCGGAAGATATCGACTTACATACAACAAAATAAAATAAACCTAATTATCCATCTATTAAATGATAAAGTAACTTTTGAAAACATCAATTCTCAGCTTAACTATTGTTCATTAAAATATTCATTTTTAGATGATATGAAGGAATTATGTAAAATAAATATGAAAAACTTAATTCAGGATAAGAAGAAAGTGAAAATTAATATTTCAGAAAATATAATTCCTGAAGACACTTATTAAATTTTAGTACAGGCAATTCAATGTTGGAATGCAAAACAACAGCAAACAATTTTCAAAAATACTCTTGAAGAAAACATTCCCAAGTGATCTACACGTGATCTCTCTATACATCTTAAACTATTTTTATGTATTTTCAGCTTGTAAACACATTTACAGAGGGTGTTTAATAAAATAATAAGAAATAAATTTGGTTCATAAAATAATGCTATTTAACAACAAAAAAGTATTTTTTTTTGTTGTTAAATAGCAAAAATGCTGAGTCAGCATAAATAAGAAAATTGAATCCTGAATATCTCAAGAACCGTAAGGGGTTGGAGGTTTCAAATTTCAGATTTAAATAATTTTCATAAACCCTATAACATATAAAAAAATTAGCAAAATCCAAAACATGGGGTAACATGAGCCTGCTGATTTGACATGGAATTACCCTCACAAGAATTTTTTTTTAAACTTGCTTTTGTATTTATATTTTACATTTTTGGTGCATTTTTTGGACTGAGTAAAATCCAGTATTAGATTTTATATTTTTATGTTTGTCCCTGTACGCTAAGTCCCTGTTTTTGCAGGTGAGCTTCATATGTAAGAAGTGAGTTCTCATTTGATTTCAACATTAGAAGTAAATTGAAATGTTCAATTTTGTGGCGTTTGTAAACATGCTGATCAAGTTTATCTAAACCAATACCTGTTCCGTACTTATAGATATGTAAACTGGTTCTAAATCTTAGGTTATTAGTTTTCCCAATATATGTTACTTTTTCATCATATTCATTTCACCATAGAAAATAAATAATGCCTTTAGAACTACATGATATTTTCCTGATAATGTTGTAAAAATGGTTAACAAACTGAAGAAACATAGTATATTACTTATTACTGCATTTTAATGTGACTTTAAAACTTTGCATTCATTGTTTAATGAAAGCTGGTACCCTATTGAAACTTGATGTATTTATGTGTCTTACCCCTATAACATTTTAAAGTTACATTACGTCTCAATCAGTTACAATTGGTAACAAGGTTACATTCTCTAATTATTAATTAAATATTAAGTTAATACACTTGAAAATGCTGTAAATGTTTGTTCATCTATGCCGTTTTGCTAAATGCTATTTTTTATTTTATTTTTATTGTTAATAGCTTCATCTCAATTGGTTACTTAGTCATGGAAAAAAAAAAGTCTCAATTCGCAATGTTACCTCTTAACTATTTTTTTTTTCGAAAAAAACTTTTCAAAGTATAACCAATTGAGATGTAACCCAACAACTAAATCTAGATTTGAGACGTAACTAAATTACATCTCATATATAGATTTTTTTAACGTTACATTATGTCTCAATTAGTTAAAAACAAAAAAAAAGATGTAATGTAACATAAAAAAAATTATATTTGTAACATATTTTAGTTACGCTTCAATTCTTAAATGTTTTACGTTATGCTATGTTTCGGTTGGTTATACTTTTAAAGGTAATAAGTACCTTAGATTGCCTAAGTACCATAAGTTGTTTTAACTTTTAAATGTACTTTTTTTTTTTTTTTTTTTAGGTAAATACAACTTTTAAAGCTTTAAAAGTAAACGATGATAATTAGCAGTTTTAAAAAATATTTTTTAGTTATAGAAAATTTATAACTAAAAAATATTTTTTAAAACTGCTAATTATCATCGTTTATTTTAATTGTAAAATAGATATTAATTAGTTACTTTTTTTTTTGTAGCTAATTTGTCACAAAAAAAAAAAAAAAGTTTCAATTTTCAAAGTTGTCACAATTACTTTATTTAAACCTACAAAAGTGTAACTTTTGTAGGTTTAAATAAAGTAATTGTGATTAACTAAAAAGTGTAAACTAAAACATAACTTATCGTTAACAAAAATCTATATATATATACAATTTTTTAACTCATTTCTCCGCACAGCGGCCATGTTCGTCAAGGTTCGTGTTTTGGAGTTATAGAGTTAAGAGAGGGTTATACCACAAATAAGTAGCCTCCTCGTCTGTAGTGGCCTTCTCGGCCTTGAGGAGGTGAATTAACAAAAAAAAAAAAAATAATAACTATATTTTAAAAATCAATTAGTTTAAGCCAATTATGTGTATAAATTGTGCTTTCTGTCTATACTTTCTAATTTATCTTTCTGACTTGACTTCACTCTTTTACTAACTTATGGTTTTCTTTTACATCTCTCTCTCTTTCTCTCTCTCTCTCCATATATATATAAATGTTTATATGAAAAAACAATAAAATAGAAAGATACAATAGGTTACAATATTACATGTTATTAGATCAAAATGTTACGTGTTCTTACATAAAATTTTACACTTAGCGTTATGTTAAAGTGTTACCTATTGTTACGTTACAATGTTATGTCTCGTTTATGTAAAAATAAGGGACCTTTTGCACATAACTTTACGTTACACTGTTATGTATTGTTACGTAAAATGTTATGTCTCGGTTACTTAAAAATAACGGACATTTTGCACATAACATAACAAATCTTGTTTACATTACAATACGTAATGTAACTTTAAAATGTTATAGGGGTTTAATTATTATTTGATTAGCTTGATAGTACAATAAAGATGTTTACAAAAACTGATTTTGAATTATTGTTTCAATAACTAAGTTCAATTTGTTATCTAAAACAATATATTACCATCTAATTTATCATAATTGTAACTATTTGTAGTAATATCAAATATGTAACTATTTATCAAATGATCAAAATAAATATTTGTAAAATTTGTTGTTCTAAAAGTATTAGATTGTTCTGTTCTCTTTTCTAGGGTGCTTATCCCTGTGGTCAAGCTTTAATAATTCTATTAATAATGACTTTAACTAGATAGGGGGATCAAACTAAAAACCTTTTGAGTTTTGTGTTGTAAAAGTTTCCATTTTTGCGAGGTTAGGAAACAAAACAAAGAATGTTTTGTTTTTTAATAACTACATCTCAACCAGACTGCAAGCAGTTACTTTTAAGTTAGGAGTTGCTAACAAACAAAGAATTTGTTAAAATGGAAGGAAATAATTAACAGAAGATTTGTAAAGTTGTAGGTTGTATGAATTATAAAAACTTGAGGATGGTAGAGTTCCAAAGCATTGATGTGCAAGGAAAAAAACTAGAAATATCTTAACATAAGAGAGATACAGTAAAAGAATGCAACTTTGCTGAACGATTAGTCAAGCAAGATTAAGTTTTGGTTAATAAAACTAGTAATGATATTATTTGTAGAATAGAGAAAGAAATATAACCTTACTACAGTGAGACAGTGGTTCAAACTTGGCAGATAGAGCAAATACATATTCAATTGCATATTTTTATATTGGAATATTTAACTCATAAGTACATGGAAGTGGAGGATAGATTTTCAATTTATTGTTGGTCATGTTTTTAAATTTTATTCAAAAAGACTATTTTAAGTCAATAGTCAAAGAACTTTTACAGTTTTCATGAAATGTAAGCTAAACAACACATATATAATTTACGTTTTTTAAAAGTTTTATTGAAAGGCTGATTATTATTGTTTTTTTATTAAATAATGTACACACATTAAATCTTATGTTTTTAAATGAAGATTCTTTGTTAGGCACATTTAAATTAGAGCTGTAATATGTGCAAGAAATATTTACAAGAGTTTTGTGTAGAGGTGAATCATAGGAACTATCACCAGAATTGACAGAGCAAGAGGATATGGCATAACATTAACTTTTTTATTCTTAAAATCCTTTTTTTTTTTTTTTTGATGTCATAATTTTATTAAAATAAACTTACTTAAAATAAAAAATTCATTAAATTTGAAATAAATAAAATATAAATTATTATTAATTAATTTTTAGAGTGTGATGTAAGCATACATTATTTTTCTACATTTTTATTTATTATATATATTTCATTTTATCATTAAGTTTGTTTTTTTATTCACTTAAATCTTACAGCATGATGCAAACATTATTTTTTAAATTTTGTTTAGGCAGTTATTTTGTTAGGCAATTATGTTAAAAATTAAATTATTAATATAAAACAAAATTATAATAATAATAAAGAAATAAAGTAAAATAAAATAAATTTTGTTAAATACACAATAATTGCGTTTTATGATTTTAACAAATACTTCTTATATATCTTACTTGATTTGTTTGCTTTTGCTTAACTAAGGTCAATATATTTTAATCATCTTAGGATATATATATAAATATACATATAAATATATATATATATATATATATATATATATATATATATATATATATATATACATATACATATATGTATATATATACATATATGTATATATATAAATATATATATGCATGTATATATGTATATATATGTATGTATATATATATGTATGTATATATATACATATATGTATATATATACATATATGTATATATGTATATATATACATATATGTATATATGTATATATATATATATATATATATATATATATATATATATATATATATGTATGCATATATATATATATATATATATATATATATATATATATATATATATATATATATATATATATATATATATATATATATACACCCTATACATATATATATCTTTTAAAAAAAACATATTTTGATCATTTTAGGAAAGAAGCAGAAGATATCTGATCTTGCTGATAACCCACTTTGTGTTTTAGCCACAAAATGTGGTTTTATTTTTTCCGATCATATTAATCAACCAAATGAGCTAGGTTTGATCATCTAATGTGTTATTATGAAATGTTATATAATTATGATTTTCAAATTCAGAATAGGTAAACTCATAAAATCTTGTAGCTTTGTTTATTTATGAAAAAGCTCTTAAAACTAAAGTGAAATTAATAAGGAAAATAATGTGAAAATGGAAAATAAAGTGAAAATGTCTGAGAAAAAAGTAATGTTAAAATATGTATACATAAAATGCGTTTTAAGCTTTTAAAACCTTTTTTTTTTTTTGAAGTTTTTTTCTTTCATCTACAATTTATATCATATCAAAACTTCTGTTTTTACTAGTTTTTACTTAGTACTAGTTCTTGTTTCTATTTTTGCTTTGTTTTTTAGAAGCTAATTTTAAGTTTTATCTTATTTTTTTGTAAAGATTTTAAAGACAATTGTGCTAAAATTTTTAGTTAAAAAATAGATTAAACATTCTTATTTAATATTATGTTCAATCTTCATCTATCCAAAAGTATATTTTCATATTTGATATAGGTTTATGATTTTTATCCACTCATGCATTAGGTAAAGACATTTCAGTTAGCTGACTGTCAGGCAACAAACTTTCAAAGAACTCATTTTTAATCTATAATGTATACACGGTTTGTAGATTTGGGGTCCTAATATCAATGAAATACCCTATGAAAATCTTTTTAAGGGGTGATAGTGCATGTCTATGGTAGCCCAAAATAAAGGGTTTTGATCCCTCATTAACATCCAAAGCATAATTTTGGTCAAGAAGTTTATAAGCTTTTGCATACCATATCGCGATCTATTTAAGTGCTTAAAATGCTACAAGACATGCTTTGTTTAAACAATATATATAATATAAAATGTAATGCATAAAAACAAAACTTTTTTATTTTAAAATTTTTTATCCAAATATGCATCTTATTGCTGTTCCGATGTATCAAGATAAATTCTCAAGTTCGAACTTTGCTCCTCGGTTAAAAAATTACCGGCCAATAATTTTTTTGGGAAATGGCAGTAATTATTCAAAGAAGAAAGCAAAATGTAAACACAGTGAGCGCTTTTTAAATAAATTTAAAAATGCCTACATTTGCAAAAACTCATGAAGATTGCAGAAAATCTGTTTGTGTTATATGCATGAAAAAGGGTGATCAAGAGTTGACTGAAAACTATAAGTTGAAAATTCTTCAACTGATTCAAACAGACATAGATTTCAGTGATGAAAGAGTGCCTTTGGCTACTTGTGTTTCATGCAGATCTCAAATTGGAAAACTTTGTGCTGGAAAAATCAATCATGACTTCAAGTTAACTTCTATCAAACCTACAACCAGAGTTTCGTCAGTTTGTGAGTGCCTTTTATGCCAAATTGCCAAGATCAAAGGAAAGGAGAAGCATCCATTTGACAAATTCAAAGAATCCGAGGAAAAAATTCCAAAGCAAACTTCTCAGAGTTCTGAAAAGCGCTGCACAAAGTGCTTGTCAATTATTGGCCGAGGACTTCTTCACAACTGCACTATTGGAACTCGCCATGAAAACCTGAGAAGAATGGCCACAGATGATCCCGTAGGTGCAGAGCAAGTGGCTGCAGCAGTCTTAGCATCCAAAAGCGCATCTCCAAATGGCACTATTAGACTCAGTCAGCCTTGTGGAAAACTTTTGCCATTGAGGAGAGGTAATTACTTCTATTGTCTAGTTAATTATCATAGTATCATTATGCTAAATTAAAGGCATTCAAAATGTTGATTCACAAACATTTAATTTATGACCTGTAATAATTAATTATGAGAAAAAGAAACAAGAATGCTTTTATATTAATTAAAATGCTAATTGCAACTGCTTTTATTGAAAATTCATCTCTTAATTAATTACCCTGCTTCAATTTTATTTCATCAACCTAATTTTACTTTAAATCATCTCATTGCAAGAATAAATTTTTTTTTCCTAATGGATGTTATTTTATTGTTTTCAAAGGTCGGTCATCGGCTCAGCAGCTATTCAAAAAACTACTCACAACAGAAAATATGGTTCAAATTCAGCAAAATACAGGACTTTCAAACAATGGCATGCGAAAACTAGGTTCAGCACTAAATCAAATCAGCCCAATTAGATTGGTGGAGCCAAGTTTTCTTTTGAAGTTTGCTCTAGCCATCCAAAAACTTAATGATCAGTTCATGGTCAGCAACATCAGATTGGCTGAGAATGGTCAAACTTGTCAAGTTGTGCACTGCTAGAGCCTCAGCAATCTCAGTGATGTTTTCAGAGCATCGCGAAAACTATCAGAATCTTCTATTTTAAAACTTGGGATTGATGGTGGTGGATCATTTCTGAAAGTGAGCTTCACTCACATTGTGTTGGAAGAAGATGAGCCCCCACACAGCTCAGTACAGAAGACAATCAAGCTGATGGCACCAGCATCAACCAAAAAAATGAGTGTTAAGCAGCAGATCAAGACTGTCTCAAAACACTCCTGAGAGTTAGCAGAATGTGAAGGCCATTTTCGACCTCATTCAAGTCAAAGAAAAATCCCAAACAGGTTCTTTGGTTGTCTCTTGTGACCTAAAGCTGGCCAACATTCTTTGTGGCATTCAGTCTCACAGTAGCAAACACCCTTGTTGTTGGTGTGATGCTGCATCTCCAGGTCTTGAAAATTGTGGACAACTTCGGACCTTTGGCCAGATTAGAAGACAGCATTCTGAATACATCCAGGCAGGAGGAGATTCAAGAAAGTCGAAGGAATTCAAAAATGTTATTCATGTACCTTTGATTGAATTTCAAGATGACAAGTTTGTCCTTGAGGCTATTCCACCAATGGAGCTCCACTTATTACTTCGAGTTGTGAACCACATCTTTAAAAATCTTTGCGACCTGTGGCCAAGGGCCAAGGAATGGCCTCCATCACTTCATATCCCTATCCAGCCTTACCATGGGGGGCATTTCAATGGGAACAATTGCATGAAGCTTCTAAGAGGTCTGGATAAGCTTCAACAGCTTTCAGAAAAAGAAGGTTTCAGTCCAGCTCTTGGCTTCATTCAAACACTCACAGTATTCAAAACAGTGGTCACTTCGGGCTTTGAAAAAAGCCTGGACCCTGACTATGAATCCAAGATTGAACAGTTCAAACTTAGCTACACCAACCTTCCTATTTCTTTGACTCCCAAAGTGCATGCAGTATTTTACCATGTGCCACAGTTCATCAAGATGAAACAAACTGGACTCGGCCTCTTTAGTGAGCAGGCAACAGAAGCTCTACATTCCAACTTCAAATCTCACTGGGAGAGATTTAAGAGAAATCCATTGCACCCAGATTATGCCAGTCACCTTTTAAAATGTGTCATTGACTACAACAGCAAGAGAATTTAATTTTTTTAGAAAAGAAAATTTTCTTCAGAACATGCCCTTTCTCTGTAATCCATTAATGTAAATCCAAGGTTGTAACAGAACTTGAAAACAAACTCACTTAGAAAATAAATTAATTAAAGAATATTGGTTTGAATTTTACAGGCTAATATGTTGTGTTTTGTAAAAAAAAATGCAAAAAAAAATTTTTTTCAACAAACTTTTTGGGCTACTCATAGCCTAAATGTATGAGTATTTCGTAGTAAAACATTCAAAGCTAAATAAGTCTGTTGGATTTTAATCCAGGATTTTCAAATCACTCATTTTGTGTTCCATATGACATGCACTATCACCCTTTAAAAGGGTTTCCATAGGGTATTTTATTGATATTAGGACCCCAAATCTACAAACCGTGTAGAATAGAACTGTAAAGTATATTTAAACCAATTAAACACTAGTTAAAATGAAACGCAATTAACATAAATACTGTTTAATCTAGTCATTTTTATGTCCAGTTGGATATTGCCATAAAAATTGGGTTGTTCAAACATAATATACGTAGCAGATCTGTCAAAGTATTTTATGTCCTAAATATTTTCTATTGACATGCTTTGACAATTTTTTGTTTAAATTGTTTTCTGCCAACATAAAATATGTTCGATATATTTTATGTTGGCTATATTTTCTATCAATTTTATTCTTTTGATTAAAATTGATAAAAAATTTTAATCAAAAAAATCAAAAGAATAAATGTTTTAAGATTTAATTTTTCATTATGAAAACTTTTGTTTTCATAATGAAAAATTAAATCTCATAACATTTCATGGGATATTACGAGAGTCTGTAAAAATTTTTTGTTATTGTTAATTTTTTGATTTAAGTTTAAAAAAAAGTTTTTATATCAATTAAATCCAAATTGTTTTTTACCACCATGATGGAGTTTAAGAAATCAATTGAAATAGTACATAGACGGCTACAAGCCAAAGAAAATCCTGAGAAATCATGTTCAACTTTTATATTGGAGAATGCTGCAATCTCAACTACTTGCAGTATTTTTATCAGGCTGATTTCATTTTGTTTTTTGATTTTTCTTCCAGTACGCAAGAGTATTGAATTTAATGTTTAATGTCACTTGTGATTCATTAAGAGCCCATTTTAAAATTTTCTAATTATTTTTTATCTAAGATGATGATGATGATGATGATGATGATGATGATGATGATGATGATGATGATGATGATGATGATGATGATGATGATGATGATGATGATGATGATGATGATGATGATGATGATGATGATGATGATGATGATGATGATGATGATGATGATGATGATGATGATGATGATGATGATGATGATGATGATGATGATGATGATGATGATGATGATGATGATGATGATGATGATGATGATGAGCTAAGCATTCGAAACTGTTATGAAACTGTTATACTTTTTTGCATATATAAAAGAAAAAATTCCTATATTTTATATTCCCTATTATATCCTTGATGTTTGATAGTGCGTTACAATATGAAAGAAATGTGTTTGAATTTAGAAATGTATTTGGATTTAGGATATATTGAACAAATAGTTGATAAAACCTTAGGCATATTTACTTGAGAAGCTTGACAGTTTGGCAAGATTTTGGCTGCATAATTGGAAAATGTCCAAATGATATCTACACAACCTGCACAGATCATGAAAAGAACATGACATATGCTTCAAATATTTTTAAAATGCACAAGATCAAATAACAATTAGTTGGATCATTCTGTTCAGTCATGTTTTGTGGCACACATGTGTCAGCAAGCTGCCAATGACACATAGTATCATTGTTTGAGGATCTAATAACATCAGAAAAGTTGCTAAAGAATCCAAAAAAGTAGCATATATTCAAAATCTTGCATGACATTACACCACCCTGGGATTCCACTTTTTTGATGACAAATGGTTTCCATACCAATACAAAAGCATATCAAAGCCTAATATTATAGAGAAATCACACAGTTGATCAAAATCCATCAAAAACTTTGCACTCAACAAAAACAAAAAAAATTCTGATGAATAAAAAATGATGATGACGATGATAATGATGACGATGATTAGCAAAGCATTCAAATTAATTATGTAATCATAGTGCAATAGTAAATTATTTTTTTAATAAACTAATCATAATTATTATTGTCATAAGTATATTAATTGTAATAATTTATAAATTTTAACCTCTTTATAAAATGAATTGAATGAGCTGAATATAATTTTTATAACAAATATATCAAAATCTTTCAAGTTCTTCAGTTCAACTCAATTTAATTTGGTGTAAAAGTTTTAAAATTCTTTTAACCAATTAAAATTTTTTAACCTATTAAAATTTTTTAACCAATTAACCAATTAAATAATTGTCTTTTAAATAAGTTTAATTAAATTTACTGTCTCCATAACAAATCAAAGACTTATCAACTAATTCTCTTAAAAGCTTAAAAAAATGACATGATAAACAGAAATTATATTTGTGTATGAGATAAGTATTTAAAAAAAAAAAAAATTTTTTTTTAAAAAGCTTAGTAACAATATAATAATTGTGCTGAAAAAACTCTAATCAAGAGAATTAAAATAAATTTTAAATAAGTTTTATTAAATATTTTATTACTTATCATAATTAATAAGCATATTTAATTCATTTTTTAGATTTAGCATAAATGTATTTTATACTGAAAACAATAAACATCATTTTCAATTTAAATTGCAAAGTTTAAATTGTAAAAATAATACTATTGCTTTTATCTAAGGTTCAATTTTTTTGTTCACAAAATCTTTTGCGATCCAATTTTTCAACGTGGAAACTTTTGATGTTTAACATGATGTTTAACTTTTGATGTTTAACATGATGTTTAACTTTTAGTTAATAATTATTAGAAGTGGTTTTTTTTAATTTTTATCAAAAGAATTTAAGAAATTATTAAGAAGTTTTAAGTTTAGTCATATTAACAAAAGTCACTTTCTTTAATAAAAATTATATTTGAATTTTTATATTCTAATAAAGGAAATTGCTACTATAGGAGTCTCATTGAAATTGAAAAAAAAACATTAGCCATTTTACTTGAGCAAATTATATTTTCTATTAATATTACTGCTGTAATTCATCAACCAATACATCATTTACATATTATTTAATGTTCTGTATATAAAAACAAGCTTTGCTGCTTTTTTTACTCCTATCTTGTTTCTTAACTTGAACTGAACGAGCCTAAAAGTTGAAATATTTCTTTCAAGTCCAGCACTAGAAGCTGGTGCGTTTAACAAACCTTCAATATTCATGATATTGTTGCAGTCCAAAGATTTTAGAGATTTCCACTATTCTATTGTTGATACATTTTTAAAAATAGATTCACTATACAAATTGCTTTTATCAAATTTACTCCATCTTGATGATTATTTTGTATATATTTATTATCTGTGTAACATGCTTGCTCACATTTTCAATGTTAAGATCATTTGCTAAAAGATTTAGCATACAAGCAGCACACCAATAAGTAATTATTCAGATACCTCCTTTAGATGACAATGCTTGTTGCATTAATTTTATATTAGCCACATTGTCAGTCACAAAGCTTTTTACTGTTTACTTTTTACTTTAAGCTTTATTGCTTTTATTATAAAGAGAATTCTATTGCTTCTCTTGTCAATTGTGTAAGATATAAAATAACGGTTACTTCATAAAAGTTTTAATTAATTTTAGCTATTATTGAACTTTAATGTCTTGAATGTTTAAAAAATCCATTGTAAATGTAACTTATTTAATGTACACAATTTTTATTATATAAATATATATATATTTTTAATCATTAGGTTTACTGTAATTATCTCTTTTAATTAAAAGGTGCCTTAAAGCATTGTGAAAATTATTAACCTTTAGTTTAAGTTAAATGAATAGAAATATTTAAATCCAAATGAAAATTAAGATAATAGTAAATATGTATGTTAAATGTTTTGATTCAAATAGTCTATATGATATATTATATTATATATAGACAATAATTATTTGAATATATACATAATATATTATATATAGATATATGTATTTTATTATATTACATATATATATATATATATATATATATATATATATATATATATATGTATATATATATATATATATATATATATATATATATACATATATATATATATATATATATATATATATATATATATATATATATATATATATATATATATATACATACATATATACATATATATAATATATTATTAAATATAGACAATAATTATTTGAATATAGTATATATATATATATATATGTATATATATATATATATATATATATATATATATATATATATATATATATATATATATATATATATATATATATATATATGTATATATATATATATATATATATATATGTATATATATATATATATATATATATATATATATATATATATATATATATATATATATATATATATATATATATATGTATATATAGAAATGCCTTTTACGACAAGATGCTATTTAAAAACAACTCCTTATCTTTGGATAAAACGGTGAACACAAGCAAAGTGATATCTAAGAATCATTGTCATGGCACCGGTTTTAACTGGGAGGGGAGGCTACTAAAAGAACACACTCTCACCCCCTCCCCCTCCGAATAATTAAAAAAGAGTTTCCCTAAATAAACTTTAAAATCGTCACTGATATATATATATATATATATATATATATATATATATATATATATATATATATATATATATATATATATATATATATATATATATATATATATATATATATATATATGTATATATATATATATATATATATATATATATATATATAAACAACACTCCTAGCATGTTCTTCCTATCTACTCAGTCAATCTATATATATAATAAATTCTACATGTATATACCCGTTGCTGCATTTAAAAAACAAATAGGCAATACCAAATAAATAACATACTGTAAATTTAATATATATAAGAAACTATTTTTCAGAAGCATCTTTATAATTTTAACATCTTTATGGTGTTAAATAAGTGCATTCACATTTACATGAAAGTGTTTACATGAAAGATATAATTCTATTTGAAAACACATGCATTGATTACTTTCTTGTTGAATTTTTAAAGTTTAAAAAAAAAATAGTTTGGTTTAAATGAATATTTTTTTGATTGGTTTAAACCATTGGTTTAAACCATGGTTTTAACCATTGGTTTAAACCTATCAACCCTGATATGAAATAACTAATGTTTTATTTTTATGGTTTAAAATAAAAGTTTTAAGAAGCCTCATTATTTGAAAAAAAGCAAAAATTTGTTGTTTTCATTTTATTATTCAAATTAAATTTAAATTTTTAAATAAAATAAATTTTTCTTAAATTTATTTTATTTAAAAATTAAATTTTTCCTTTATTATTCATCTATTTCATTTTTATTTATTCGTTTTCATTTTTATTTATCTACTTCATTTTTTTTATGTTTTTTTTTCTATCGTTCTTCACATTTTTTTAATTTTTTTATCTTTAATTAATACTATTTGCAGGTGTCGATCAAATTATGTTTCAAAAAGATTTATCAAAAGCTTTAAAGAATATAAATGATGAGGTTTTATTTTTAATTCTTTCCTTTTTTCTTGCAATAAGAATATTGTGAAATTTATCAGATTTATTGGCTCAATGCACATAATATTTGGGTTGGCTATGATCAGGTTTTGATTATTTGATTGATGTTGATGTAGAGTAGGCATTAAGAAAAATGGAAAGTGTTAGCTTATTTGTGTTGTTACAATAGGAAGATTACCATCCTTGGTTTACAAGCTCTTCCTACCCTAACCCACAATTAAATCGGGGGTTTGTATTGGAGTTCTTCTGCCATGTAAATTACTTTCACTTCCCCAATAAATAATAAATTTATTTGTAATACTTAGACGCAATGTTTCAATATATTACTTTTAGAGAAATGTATTACAATTATTTCAATGATAATAATAACAAATGTTTCAATGTTTTACTGGTGATAATAATAATAAATAAAAACAGTATTGTAAAGATTAAGTGGAAGAAATCATTTAAAAGAATACTTTATTATTTTGAAAAAAAATTTATTTATCTTTTTTAATTTGAACATGTTCTGGCTGGATTATAATTTATGCTTGTGTTAAAAAATTTTTTTGTGGTGATTTATATTAAATTTTAAATAGTTTTATTACATCCACACTGTAACTTTTGATTTTTTTAATTATGTTTGTTTAAACTAGCAAACAACTTTCATTATCAACATATTTATACAAAATTTCAAGGATTAATGAGAGGAAAAAGAAAGAAGTCAATTGTAAGGCTTGTAGGTCTGTATACCTGCTTAACTCGCCTTTAAACAATCTACATACAAACTACTATCTAATTGCAGTGTTCTTTACTATTACTTCTATGTGACCTCCTCTAGAGGTAAAAACTTCAAACATGTTAACTTAAACTTTTCATGGTATTCAACAACAGAGCATGTTATCTGCAAAGTTAGAGAAGTTTGTAATTTAAATACAAAAAAGTACCGCTTACACTAAAAAATTATAAATTTTTTGAAGTTAGCAGGTTTCAGTAATTACTTGAATTCTGAGAGAAGCATAGTAAAAAAAGTTTTCTCAATGTCAAATATATTTTGTGCAACAGTAATAACTTTTAGATTAAAAATGAAGTTTCTGAAAGCCACAAAAATAATTTTTACAATATGTTAAAGTAGTCTTTTGACATCATATGATGTCATATGATTACGTGATCTGACATCATATGATGTCTTTATTGGTCCTAAACCTGTTGAGAAAATTCTTTACACTGATGCATCAGTGCAAAGAATCCTCTTTTGAAGTCGTTTTTGTAAATAAATATGTTGTTGAACTAGATATTGATTTAGATTTTGCAGCCATAAGTTTTTATCTCAATTTAAAATATTGATTTTTTATGAATCAAGCAGAAACAGTAGTCATCAGTTTGGAACAGCATGTTTTAGTGTAGAAAGGGAAATAACCAGGGAGGGTCTTAATGCAGCAACAATTTCCACAGTGCTGTTCTCAGTATTCAAAATCAAACTTTTTTTATTCTAGTATAGTGAGCTATTTCTTTGAGAATATATTAGAAAATTATCTGTGAGAATATATTAGAAAGCTAAAGTTGAGCATTGAATCTATCAGAAAGAGTTGTTACAGATTTTCAGCAGTGAAAGGAGTCGATACACAGTAGAGGATATAGAATGATTATATTGATTTAATGGCTAAAAAAAATGTTAGTTGTACATTTTGTAAAGTTATTAAGCATATTGAGGAGGACATTAGATAGACAACTTGTAAAGGCAAAGATTTAGAATCTAAAATTTTTAGAGATATTCTGTATTGTATTATATCATTGAAAACTTGGTACAATTCACTTTTGATTTAACAAACTAAACTTACTGTATTTTTCATCTTTTCCTAAAGCTTGACATCATTGGTTAAGAATTTTGCATATAATCTAGTAAGTTTAAAAAAAGGTATTTTTTAAACTTACTGGAGGTAAAAAATCATCTGATTTTTTTGCCTTAAAATCTTCTTAACTTCAATGTTATCTATTTAAATGGATGCTTTTTGCCTGGTTTTTCTGAAGCATGAACCATTCTATTCTTCATTTCTTTTTGATCAAAATATAAGCTCTTTTGAAAGTTACTATAATTCTTAAGGAGTTTTTTTAGTGTTAAATTTAAGTATTCACATATTTATTTATGCTGATGTTCTTCAACAATTCAATACCATTCCAAATGGCAGATATTGCAGGCAGTTGTAAACCAAGCTTTTACATATAGATGAATTGTGAATATGTTGGATTTTGTGTTTTTCTCATTTTGTCAGTCTGAATTGATTTCTCAGCATTCAATTTTTAAGACCCTAGATTACTTTTGTCATTCACGCTGCTAGATGGAGGCTGGCTGGTGTTTAATATAACCCCTTTCCCCCAGTAGGAAGGCTATCTAAAAAATAAAAGTCAACTCTAAAAATTGTTTATAATAATCACGCATTTTCAGTAAGTTCATATCTTTGGCAATGTTAGAGACACAGTTGTATGTGACATTATCAGACACTGTAAATTGATAGCTAGCTTTATCAATGGTACTCCATTTGCTCTCAAGTAACTTGTAAATCAAGATATCACTTTTCCATTTTCTGTTCAAGAAGAATGCTTGCACCAGTTTTCATTTCAGAATTTACTGAAGTTGTGTTAAAAGATAAATATTTTTAATTTTTATTACTTTGTGCAACCACAGATTCATTAACTGTTAACAAACATGCTTCTACAGTTCCAGATAGAAGCTTTGGAACAGCAAAAAGTTGATCCACACCTTTGGCAAACACTGAAATCAGAAGGCTGTCTACAATTACTGCTATTGTTTTGCTGCAATTTACTGTCCTAGTGGATGGTCAGCGAATTATAGTGAAAAATTTTAAAAAAGAAAATGAAATTTTCTTTTTTAAGATTTTCTGCAACTTTTTTTCTAATTTAGATTTTTAATATTAGTCAGTCTTTTTCAATGAAAGACTGAATGGTTCTAAGGTTCGACAACCAACAGATTAAATTGTTGGAATTAATTTAATTGCATCTTTATTTCAATGTTTACTTCTAGTATGTCAACTAGTATTTGAGTTTTTTTGGTTTTAGAGTTGTTGGTTTGCTACTTACACTCATAGCAGAACCCAGAAATTTGTTATCGATTCTAGTGTCACTGTTGTATCAGCACTTTCATCATTTTCAAATGATAAATGTGTTGACAGAGTAAATTTTTTCTTCACAAATTCTTTTTTCTTTTTTTACTTTTTTCTGTTCTTCATAAACTTTTTCATTTTTGGTCAATACCAAATTTAAAATTCCAGACTTCAGTTGTTTAAAAAATTTTCACTAATGATCTGCAAGCTGTTGATAACTGGTTATATCAATCATATTGCATCAAATGATCAACAAACTTTTGATAACTGATTATGTCGATCATATTGCATCAAATGATCAGTAAACTATTGATATCTGGTTATCTCGATCATATTTCATCAAATGATCAGCAAATTATTGATAACTGGTTATGTCGATCATATTGCATCAAATGATTAGCAAATTATTGATAACTGGTTATGTCAATCATATTGCATCAAATGATTAGCAAACTGTTGATAACTGGTTATGTCGATCATATTGCACCTAAATAATATTAGTAAAAATATAAACAAAATTAGAAAAAGCTTAAAAACCTATGATGGCAAAACTAAAATGTAAGACTATTTATTTAGAAATAACATTGTTAATAAAGAAAATATTCTTTTTGGAATTATAACTGACCCTCAAAAGCTTGTATGTGCTCTGAGACTCTGCAGAATTATATGGTCAAGAAATGATTGTAACTTTTTAAAGGGATCTGCTGCTGAGGTCGGACTAATGTCAAAACATGGCTTTATTCTTTCTTTATTGAAATCATGAGAAATGATGCTTTCTTTCAACACTAAAATTTTGTTTGGAGTTAGATAAAAAAATTAAAACTGAATTTGTTTCAAAAATTTAAATGCAAAAGTTTTGTAAACTTTTTGTAAATTTTTACAAAAAATTTTGTAATAGTTTTAAGTTTTTTAAAATGTCGGAAAATATTCTATTAAACAAAATTATTATTCAAAAATATTTTTATTACAATTAGCTGCATAATTAAACACAAATTAGTAATTACAAACTGTAATTAATAAAATGGTATATACTATAATGTTATAACTATACTACTGTTATAGTATGCAAAATTTTTTAGTTGATTTAAATTTTTGAAAGGAGTTTAAAATTTAAATCAACTAAAAGATGAAAGGAGTTTAAAATTTAAATCAACATAAAATTTGTAACAATTTAAGTTTCTAAAAAACATTGAGTTTTTATATTTCAATCAACAACACCATCATTTTTGTTTAAATGTTGTTACATATTACCTTATATTTTCATTTTTATATCTATACCTTACTTTTTTTTTCTTTTTTTATTATTTATGAATATGATAAACTTTGTAAACAATTGCCAAGTTTTGAAACATGTTGAAACATTTTTTACATCACATAGAAAATTATCTTTATTGTTACATTACTATTGTAATGTAACTAATAGCATGCGTAATAATAATGAAATAGTTGCATAATTATGAAATAGTTGCATAATTATGGTATAATTATTTATAAATTGTATAGTTATTGATCAATGTTTTATTGTATAAAATATGTATAATTTATTGTTATGTACTAATGTGTTTATTTTTATTACCTTGTAATTTTTACTAGTTAAAGTCTAACCTTATCAATGGTCTTATGGATTTGTGGAAAGACCACAAAAGGTGAAAATATATTTATATCAAATAATTATACCAGTTTATTTGAATTAATTTGGTAATAATACTTAATACTCTATTTATGTAATATTTTTTTTTATAAACTTAAATTAAAGTTTGCTACTTTTAATTATAAATTACGTAGTGTTGAATATATGCAGTGGTCATTAAAAATGACCACTGCTTATAATGATTAAATTTCAAATGATTTTGAAATCTTTATAATCAAGAGTTAAATTAGGAGTTTCATAGAATTTAAAAAAACAAACAAGAATTTACCTCATATGAAACTTCAAAAAAGGGAAATCTCTTTCTGTTATATTATTTTATATTTTCTGTGTTGCTTATACTTTTTGGCATTTTAATTTTGAATTACTATGGTAACTAGAAAGTAAAGAAAAAGAAAATATAAGAGCTCAATAAAGTAAAAGAGCAAAAAAAAAACAGAAGTTTTCAAACATTTTTGATGTTTGAGAAAAAAAAACTTGATGAATATAAGCTTTGTGAGCATGATGAATCAGTTGCAGTAAAATGATACAATGCTGATTAATTATCAATCATGCAAGACTGTAAATATCTTTCTATTCTAATTTATTATCTTTTTGTCTGTTTGAATTGACTTCTTAGTATCCTTATTTTAAGAGCGTAGTTAACTTTTGCTATCTCTTATTCTGGTTGGTAGAACAAGATGATAGTTTTCTTGAGCAGTGATCATGTTTGTATTTGTAAAAAGAAGAAAGAGATGCGAAAATAAAAAAATACAATAGACTGGAACAATTCTTTGTAGCTTAGTAAATTGTTGTCTGTTCCTTTAGGTAGCTGACTGATTTTCTTGCTCAACAGTACAAGTTTTATAGAGTATAACAATTTTGACATCCACCTTGCATTGTGCAAAGCACCTGGTCTATAAAATCCAGAGAAAATCACATTTTGCCTATTACTTAGATACAACAATGTTAATTTAATGAGTTCTCTATAATCACCTCTGTTGAAACGCATTGCTTCTTGGCAAAGATTGGTAATGAGATCTTTTTTGTTTATCAAAGACTGTAAAATTTGAGGGATTCAAGGTCTTCAACATTTTGGCTAATCAGAAGCTCAAAGTTTTTCTTAAATCAAAAAACCAAACAATTCAGTCAATAATGCAGATGTCATTTAATTTTAAATGTTAAATAAAAATAAAATATTTTACTAAATTGTATTGCTATAAAATACCAATCTTACAAATAGATTGATAACCTACACACTGTTTCATATATGAGTTTTTTTAGTATTATTTCTCATATGTGATGTCTGTAAGGAAGCTAAGAAATGGCTTGTTCAATATATTTTGCTTCAAAATACAGCCTGCAGTTATAGCCCCGGTGTGTAATGCTGTTGTGTCAAAAACTATGCCTACCAAACAATCTATACAATTCCACTCTTCCAGTAGTTCATATGTTGCCTTAGCAATCATTGGTCCCATCTTCTCAGTGGATTTTTATGGCAGCGCTAGTACACTCAGTAATTTTATACTTGAATATAAATAATTTTTGAATCAGAACCAATTTTAATTGAATTGATAATAAGCATATTGACTTGATAATATGTAAGTTATTTATTAGTTCCTAATAAATTGAGAACTAGTAAGTGACCGGGGCTATGGCCAGGGCCAAGTTTGATAACACATAGCCGCGACCGGGGATGAGTTTATGATCAGTACTGCATTAATATTGATAGATCCTATAAAAATAATATTTTTAATTAAAATTTATGATATGAGTTACAATTAAAAACAATACTTTTATAGGATCTATCAGTATAAATGCAACCCTGGTCATAAACTCGGCCGGGGCTGCATTAAAATTGATAGATCCTATAAAATATTGTTTTTAAATAAAATTCATACCATAAATTTTAATTAAAAATAACATTTTTATAGGATCTATCAATATTAATGCAGCCCTGATCATAAACCTGGCCCTGGTCATGGCTATGTGTTATCAAACCTAGCCCCCACCCTGGCCCCGGTCGCTTAGTATTGAGAACTCACTCAAATTTTATTTCATATGTACCTGAAAGAAGAATTGGAAGCCTTTCTTCCCTAACATTTTTGTTGTCAAGCCAATTCATTAAATCTCAATTAAAAATACCAACTTTTGGGGCTTTTTATCTAATCTGCACACATTCTATTTTGTTTCTAAAAATTTAAAGTAAAAAAATGCAAGATTGCTCTAGCGTAGCTCAAGTAGACTCTAAAAGAATCACCTTACGTAATAAAGAACTGAGTGCAGTAGGTGCTATCTTGTTCCTAACTTTCAATAATTTTTGGTGATTTCAGAATACTATGTGGTATAAACACAGTTTTACCAGTTTTCAAGGTTCTTTTGAGAGAATGCTGCTTAGATTCATAACTACATCCATGTTCATTTAAATCATAATCAAGACAAGCTTCATCTGTTTCCATTAAAGTGTTGTTAGAACATCTCAAGATATTTTATTGCCAATCCTTTTCTTTACTGATTCTTTCTTGTTTAGCAACTTTTCTGTTATTACACTTTTTTTCCACAAGGTTATATTTAAGATCAACTGAGCCCATGGATGCCTTCCTATTAGTCATCGTGCTAATCAGAAACTGTTTATCCTCTGCATCAACCAATTTATCTAGCACATTTTGCGGCCAGAATTTGATTGTTTTTGTAAGTTTGTCTTTAAACCCAATAATTTTTTGTGTATTCTTGTCAGTGTTTATATAGGTACGGTCAATTTTCAGCAGGCTTTTTAACTCATGAAATAATGTCATGATTTTCTCTCCCATTTTATTTGGTATAATTGTTTGTATTCTTGCTTGATGATAAAATGGTAGAGTTGATTTAACTTTCATTTGCAGCCTCTCTTTTAGTTTTTGTGGTGAAGTGTGCAAAAAAACATAAAAGTACTTGACAAGCAGTTGGAAGATCTTTGTATATCTTGTCTTATTCAATAGGGATAGTTAATTATTCTAGTTATATAGTTTAGATATTCTAGTATAGAATATCTCTATATTACTCTATATTACTATAAACTCTATATTTTTTTTCTAGTATGGAATATCTTGGGTCTTTTGATTTAGCTATTTTTACCCACCTAACTTGTCAATGTTTTAATTTTTATATATTATCTAAAAAAAATATGGAATAAGTTAATAGTGTGCCTGTAAAATGGCCACAAACAACAGCACAAATTAAAGGAGAAAAAAAACAAGAAAAGTTTTGGATAAAACTGTTTAACTATTTATTTTATTAAAAGAAATTTCTTTTCAGATTTTTGGTAAAAATAATGTAAGGGAAAAAGAGCATTAATTAATATAATATTCCAATTAACATTCTCTTAGGTTAATGCTTTTTCCTATTTATTGACAAATTTTGAAAAAGTGTCAATCTTGAAGCTACTATTGAAATCTGCTACCACTAAACATTGTCCAAAATATAGAAGTTATCGAACACCAGTGAACAAAATCCTCATCTAGCACTGGGAAAAAAGAACACAGCTTACCAAACTAACTTGATAAAATATTATTGTATAACAGATTAAATCAAAAAGTATATTATAAAAAGGTTTAAAAATAGAAAACAAGTTTGTCAAATTTAATTGAAAAACTGGTTTTGAAAAACTGCCAAACCCTATTAAAGAGTATTGAGGAGAACATTCCTAAAATGAAATATGAAATATAGTAATATGCGATTGTTAGACAATACCTTTTTGCTCTTTTGCAAGAAACGATAAAAGAAACAATTGCAGTTAAAAGCAGCTGCACAACCAATAGAAAACTGAAGCAAAATATAACCAAAATAGACTTAAACTTGACTTGAAACCAGAAGGAAAAAATTTTTCATTCCTGTCTGAATCCAAGAGATTACATAGAAAGCACAGTTTTCAACAGAATAATAGTTAAATAATAGATGATTAAAATGTTGAAAGTTTAAAAAATTTTTAAACTTTCTTTTGTTAAACTAAAAGTTTAAAATTTTTAGATTTTTTTTAGTTTCAAGTGTTTTAAATATTTTATCATTAATATTTTTTAGTTTAAAGTGTTTTAAATATTATATCATTAATATTTTTTAGTTTAAAGTGTTTTAAGTATTGTGTCATTAATATTTTTTAGTTTTAAGTGTTTTAAATTATTAATTTAATATGTTAAAAATTATAGTCAAAACAATATTTAAAATAAATAATTTTTTTTTAAATAAAGTTCAAAAATGTCAATCTTTAAATGCTTTGAGCTCTAAATATTGACTTGTTTAGATTAATAAATTTATTTTAATTATTTTAGGTTATTTTTAAAAACTTTAAAAAAATGAAATTTTTAAAAATACTTTCGATAGTTTGAAAGTTTTATTTAAATGTCACATTTAAAAAAAAAAATTTTAAATTTAAAACTTCTCTTTACCCTACCCCATTTTTTAAACGGTGTCAGCTGGTTTAGCAGGTTATAATTTTTTTAAATTTATGAATGCAAATAATAAATTTACATTAAAGGCTTCAATCCTGGTGAAAGTGTTGGTTTACTACTCTGTGTGTTGATTTTTTTCCAAAAAATGTTGGTTAATTTACATAAGGTGTTTTATACTTCAAACCTTCTTCTATCTGATCAACTACATTTGCTCCAATTGCGTGTGTAGCATCAAAACCAACAAAGTGGAAAACAAGAAAAATTTCCACTTTTTCCAAGTTTCTGTATATATACTAATAACAATTGTTGTATGTACTTTATCCAGAGTTGTTTGTTGTTTGGCCTAAGTAAATTCACAAATATAAAATAACAACTTTAAGGTAACCATTGCACATAATGAGTGTTTTTTTTATAATTTATTACTTTGTAAAGTATTAAAATCTTTCCTTACTCAAAAACTTTTTGTTTTTTTGTTTTTATTTTAGATTTGAGTAAACTCGAAATTGTTTATGGCTTTATGCCAATACTTTATACATCAGAAATCATAATTATATATGCTGATATACAGAAGCCATAATTTTTTTCACTATGTGTTTTTTACACTATTAAAAACATTTCTGACATCATGCTTAAATAGGGATCGGCAAATGAATAGGATAAAAGACATATTTAAATGTCACACTTGAAAAAATTTTTATAATATAAAACCTTTCTTTAGCATGCCCCCCCCCCCCCCAAAAAAAAAAAGTTGTAATGGTGTTAGCTAGCTTTTAACTGTGCTTTGTGTAGTTTGAATTTTATGATACTATGTGCTATTGATATATATATATATATATATATATATATATATATATATATATATATATATATATATATATATACTGTAAATTATTGTTTTTAGATTTTGCTTTAGCTTGTTGCCAACAATTTCAGCAGATATATGTGTTAATAGGTAATTTTTTTAACGTATGAACATATTTTGTTAAACAGTTATTATCTTTAGTAATGACTTTCATAAAGAAGTTTAATGTTGTTTCAATTTGCATCATTTCATCAATTCATTTCATTTTAATTTACATTATACATTGCATCATTGTATTTTGTATTGCCATCAAGCTATTATATCTTATAATGTGTTTTGCATAATGTGGATATCTTTTGAAGCGGCATTTAAACCCAAAATTGCTTTCTCTAAAAAGCAAGAAAAAAGAAATCAAATTTATACTCCTGTCATGTAGCAGAAATTTTTTTTTGGAGTTTGTCCTGTAAAAACTCTTTCTGATACTTGACATGAATAACTTGATTGTATAGATGTGTTGAAAACTTTGAAGAGCTGTCTCCATTTTCTACTCTGAAGTAAAACAGCTTTCTTTTTAAAATTTTTTCTAAATTTGTTTTATTTAATAGCTCAAATTTATTTTTTGGTCAAAATTAGTTGTGTGTTTTTTTTAGTTAAATTGCCAGCAACATTCTTTCCTTCATATCGCTTGCTCTAAAGTCATTTAAGTGTAAATCTTTTTCAAAAGATGACATGTTTTAGGATTTTATCAATTGGAGAATCAGAACAAAATTTTATTGGATGGATGGTGTCAGTTTCATTTTCAGAATCAAAGTAGTTGCTTTTTTAAGATAAAGTTTTGGGGTTGATTTCATCAACTATCATATCTGCTGATAATATTTATATATATATAACTATATAAATAAATATTATCAGCAGACAATCTAAAACAATACATTGTCTCAATTTATTTGTTTTTGTCAACATAATCTTCTCTAAGAGTGAAGCTAAACATTATTATAAGCTATACATTATCATAATTGATCTGATGTATATATGTGATAAACAAAATATTGAAACTTATTGAATTTGTTAATCATAACAAGAGGCTAGTCTAACTACTCTTTCTCACCCTCCACTCGTAACAACTATAAGAGTCTAAGTTATTGTCATTCAATTGTGTTATTATTATACTTTTGGTATCAATATTTATTTTGAGTATCCGTTTTAGAAAAATTCACTTTAAGTTTGATTTTGTGTATAGCAATGCACAGAATTTTTTTAAAAATGACTGTTTCTGATTGACTAATTATTATGCAACAATTTACAAAAATAATTATGGATAACTTTTTTTATTATAAAAATTATAACACATTCTCCATTATATAGTGGAAAGAAGTCATTAAATACCATTAAATTATATTGTCAGCCACTGTCTTGAATTGAAAAATAGTTAATCCTAAAGTCTAGTTAAAAAATGTGTTAAAATACATTCTTCGGTTTCTATTGAGTCTTGCATTAGTTTTGAAAGCAAAATAGTTCAAGGTATCACATTTCTGTATTTTTTTTAAAAGCAAAATAGTTGATTGTCAAAGTATTGCATTTTTGTATTTTAGATATGTTCTATTTCTTTGAATTCTAAGTATAAGTTTTTAGATATGTTCTATTTCTTTGAATTCTAAGTATACGTTTTTAGGTATGTTCTATTTCTTTGAATTCTAAGTATAAGTTTTTAGATATGTTCTATTTCTTTGGATTCTAAGTATAAGTTTTTAGATATGTTCTATTTCTTTGAATTCTAAGTATAAGTTTTTAGATATGTTCTATTTCTTTGAATTCTAAGTTTTTAGAAAGTAAAATGAGCAAATTGATGAACAAAATGATTTAAAGCCTCAGAAAAAAAACCTGACTCATAATGAGCCTCAGAGTGAAAGATAAAATATATTGGGATATAAAGACAAAAAGGAGGAGTACACAAATCTGTTTTTTAATAAATGTATGTTCGAGAGAGCTATTTTCCAAGAAATATAAAACAAAAATGTATAATTTTTGTTTTATGTTTATATTTATGGGACAATATAAAAATTTTGGTGTCAAATGAATATATACAAATGTTATCATCATAAATACTATAAGGGTCATAGCAGAGTTTTTTAGATCATTTGCATTCAACAAGCAATGCATTTATGTATCATTAAAATTAACTGTAGTTAGGGTGAACATTGTCCCAGCCTTTAGGTAGGAGAGCACAGCACTAAAATTATTAATTTTAAAATTTTTGCAACCCTAACTATAAGTGAAATCACTATATTTATAGCTGTTTAATAATTAAAAGAGATAAGTTTAGATTAACAACTACATAAATACTTGTAACTATATACAAATATATAAAGCGATAAACTTTTACTTAAAAAGCAAATGTTTATTAAATGGTTCAATTAGTTGAAAATGTGTATTTGTGTGAAACTTTGTACTTGGGTGAAAATGTGTTAAGCACTTATTAAAACATTGCAAAACTTTTTTTTTTTTTGTTGTTGTTTCACCTCCCCAAGGCCAAGAAGGCCACTACAGATGAGGAGGCTACTTAATTATTGTTATAACCCTCTCTCAACTCTATAACTCCGAAACATGAACTTGACAAACAAGGCCACTGCGCAGAGAAACAAGTTGAGCGTGGTACTACCAGGGGCGTGGTGGGGATCGAACTTGGAACCTCTCATTTATAAAGCGAACTTACTGAAACAAAATTTTTTTTTTATAATTTCTGTATTTTTATAGTTCTCGTGGTAAACAACAGGAAAGTTTTGTTCGTTTACTTCTTGGGATTTCTTATTTGCAGGTATTATTTATTTGTCACAGAGAAAAGCTTTTCTTAATTTTCAATATCCCATCAATATATACATATATACATACATACTTTGATTTGCTCTTGATTTGCAAGAGTGGTTTTGTATATTTTTTGCATACATTTTTATTTGGTGAGACTAAATGAACAAAGTTTTTTAAAATTTAATTTAATCTAATGAGGGGAAGTAGACTCCAAAATCCTATTTCAGAACCAAAAAAATTTTTGTTAAGCTTAGAGTTTAAAGCTTTCTTTTTTTTCCAATCTTGAACTTCTATGTTTATTTCATATTCAATTCTACTATAAATGGTTCAACAATACATCTAAAAACTATTAATAAGAAGTGTTGTAATGGTGCAACATATATAGTTTATTGGGGAGGGGAAACATAACTGATTTTAGATTTACTCCCTCCCCATTATTTACCAAATTATTTCCTAAATGCCTAACTTGATTTCACTAAGGAGACATTTTGTTTAATTTAGCCATTATTATAACACCCCTGTGAATATTGGCATTTTCTTGATAAAAAATATTTATTTTCATTTGTAAATGGGGACTTTATTCAAAAAATTTTTATCCAATAATAGAATAATAAATAGAGGTTCAAATGGTTGCAATATTATTCAGAGTTTTTAGGCTTTATATAATCAATTAACAAAATAATCACTTATAATTAATTAACAAAATCCCTTTTGCATCCTGTCAAACTAGTGGCATAACCTTTTTTGCTAATCATTTGCAAGACAACCTACTTCAGTACACTGTAAACACTTTTGTTTCAGTTTAGATTTATGATGATTTAGTCAAGCTATCATTATAACATTTGTGTGATAACATTCATGTTACAAAATTTGTTTTACTTTGCTTTAAATGCTCCAAATTAATAAAAATTTAAAATTTGTTTTTGATTTTATTTTCCTGAAATGTCAAAAAGTTCTTTGATTAAAAGTTGGAAAGCTTTATCAGTATTTACGAAAGCTATAACAATAGTTGTTTTTTTTTCTATATAATACTCTGACCTCTCAATTTCAAATGGATTATGAATAAAGCATGAAGTAACAGATCAAAATAGTAAAAATTAAAGCTTGAAATGACAGATTAAAATATTATGTGTTCAAATGAAAAATGAAATGTTAAAATGCCTTATAAATTTTGTATAAAATTTATAAAATTACTTTTATAAATTTTTATATATTTAAATTACTTTTTTTGATTTCTATTCTGACAATGAATTACAAAAAAAAAAAAAAATACCAAATACTAGTAATATATAGATAATGGGTCACCCATGAATTGTCACACAACTTTAAACTGTTTTTGATGACTTAGTGGTTTTATAGGGTGGTAATGTCTACAAATTGATGACTTAGTGATTTAAAGGGTTGTAATGTCTACAAATTGATGGCTTAGTGATTTTAATGTCTATAAATGGGATGGTGTAGTGCATCAGTTTGTAGATTTTGGTCGTTTTGTTAATGGTCACAATATATTTTTGTTCACTAACAAACTTCTAATATCTTTAGTCTAGCAATTTACTCTCTGACAATACAGATTTCAATCCTCTTGTTCTACTCATGACAACCTTTACAAATGCATGGCATATCAAATGTTCTTGACATATCATAGGTATTTGATAAAGTCTGGAATGCTGGTTTTTATAACATTCTTGCTTCATAAGGTGTATCTGGGTAAGTTTTTAAAATTTCTAATTGTAGTATTAAAGTTGTCCTAGACATCCATTTCCTGTAAGTTCTGGGATACCGAAAAGTTTCACCCTTGATCCTGTGTCCTTCCTTATCTATATTAATGAGCTTTCTCATAATATTCCTTCTAAAGTGACTCTGTTTGCAGATCAAACAACTATATACTCCAGTCTTTATTAGAAGTCATCACTTTGGTGGCCTAGAACAGGAGCTAATTTTGAATGTGACCACTCTTTTGTGACAGCTTGGGGCCTGCATTGGCTGGTTAGTTTTACACCTAAACAAAACTTTTTACTGCTATAATTATCAGAATATTGTTGATAGAATATTTATGACATCACTCTTACTGAGTCCTCTACATCTTCTCTGACTATCATTCGCTACTAAGATCTCATGGAAACCATATATACAACCAACTTCAAAAGTTAGCATCTGTTAAGGTTGCTTATCTTTATTGTACTCATCCATTCTCTAACTCTATAAATCTAATATTCCTCTTTCTATGGAATACTATTATAATATTTGGGCTGGTTCTCCTAATAAAACTTTGTCTTGTTTAGATAAGGTCCAAAATTGCATTTTAAATGAGGTTGGAATAGCTCTAGCTGCCAAGCATGAGTCTCTAAGTTACATCCTTTTACTGTAACTGTTTCTTCATTTTCAAACAAATTTTGTTCATCTAGTTTTTTCCTCAAACATCTGTGCTTTGGAGTTCTATCTTTTTTTTATGTTTTTCTGACTTTGCAGTTTAATAAATCTTCTGTCAACTGCTTCTTGCATTTTATTTGCAACTCTTTTCTTTATTTTTCTGTAAACTTAAATGTTTGTATTTTTTGTACTTAAATAGTTGTTTGTAGTTTTTGTACTTAAAGAGTGGGTTGCTTGTAGTTTTGTTAGTAGTGAGTTCAATTAAAAAAATGCAAAAATATTTTTCTATTTTTTTGTAAATAAGTTCATAAGAATTTGATATTACTCAGATTCTACTAAGAGGTTATTAAGATGTTGCTAAGATTATAACAGTTATTAATTTGACATTAATGTATGCTCTTTAGCATGTACTTTATTTACATTTGTTTTGCATGAAATGAAACATTTTTTTATTATTTTATATTTAAATGTTATTTATATTTGCATTTTTTTTAGTTTACAATGATACAATTATGTTTATTTAATATTTAATTACTAGACTCCGGTAGCAATTGCTTTACTTGAAAAATTGCCTGAGATAAGCATAGACGAGGAGCTGATAAAGACAGCTGAGGAACTAGGTGATATTAACCTTCATCAGAGAATGGTTGACCAATTACGTTGGTTAGATAAAATATATGATAGCAAGGTTGGGAACAGTTTTTTTCTTTACTTTATTTTAAATTACTTAAACAAAATTACATGTATACATACAAGCATGCATGTGTTCATACATAATGTATGTATGTATGTATGTATGTATGTATGTATGTATGTATGTATGTATGTATGTATGTATGTATGTATGTATGTATGTATGCATGTATGTATGTATGTATGTATGTATGTATGTATGTATGTATGTATGTATCTATGTATGTATGCATGTATGTATGTATGTATGTATATGTATGTATGTATGTATGTATGTATGTATCTATGTATGTATGCATGTATGTATGTATGTATGTATATGTATGTATGTATGTATGTATGTATGTATATATGTATGTATGTATGTTTGTATGTATGTATGTATGTATGTATGTATGTATATATGTATGTATGTATGTATGTATGTATGTATGTATGTATGTATGTATGTATGTATGTATGTATGTATATATGTAAAAATGTATGTATGAATGTATGTATGTATTTATGTACGCTTTTGATTTTCAGAAGAAGTTTTATAAAGAAAAAAATTTATTAGTAGATGAAAATCTAACAAATTTCCTAAACTTCAAATACATCATTAATAGTAAATATGTGTAGCCTGCATCATTACATATGTGTAGCCTGCATAACCTGTCATGTCTAACTAAACTTTGTTTAGAACTGCAATTTTTGTCACCATTTTATCAGTAGTTTATCCTTGATAAATCTTATCAGATACACTCACTATTCCTATTTTTTGTTTAAGATTGTTGCTTTTTTTTTATGTTTAAGAGTACATCCAACCATCATCTTTTTAATTCTTTATAGATGCTGGACATCATTAACTTTTATTTCCCATCATCCACTGCCATACATCATAACAATCTAGACAAATTGGGTGTAAAATTTTCTTTTAATTTGCATAATGATGCAGGTCTTGCTATTAGATGTAGATAGGTATACCTTACATTTGCCCTAATTATTTCAATCACTTTGACTTTTACTCAATATTCAATAACATAGTAAAACATATAACATAATAAAATACATTTTTTTACATTCAAAAAATATTTAAGAGCACCTTGTACTACTTCTCCTTGTATACCTCTGCTTCACCTGGGAACCCATTACTTATAAACTGTACAAACAGTAGAGTTCTTTAACTCCTTTTCTACACGCTCCATGTGACCATTCCCAGTATTTTTTAGTTACTCATTTTTAATTTTACAATGCATAACTTTGCTTAAGCATAACAATGCTTTTGATTTCTTTATGTTTATCTTAAGCTATTTTTCTTCCATTCTCTTCAACACGGAAATCTTAATATTATTTCTTTTGTCTGCATAAGTTATCTGTTTAAAATAACTAGCATGATAAATCAGAATTTTTTAGAGAGTGCCTCTAAAGCAATAAAAAAAAAAAACTGAACACAGAATCTAGATGCATACTAACCTTTACTTTAAAACTGTTGCTGTTTTTTTTCTTTTTAATTGACATTTTTATATGTATCCATGAAAACTGTTAACAACCATTCATCGTCTAAATACCTCAAAGTTTATCATACTACCTTTCTTGGCACTCTAAGTATTTCAAGATTAAAAAATGTTATCCATAAATTTTTTTCTATTCCAAAAATTTTCTTGAACAAATGTGTGTTGTTTTATATTTTACATTTTAACATATCTTACATTTTTTGAAACTTTTTTTCCTGGTCTGAAACAAAACTGAATGTTATTGATAAATACACTACATTTTAGTTTGTTGGTGATAATTATTTTTAAAGTATTTAAAAATGATTATTTCCAACTTTACCTGGGTCCTCTGAATAGCTGATTTTACTTCATTACAGGGTAGCAGTTCTGTTGGTCTGCAAACCTTATTTACTGCTAAAAACTTTTTTTTTTATGTCAATACACTCTTCATATAGCAATTTTTTAAAATAAGCATTTTGAACATTTCTTTGCATTTCTTTTGTCCTCTAAGTTTAGAATTTCTCCAAGTACTTTCTATTTATCTAATTGAGCTTTGTATACAGCTTGTTTTGTCTTGCACTTTGCCTAGCCATACAAGAGCTTGGCTTCTTCATTCTCAGATTTCTACATTCAACCACCCTGATTTTATTTGTCTTTGAAAATCTGTTTTTTCTTTTTAGAAAAATCTTTAACTTTTCTTTATCTTTTTGCATTTCTTTGTTTTGATGCAATTTCTGCTCCCAGAACCTTTTTCTAAAAGTATGTACTCCCTCAAAGCCATCTGTGGCTGAACCATGCAATTAACCTCTCATTTTCTCTAACATTTTTAAAAACATTAATAAGAACAATTTAGAATTCTCATTTATATATATTTTTCTTATATTTGTATAGCCTTCAAATTCTCTATATTTGAATCTTATTTAAAATATTCAGCGCATTAAAACCAGGGTTGCTCTTGCAAAAGCAGCAAAATAATATATTACTGAAACGTGCAAAATATATTGCTATAACATTTTAGTACCAAAATGAGTATTAAAATATCAATAATGAGTAGGTCCACCTTTATTTTTAATTACTTCAGCCAACCGGGCATAGTGTCAACAAACTTCTTGCAATCAACAGCAGTAATTCTAGTCCAAGCAGCAGAAATAAAGTCCCAAAGTTCATGGGGTTCAAATCCGGTGACTGGGGTGGCCAGTGCAAGACTTGAACACCATTAGCAGATAGAAAATCTTTAGCCACTTTGGACGTGTACTTAGGATCATTGTCTTGCTGAAAGATCCATGGAAAAGTTGCAGGAAACAATGCTGTTGCTGAAGGTAGCAAATGCTTTCGCAAAATATCTCTTTACATGGCACCATTCATGATTCCTTCCACCTGATGCAACTGGCCCGGCCCAAAAGATGACATACAACCCCAAACCATGATGCTACCACCACCATGCTTTACAGTTCCCTGCAAACATTCCGGTTTATATGATTCATTTTGACGACGCCAAACAAAAATACGTTGAGAATCATTACCAGCTAAATTAAATTTGGACTCATCAGACCACAACACCGTTTGCCAATCAGTAACACTAAAATGCAAAAATTTGTGTGCAAATTTGAGACACTTCTGCTGATTAATTTTGGAGATAAAAGGCTTTTTAATAGCAACACGACCATTCAAACCTTGTTTATTCAAATGACAACGAACAGATTTTGGAGATATTAAAGGTCCACCAACATCATGCCACTGTCGAGACAAAATTTTGGGAGAAAGGCGACGATTTGTTAGGACCAGGCGTTTTAAGGTTCTATTTTGATGTAAAGTTGACATTCTAGGACGGCCACATCTGGGTTTGTCCGTGGATGTATTTGATTCCAAATGTTTCTTATATGCATTTTGTATAGCATGGCGACTTTTTTTCAAATTTTTGGCTATATCATTTAGGCTTAAGCCACTAATTTCCTTCAAAGCCACCACCTGGGCCCGAACAGTTGAATCAAGGCTTTTAGCTTTGCCCATTTCAGAAAATATTTTCACTTAAACTCTAAAATAAAAACGAAAATAACATTAAATACATTATCTAACTAGTGTACACATTCCAAAAAGTAGCATAAATAACAACTGAATTAACCAAAACATTGATACGAATACATCATAAAGTTACCAAAATATGTTAAAATGTTCAAAAATTGGCTATAAAGTTAAAGAACTCATGAAAGTCAATATTTATATTTGGTTTAATACACAATTATTCATGAAAATCAATAGATTCGTACCTTGTCAAATTACTATATGCATTGTTATGTTTATAATGTTAACCTCACCATACTTATGCCGCAAAATGATGAAAAAAACAGGTGGTTCTAAACTTATGACCAGTACTGTATATATATATATATACATATTATATTATTATTATTATTATTATTATTATTATTATATATATATATAATAATAATAATAATAATAATAATAATAATAATATAATATATATATATATATATATATATATATATATATATATATATATATATATATATATATATATATATATATATATATATATATATAAATATATATTACACGTTAGCAAAAGAGAAAATCAAACAAATAAGAAAAATCATGAAAGCAAAACAATTAATAATTATTAAAAAGCTCAAACTTTTTCAGTGTCCTTGCATTTCAATGAATTTGAAAGATGTAAAAATTTTAGAATTTCCACGGAACAAGTTTATAAAGTTAAGCTCATATGGGTCAAATCTAAAGAAAAAGTTATTTTCTACTTTTTAGTCTGAACTGAAGAAAAAGTTATTTTCTACTTTTTAGTCTGAACTGAAGAAAAAGTTATTTTCTACTTTTTAGTCTGAAGAATTTTTTTAAAAAGATTTTTTTGATTATTATTATTTTACACTTTTTAGTCTTATGAAAGTTTATATTGATGAAATGCAAATGATAATTTATCTATACTTATACATTTATCATTCACAACCGAACTTAAAAACCTGTTACTTTAATGGAACACATGCAGTTGTGGAAACCTAAGGAAGTTAGGAGAAAAGGTTTTATTAGATTATATTGAAGTTACCTAAAACTATTAAAAGGTGCTAAACAGATGTCCAGTATTAAAGTAAGAAATTCAAGCAAAAACTCGTTTTTATTAATTTCATCATTAATATAGTAGAACAAAGACTGAGCCAAATGTTAAAAAACAGTAGAAAATGGGTAATCTAATTTAAAAAGCTCCATGGAATTGGGGATAAAAAACTCACTTAATAGAAAGGTAATATGAAGCATGGCTATGTGAAAAATATGTTGATGGCATAATTGAAACATTAAAAGTATGTATATGTGTGTGCTTCTTATTTAGAAAATAAACTGGAGGCTTAAATGGTATAAGAAATCTAATGTAAAGAGATGTGTATTTTTTGAATATATTCTTTATTCAAAATCATACCACAGAAAGATGTATATATATATAAATATATGTATGAAATATATGTTTGTTATATATATATATATATATATATATATATATATATATATATATATATATATATATATATATATATATATATATATATATATATATATATATATATATATATATATGTAAATACATATATATATATATATATATATATACCATTTATATATATATACCATCTTTTATAGATGTATGTAAATATAAATACATCTATGAAAGATGGTATATATATATAAATGGTATATATATATATATATATATATATATGTATATATATATATATATGTAAATATATATATATATATGTATATATATATATATATATATATATATATATATATATATATATATATATATATATATATATATATATATATATATATATATATATATATATATATATATACAGTATTGTGAATAAGTTTTAGACCACTTACATTTTTTTTTTAAATCCCGGAGAATTCTTCTCTAAAATTTAAGTTTGTAGTTCTAAATTATAAACTTTTTAAAACAGATGTATTTCACTCAAAATATGGAACAATTACAAACTTTTTAATGTCAAACTTCATAAAAAACTCTTAATATTTACTATGTCCTCCTTTTGCCTCAATCCCAGCCGATATTCGCCAGGGAATAGATTCATACAAATTAGTTATAAAATCCTGGGGTATGTTGTGCCATTCTCTTTGAAGTACTTCAAAACATTCTTCAGCATTTCAGGGAGCATGTTTGACCTGCTTTCTGTCCAGGTAATCCCAAGTATGCTTAATTATATTCATATGGACTCTGGGCAAATATGCTCAATTATATATCAATATGGGGAGGCCAGGTCATCAATTCCAGTACTCCTTCCTCTGCCATTTCATTTAAGTAATTTTTTGCCACTTTGGAACAATGTTTTGGGTCAGTGTCCTGTTGCAGAATAAAATTATGACCTATTAGTCTCATTCCGGATGATACAGCATGGTGCCTTAGTATATCCACATAATGTTCTCCAGTGAGTCGCCCCCCTATTTTGATCAAATCACCTACTCCAGATGAAGATAAACAGCCCCAAGAGTGTTTAATAGTATGGTTTAAACACTCGGGCTGATAGGCTTCTTCAATTCTTCAAACATATTGGCGTTCTTTCAAATTCCAAAAATTTCGAATTTGGATTCATTGGTGTACAGAACCCAATTAAACATTTCCTGAGCCCAGTCTTTGTGTTATTTTGCATATTTAAGTCGTTTTTCTTTATTTCCACAACTTTGGTTTTTAAGTAGTTTAGTAATTATACAAACTCAAAAATAAAAACGACTAGTTGAAATTTAATTTTTAGATAAATATACCAGTAAAAAGTTTGATTGCTATGGGAGTAACTAAGCAAATTTCTTTACTCAATTAATAAAATTAATTTTTCAACTATATTTTGTTATTAAAACCATATTATGTTATATATGGTTGAAAAGTTAAACTTTATAAAAAGTTAGCTAATAAAATAAAAATAAATTTTTTTGATGGAAATCGCAAGGTTCAGGCTTTCACCATATCCAGGACTTGTGATGAAGAAAATCGTCAAGCGTGTTATATCGCGCTTGTAAAATTAGAATATGTTTTCAACGGGCGTGATTATGTGCGCTCGAGATAACATCGGCGAGCGCGATCATGAAAATTGCTAAAGGCGATACTCATAAAAAGCTTTTTCTTTTTTATATCTTTTTTTATTTTTTACATAATTCTTTCGTCAAAAAATGTTTGAATTAGTATCACACTTATGAAACTACTTCAACGAAAGAGATTTTTATACTCCCAAACTTCTTGTATATTGTCAGATCGCAATTTTATTTTTAACTATTTATGTTATAAAAAAATAATATCAAACAAAAACACAACTTCTTATTGATTTAGTATTGAAGTATAATTTAGTGACTTAGTTTTGCTTTGTTGTTTTGATATATGTATTTTAAAATGTTACTCTGTAAACTTAATTAACGGTTAATGGTTTTTATAATGGTTTTATTCAAGTTAATTATTTAATTTTTTTCTAAAATTTCTTTTTTAAATTACATTTTTTTATCTTAAAAATATAACACAAAAATATTTTGAAATAATAATAAATAAGAAAAATAACTTTTCATTTAATAAATATTGACATCATTACTTAGTTTTCTTTTCGAATGTCCTTAATTGCGAACATTCTAAACAACAGAATCGTTTTAAATTTGAGTTAAAATAAATAATAGTTAATAAAAAATCTATACTATTAACAAAAACTAATTTTAAAAATTACTCTATTATTAATATTTATTTTTATTATAAACGATGTGTGGAATATTACAAACAATAAATCAAATAAATTTTACTTGATATTTTCACAAGATTAAAAATACTCTACGGTTTTAATTTTTTTATAATAATTTTCTAATTTTTTATTCTTATCTTATTTGCGCATTTTTGTATTCACATTGTGTTTCCATGTGCACATTCCATTATTGAAATTAGTGACGATTAACGACTTTAAACTGCTCATTCATTACTTTAGTGCAAAAGAGAACGACGTTGTGCTTTTTATATTTTATATCAGTTGTTTGATAACAGAATATCTTTAATAAAAAATCTTTTTTAAATATTTTATGAAATTAAAAAAATAATCTTGAACTATTGGACGAGCGTTATTTTATGCGCTCGTTATAAGCTGAACGAGCGTTGTTTATTGCACCTAGAATGTTTGAAAATACCGTTTATGGGCGCGTTTTACGAGCGGAGCGCAATCGCGCTTGCTTTATCACAAGCCCTGATATCAAAGAACTCATATTTAACAGCAACATGTAATATGTTTTGTAAATCTTGATTGTTTTTTATCATAATAATTTATATTTTTTATATTTTTTGATATAAATTAATTTTTTTTTTTTTGAAAAAAGGTACTTGTGGAAAAAGTCTTTGAAATAATATCTATCTCTGATGTAAATGTTCAACGTGAAATTATTTTGTGTGTGCCAGATTTTATGGATGAAAGCAACCATGAGGAAGTGGTTGGTAACCTTCAGTAAGTTGTTAGTGATTAATCAAAAAAAGCTCCATGTTTTGCTGCTAAAACTTTTTTTGATGAATTTGTATCTAGTTAATTTGTCAAAAACCTTTTGTCCTTAAAACTGGTTCTTGCAAAATAACCTAGCAATACACCTATCAAATAAGATTTTTGTTTATTTTGTTAAAATCAGTTATATGGACCGTTTATTTTGAAAGTGGTGTAAGTCCATTTTTCAAAAAAAGTTAGAAATCACATAACTTACATTTAACTTAGTGTGCACTTTTTATTTATTAACAATTTACAGTTAGTATTTAAACATATCCATATGCTTTGATCAATTTAAAATTCGTTAATATATGAAATTGCATAACAATTGATTATGAAAATGGTGTAAGTCCATTTTCTTTAGAATTACTCATTAAGCGCTTATAAAAAGTTTAACCGCAAAAGCGTAATTTGACATGGATGAACATTAGGATGGAACAAAAAAACTGTTAGCCACAGAAGTGCTTAATATTGCATGTTTTAACATGTCCCAAGAATTTGCATAATTGCAAATCAGCAAAATGTTTGTCTAAAATGCATTGTTATCATTATTAGTTTGACAGTATCGAAGTGTAGTCCCGATATTTAAATTTAATATATTTTTTACAATTATTTACTTTTATTCTATGAAAAATGGATAATTTCATGTTAACATCAGATAGTGATACAGGTAGGAAGTAATAATAAATCATTATTTTACTATAGTTTAAGATTTTATTTTATTCTATTGTAAATATAAAATCACACAGAAATAAAGCCCATGAATATAAAAAAAAGAAAAGTAATTCGGAGAATGACTAATAAAAACACATGTTTAAAGAAAATTACAAAAAGAAGAAGAATTATAGAGCTAAAATGTACATCAGATGAGGATGATGTTTCATATAGCCAAAACTTCGATTCTGCAAAAGAAAAAAAGGACAATATGCCGGAAAAATAAGTAAAATTAAGTGAAATTCCGGACAAGAATATTGTACAAAAAAAGTAAAATTATTCCAGAAAAAAAATTTCAAAATAAAAATTGTAACTGTTCGAAAAATGTGTAGAATGTATTAATGAAGCAAAACGTAAAATAATTTTTCAACAATTTTGGAATATAAGCGACTTTGATAAACAAAACTTATTTCTCTATGAAAGTGTTCATAGTTATCCTGTAAAAAGGAGAAGGCCAAGAAATTATGCGGGAACTTTGAGGACTAATGTGTATAAATTTCACTTGAGCACTCCTCGTGAAAACATTTTAGTATGTAAGAAATTTTTTATAAATACATTTAATATATCTACGGGACGGATTGATCGCATCTTAAAAGCAAAAAATACTCCAAAAGATATGCGTGGGAGAATAGATGGTTCTTGCAGGAGACCTAGTAAACTTGCAATAAAATTTGTTAGAGAACACATAAAAAGTTTTCTGGCTTTTGAGAGTCATTACACTTGATCCCAAAATCCAGAACGAAAGTATTTGAACCCTGAATTGAACATAAACAAAATGTTTAATTTATACTTAGAAAAATGTGCGGAAATTAATGAAATTGCAGTTAATGAATGGACATACAGGAAAATCTTTAAAAGAGATTTTAAGATATATTTCCATCAACCACGCAAAGACATGTGTGAAAGATGTGATTTCTTTAACATGAAAATTCAGACAACAAACAGTGACAAAGAAAAGGCGACTCTTGTACAAAGACAAGATGTTCACTTAAAAAATGCTGAATTAGCAAGAAAAGCTTTACAAGAAGATAAAATTCTAGCAACAGAAAATCCAGAAAAGTATTTTGCCTTTTCTTTCGACAAAAAGCCTTACCATATCCAAAATTATCTGTTTCGATTGCATATTATAAGCGGAACATGTATGTTTTAAACAAGGGATTCCATAATTTACACGAAATTACTGCTTCTAGGGGATCGCAAGAAATTGCATCTTGTTGCCTGAGACATTTACAAAATGTAATGACCCAAAATCATGCTATAGCTTACAGTGATATGTGCACTGGGCAAAATCAAAATATTCAAATGGCATTGATGTGGTTAAGAGTTGTCCAGTCCTCGAAAAATAACATTGAAATCATTGACCATAAATTTTTGCTTTCTGGGCATTCATATTTACCAAACGATGCAGATTTTGGTGTTATAGAAATGGCATTACGCAAAAAGAATTTCTTGTACAGTCCTGAGGATTATTATGAGATTATAAAACAATGTTGACTAAATAATAATTTTAATTTGTACAAAATGTAACGTGAGAATTTTATTTCAGCAAAATATTTAGAAAATGCAATTCAAAAAAGAAAAAAAAATACTGAAGGAGAAAAGGTAAACTGGCTGAAAATATGTTGGCTGAGGTTTTGTAAAAGTGCACCATATACTGTTTCATATAAAATATCGATGGAGGATATGGAATTTAAGACTATAGACTTATCACCAACTGTTCGAAGGAGACCGCCAAAATTTGAAAGAATCGCGTTAAAGTCTTTGTATATAAATGCCAGACCCATTACACACGAAATATAAAAGGATATGATGCAGTTATTGCCTTGTACATCATAAGTATTTCAAAACACTTTCAGATAATGAGCCTACATAAAAACCAGTAACTAATGTTAAGCTCGTTTAACGTTGAGAAGAAACTATTTTATTTCCTGTTATTATTTTTTTTATAAAGAAAATCAGAACAAAACAATGTATTTCAAGTGAAAATTAATTTTTGGTTATTGAAATTTATTAATTTTTACAATTCAATAATTATGAAAGTGGTGTAAGTCCATTTACGACCCTGAAAGAGTATGTTATTTTAGTTAAATTCACATGCAAGTCATTTATGTAATCAAATTACACATTTCTAAATTCGTAGAGACATTGCCAAACTTAGTACAATTTATGCATATTTATTAATCGACTAAAATGCTAACCTTTAAATATCTCGAAAGCAGAAAAAATGGACTTACATCACTTTCAAAATAAACGGTCCATATTATGAACCAATTTGTAATTTGTAAACTATCAATTTTTTTTTTAAAGTAGAAGATGTTGATTAAGCTTTTATGTCATATGGTAATGTGATATAAAAGTTTTTTAAGACTCAAAATTTTTTTGAAAATTCAAAATTTTGATTAAAGCATATAAAAATAATTTGTTGATAAAAAATGCATAATGATAACTTTTTGATAAATTTAAAAAAATGATAAAGTGCTTATAATTATTTAGTTTCTAAAATATCTAATCCTATCAGTGAAAAGGCAAATAAAATTAAAATCTGAAACATTGGTTTTAGACCATTAATTCTTTTTTTAATTATAGATATAAAATCTATAAATTTTACTGCTGTTGAATTTTTTTTCTTTATCTCTCTTTTCTCTCTCTTCCCTATAAAGTCTCCCACTTTTATAAATATAATATTTTAATTAAAAACTGTATCTTTTTTACTATATTTTATTTATGAAATATAAAATGTATTTCATGATCATGAAGGATATTTACTAAATACTCTAACCTTCACTAATATTGTTTTAAGAAATGTATATGCATATATTCAAGACTAAAATTATATATGAAGACAATCAACTTGTGCATTTTTTAAAATTATGCTTTGTTTTTAAAGGAACTTTTTTATTAACACACAGTTTCAATTAACTCTAAATAAAGCAAAGTTTCAGACAATCTGTTATTTTAAAAATTTTAAAAATTCCATTGCTAAAATAAAAATGTCATTAGACCTGTATGTGTGTCAAAACACCAGACCAAGAATGCTTTGAACTATATACTGCTATATTTGTTTTATAAGGTGTTCATTATAAGTTTTTTAATAAAGATATTGTTAAAAAACATTTTTAAAAAACTTTTTATAATAATATTATATATAACAATATTTTAAAAAGATTGTTACTTATAAATTCTCTATAAAATTTCACTTCTTTAGAGGCCCAACATGATGTACTTTGGAAAAAAAAATTTTTTGGTAAAATGACACCTACCATGTCGCCAGGTGTTTTGGTGCAGGAACATTTTTTTAGAACTAGCTCTAATAATAGTTTATAAATAGTCAGGTCACAAAAGTTCATCATTTGTGACCACAGAAGATACAAAATTTTGCAAAAATGTTTTTAGTCATAACCCTAGTGTGCATCTTAGAAATAAAGGTTTACATTTTTGTGTGTGTGTTTTATATACAATTTGTTACAATAATGAAACTGTTATTTTCAGTAAAACTGTTGTTTTATACTTCTTAATAATATCAAAATTATGATATAAATATAAATAATAACAAAAATATAAATAATAATAAAAATTTAAGTAATAATAAAAATATAAATAATGATAAAAGTATGAATAATAATGAAAGTATAAATAAAAATTTAAATTAACAGTAAAGTATTAAATTCTGTATAATAGTAATATACTAAATACTTTTTAAAATAAATTTGTGATTTAAATTTGAATAAAAAATGAAAACAATAATATTTTGTCCTTCTTTTTTTAAAATTATGAACAGTGTTTGTATAAAAAAACAACAAAAACATATATCTAAGATAAACATTTAAAAGATCAAGTTTGATTAAAATTAAAAAACAAAGCAAAACAAAAATCTCAAATAAAGTTTTATAAAATAAAAGACTTAATGTAGCTGTATTATCTGAGTATTTTCCTCTGAAATATTTTCAAAATATATTTATCTTCAATTTATTAAATAGTTGTTGCAATAGAGTATTTGATATATAAAATATATCATTTTATATGGATCTTAAGACAAACTTGTAAACATAAAATATAAAGAAGTAAACTTTTAAAAAATACGTAAGTTCAGCATACCTTGAGAATTGTTCAAGATATTACAGTCTTTCTGAATATAATGTAAAATGTATTTATTAAATCTTTCCTATGAAAGCATTTTAGCAAATAATATTATAAATTCATTAAATTAAATATCAAAGTAAATTATTAAGTTATATCAATAATGTATATAAAATATTTAGAAAAAAAAAAAAAAAAATTGGTTTGATTCTTGTAAGCATCAAACTTAAAGAAGTAGATTAGCTGTGATTAGTGGGAACTGTAAAATTTAATCAGTAACTCAAAAAATTAAATAAATAACTTAACTTTCGAATCTTTTTAAATAAGTCTATTAATCTGTTTCAGAGTTTGGTTTGTTATTGTCACCTTTTTAATCATCTTGAAAGAGCCAGTACCATATATAAAATTATTAATAGTTAATTATTAACGAGTATTAATTACATAATTTGATCTAGTTATTAACAATAAATCAAAAAAAAAAGTTAAATTCATCTAAAAACAATTTTTTAGTCAATTTATTTTTTACTAATTTTAATTGCCGGTCTTGTGTTCTCTTTTATGTGAAACTCATTGTTTTTTACACAAAGCTCTACATATATCACTCTAAATCATTGTTTTTTATACAAAGCTCTACATATATCACTTTAAATTATTGTTTTTTACATATATCACTCTAAATCATTGTTTTTTTACACAAAGCTCTACATACATCACTCTAAATCATTATTTTTTACACAAAGCTCTACATATATCACTCTAAATCATTGTTTTTTACATAAAGCTCTATATTCTCTTACTAATTGTTTCTTACATTATCAACCCTCGGAATTAGGGTCGGCATTCGGCAATGCCAACCTAACTGCTGACCTGAAAGTATTTGAGGTCGGCAAATTATTGCTGACCTCATTTTTCCTAATTCCGAGGGTTGCATTTTTTTTTTTTTTTTGTTGGTGTTTTAAATAAAATAAATCTAAATGTAAAAAATTTTGGACTGTGTTTTCAGTCTTTAGTTTTTTAACAAGCGTTGCTTTAAAAAATGATTTAAAAAAATTAAAGTTATAATAGAAACTAGATAAAAAGTCAATTAAATATAAATTGAAAGCTTTTTGATGATAAATATTTGCAAATTAATACACTTTATCAGCAATTCAGCAAAATAGTGTATTTTATATAATTTATTGCTTTAAGATATAACACACATCATTTTATAAACCTCCATTTACATATTTTTAGCCAATTGCTATGCAGTAACTCTCAATTGACATCGTCTCTTATGGAAGCATTTAGTTGTATTAACTTAAAGACAAATCTTCTTGAACAAGTAAGTCATTTATTTAATAGTACAGATCATATACAGTTTTCAGAAAAAATAAATAAACTTATAAAACTCCTGGAAAATTGTTAGTTTACTATCTGAAATTATTAAATTAATTTTAAGTTTTTAAATGTTCTTTTTATTTATCTTAATATGATTTCAACTATATTTCTAATTATAATACACTCCTAAGAAAAAACTGTGAACCGTAAACTAATAGAGAAATAAAAGCAGTTTGTCATGCAAGGAAAGAGGAAAGTTTGTCAAACTTTTTAACTGTGGATTAATGAGGGTGACAAAATGTACTGCAATAAAGATTTTTCACAGTTGCCCAGTCATGAATATTATTATCATTCAAAAGGTTTCTATGTCAGCAACAAATTTTAGTATATTCAGATTGAAAAGCTTGCTCCAAAGTTCCTCCTATGGCCATAAGAGTGCTCCATTCCAATTTGCTCCTGTGGCCATAAGAATGCTCCATTCATCAATCGAAACACTTTGACTTCCAATTTGTACATCACTAAATGGATTCAAAAATGCTTTTGTTATTAACAAACAAAACAAGACAATTATCTTTTGGCCGAATTAGGTAGCGATCCATTAGTCGAAGAAAGCAATGAAGTGGTACAACCAATATGACATCAAATGACAAAATTGTCCCAAAAGATGCAAATCTTCCAAACTGCCATGAGCAGCGCGTTATCAAGATTTACTGCACAGTTGTAAAAAGAATCTTTATAAAGCAACAAATCAGCAAAAGATAACAAAAAATTTAAGCAAAAATAAATAGGAGCATCTAAAAAGGTCAGAAAGCAAGATCCAGGCAAAGATAGCATCTACTCATAAAAAAATTTAATTACTTTTTAAGCCTCCTCTGAAATCTGTACAAACTGATTAAAAACTTTAAATGATAAATATTAAAATAAATTTCATTAGGGAAGAATGGGGCACCATGAAAAATTGTAATTGTGGGGGCATCTTGTGTCAACCACTTTATGTTATCACAAGATGCCTCCAGAGTTGTGAAAACCACTCTCATATGGTGAAATAGTTTCTATTAGAGCTATGTTTTGACAAAAAAAATTATATCATTTGATATCATCAAGTCTGCAAGGAGTTAAATTTTGTGTTTTTTTGATGACAAAGTAATTTATTAGTTTTTAAAGTTGCTAAGTTTTAGGGTATGCTGTTCATTGTGTCTATCAGTAAGTAACATTATTTTGTAAACTGCAATCCATTAAACATACCACATTAAACAAAACTATTGGAAAAAAAAAAGTTGATACTAAAAATAAAGCAATTGTTTTTTAATAGCAAGTATGGGGCAACTTGATACAGTATTTTGAAGGGGGCCCTAAAACTATATAATAGTATCTAAAATTGTAGAATACTCCATTGTGTCATAAACAATTCTAAAAATCATTTCTTTGAATTTTTACATTCAATTTTTAAGAGATTTATGTAAATATAATACTAAGAGTAGGTATATCAAGGTGTATCAAGGCTCCCTATTGGTTGGGTACTTTGATATGAATTTCTAATTTTACTTTAAATTGTCTAACAAGTTTAACCTGTTATATTTTGGTAATTAATGAATTCAATTTCTACAAATTAAACCAATTGCCTAAAAAAAGGCATATTAAAAAAGTTGTTACAAAGCAAAAACCAAAATTGTATCATGGTGTCCCACTCACTCCTATGAAAAAAAAATTGAAGGTTATTCTTTAAGTATTTCTTGAGTTATTGCTGAGTATATCCAGCCAAAAATTACTGAGCCCAACCAATATTTTCCCCAACATTTTGCCCGTGTAGACTGACTTACACAGGTATTAATGGGGTCACAGTTTATAGCCTGAAAGAACAGAAATTCTGTTAATTATCCACTCTCCATTTATAAAACTTTTTTTAATGAAGTGGAAAGCAATCATTAAATGAAAAGGTTTTATACATAGTTATAAAGACTAAACTAATTATCACCGCCTGTTGGTTTCTTTATTTAGTATATTATGAAAATGGTGAAATTTGTTTATGTTTATAAAAAATTATGAAATGTGTTTATTGCTGTTCCACAAGTTATTTATCATTAATGAAGTCAAGGGATTTATGTACATTTTAAAAAAATTTATAGATTTCCCAGAGACAAAGAAAAGAAAACACGTTGAATAGAATGTTTACCTAATGCGAGTTTTAAAATGTCTAGCAACGCTAGAAGTATACTATTAGTATATGGTCTGGTTTGCATCAAAATTTCAAAAAGGTTAAACTAAAATAACATTTTGCACAATTTTACTCTCAGATAGATTTTTAGTTTATTCTAAAATTGCAAGGAACTTTCTACTACTTTTTCTTTCTACTTTGAAAATTACTAACTATTACTCTCTTTGACAAGGTGTATGTTACAAAAATATTACTGTATCAGGAAGTTTCTGTTTTTGCAAAACCAATGATATGAATTTTTTTCAAAAAGTGTTTTAAATGTTATGAGAACTTGTGATACAAGCTGCATGTTTGATGGTCTTAAATTTCTTTTGAAAATCTTGTGAAAACCTGTAAACAAATAAATTCCTATTTTTATGTGATCAAATTCATTTAAGTCTAGAATCAGTAAGAGAGTCAAATAGTGAAGCAATTATATGTGATAAAAATCTAAATCTAAACCAAAGGCAATTATATGTGATAAAAATCTAAATCTAACTTTTTATGAAAAACCTTGGTTAATTCTTGGAATTATGGAACTCTTTTGTTGCTTGACTTTTGTCCACATTATCAAAAACATACGAAATAATGGACTTATACGAAATAAAAGCAAAGGTTTTTTTCTGATAATACTTACAATGCTCTTCTTAATCACCCTGAAATCTAACATCTAAAACGTTATCAAGACTGGTGATTTTGTTAAACTTGCTGTCACATAATGGAAAACTTTCAATCTAAAAAATTGTGGGCATATATTTCAGGTTTAATGATCAACAAGCTTCCACAAAGATCTAAATGATAAATGAAGAAAGTTTGTTTTGGATTTTGGCAATACAGGATTATGCATAAAAAAAATCAGAAAACAGCCATAAAATATCAAGGTCACAATGTCACAAGGCATTTCACAAATCAAACATGTGAAGAAATAGTCTAGCTAATTAAAATGCTATTAAAAAAAAACACTTTAGTTACAAATTCTTTACATTTGGAAAATTTGTTACAGAGTTACTTAAAAAAGAATTTAGAAATTTAAGAAAACTATCTATAGACATTTTTTAAGTGTTCTTTGAAACCAAAGATGTCTCTTTTTTACATTAAAACGTATTTTGAAATTATGATTCGCTTAACGATATGAAATTTTGACCAGTATAATGTTTTATTTTTTAAACTTTGGTTGATATGCAAAATCATTTTAAATAGGCGGATTAAAAAGTCTTTTTGGCAATACTGTTCAATGGCTTTTCTTCAACTTGATTAAAGATAAAGTTTGTTTGACTTCCATATTCAATACTTTCATGCTTTACTGCATTACTTTATTAAAATTGAGCGTTATCATCACAATATGCTTTCCTATATTATTTTATCAAAAACCACTGAAAACTTTCTACACCAATATCAAACAAAGAACTGTCATTTTAAATAAAGAACCATTACATTAAGTTTATCTTGTTATGTTTGCATTTATTCATTGGCACTTTTGTTTTTATTATTTGCTGAGATTTATTAATTGCAGCGTTGTTAATTGTGTAAAACATGCCTGAAGTTTGCTGCTTTGGGATTTTAAAAGCATTTACTTATTTATTTAAAGCAAAATATTTTTATTGAAAAGTTTAGTTACTTTAGTTCTATTTTTTATTTGTTTCTTTTTTTTATTATTGGACAAAAAGTTTATTGTAATAAAGTAATGAAGTTTATTATTGATTTAAATATATAGATAAATTTATGTGATATTTTTTTGTGCATTATTTGGCATAAATACATTGACTGGCAAAAGAAATACCAAGAATTAAAATGTAAATACATCAACTGAGGATATGAGTTCGGTAATGGTTTTAGCATTAATAAAAAGCATGATAAAAAGTCATAAAAGGCAAGTAAACAATTATTTCGTTAAAAAGTGTTCAATTTAACTGGATGGTTTTAACATCACGTAAATCAAGTAATGTTCTTCCGCTCTAAATGGACACGGAAAGAGAACAGTATTAGGGAACCTCATGTATCATTCACTATAAGCCACTGTACATCCAAGGCTGGCGCAAATGGTGTATGATTCCTTCCTCCCCCTCCCCTTCCCTTCCCCCACCACCACTTATCAATGAATTTTAGTTCATTAAGTCATTAATTAGTAAATTAAATTTAGCTCTTTTAGACCAGCAAGTTGACATATGTAGATCACATAGTACAGTCGGTAAACTGGGATTTAGTATTGTCGGGAAATGTGAAAAGCAGGATCTTTTTTTTTAGATGCAAAATTTTTTTTTCCCATTTTGCTACAGCCAATAAAAATCCTGGATCCGCCCCTGATATATATATATATATATATATATATATATATATATATATATATATATATATATATATATATATATATATTTATATATATATATATATACACACACACACACCCACACTTTTAGAATAAATAAATTTCTTTTTTTTAACAGGTTCGTGATTCAGCTATAAAAATTTTAGATTCTGCTGACATCAGCAATATTGCAGGAATTGTCAAATTTTTGCAGCAGTCTCTAAATGATAAAAGTGTTCATCAAGTAAGTTAAATTTTCACTATTTATTTATTATTATTATTCATATAAGTTAAATTTTCACTATTAGCCAAACTGAATGTTGTCTTGGTAGATAATCAAAGTTAAAATGCAAACTTTCTGCTTCTCTAATTCTTTTATATAAATATTCTATAATAAATATAATGAAATAATAAAAGTTTCTTGTTTATTAACTCTTGTTATTAACATAATAAAATTTTGAAAATAATTTTTTATTTTACTCTACATATAGTTTATTCAGGATGAAATAAATTCTGCAGTTTGGATGAGTTTGGAAAATTAATATTTATACATAACTTTTTTTATTTAAGTTTAAATTTGTTTTTTTTATATTTGTTTAAAATTTCTTTAACAACACTTAGATGTTAATCAGCTTATAGGGATCAGTCCAAAATTCTACAAGGGGGCTTCAGCCTTTGGAATTATGGATGGCATTCGGCAATGCCGACCTAACTGCTGACCTAGAATTGTTTGAGGTAGGCAAAAAAATCGCTGACCTTGTTTCTATGTTTTATGGTAAAACCTTTGTATCAAATTTTTTTGCCGGCCTAATGCGGGCCTCTTACAGATTAAGGTTGCTCAACCTTAACTTTCCTAATTCCGAGGGCTGGGTCTTAGTCTATCCAATAAGAAAAGTATATGCAGCCTGTGTGTGGTTCTAAAAACAACATTTTTTGAAAATTTCTGATGGTATCCCCTGAATGTGTAATAAATTAATAAAATATATAATAAATAAAGTATGTAATAAATTAATACTACATTTAAAAAATTTTTGAATAAAAATCTTTTTTAGGGGTCGCTAAGGCTCAAGACCCTTAAACATCAGGCGGGTCCCTAATAATGAAAAAAAAAGTTCTTCAAAAGCATATCATGTTGGATCTCAAAAGAAGTGAAATTTTATAAAAATTTCAAAAATAATAAAAAAATTTATGAAAACACAAATTAAAATAGTTTATTTAAAAAAACTATGAAAGTTTGTACTTTTTTACTTTTTGTTAAAAAACAATAGTTTTTAAGCCATTAAATTTAAACTATTAATCTTTATATAAAATGATTGTTTTTGGATGTTTTATAAAATTTCACTTCTTTTGAGACCCAACATGATATGCTTTTAAAGAACTTTTTTTTCAAAATATTAGGGACCTGTCTGATGTTTAAGGGTCTTGAGCAACCCCTTAAAAAAAAGTTTTATTCAAAAAATTTTTAAATATACTATTAATTACATATTACAACACATTTAGGGGGTGCCATCAGACATTTTCTAAAAATGTTGTTTTTAGAACCACCCTAATGCAGTTCATATGAGGCCATTGTTTGTATAAGTGGATGATCAATATATATATATATATATATATATATATATATATATATATATATATATATATATATATATATATATATATATATGTATATATATATATGTGTATATATATGTATATATATATATGTATATATATATATGTATATATATATGTGTGTGTATAAATATATATATATATATATATATATATATATATATATATATATATATACATCAATGCTCAATGTGGCACAAATGTAGTCCACATAATTTGTGCCATATAGGTATGCCAATTAATAAGATATAGACTTTATTTACTCGCATTGAAAATTAAATATGGCTATCATATGAGCCGAATGTGAATTATTCCACTGCCTTTAAGATTATATCACTATGTGATATAATCTTAAAGACAAGATATGTGGAATGTATATGTGGAATAAAGACTGAAATTATGATTGAGTTTATGATTGATTTATAGTCTGATGATCAGTTTTCACACACACACAGAACACATAATGTAGTTCATATAACTATGCCACTTAATGTGGTATGATCTTTAATTAAATATAAAATACATGATCTTGCTACATTTCAAATTTTTATAATTTAACTGCATTTTAAATTATAAAAATAGAAAATTGCAGAGTCTATAAAAGTATAACAAAAATAGGGGAAAAAAAAAATATATATATATATATATATACACACATATATATAATTTATAAAGTTATAAAGGAATGCAAAATTTATAATATCTTTAAGTTTTTTTAACTAATATGTGGTTTTGCATCTGTATTTGTATAAGAATATATATATATAAAATATAAGTCATTTGACTATCATTCTTAGTGTGGTGTTCGGTGGTATATACATTATAGTCATATATATAACGCACCAATGCCATCTCATAAGAGTGGTAATCACATGGCTTACATGTGTATTCCACATGTAACCCACATGCTAAGTTTTATGTTACCACATAAAACTTACATGTACCAATAAAGTGTGAGGTTCATTCAGCTAATTTAGTGTGGTTTTAATGTTATAACACATGGTCCACACATGGACCATGTGTGGCTATAACACCTATAGTATTAAAACCACACTAAATTAGCTGAATGAACCCCACACTTTATTTGTACATGTAAGTTCAATACTCTTAACACTGATGTAATCCTATAAAAGAGAATCATACATATATAGTTAATGTGCAACTGTCATATAATGTCCACATTAAAATTTCTTGTCAAGTAGTTTATTTCTTTTCTCATTTTATTCTATTTATTAAAATAGGTTAAGTTTATTGCATACTGTAATAATTTTTACAATTACATGATAAATAATTATAATAAGTTAATTTAATAAAACAAACTTGTAATTTTAATTATTTTATGTCTGTATTAAAAAAAAAATTTTCTTTAGTTTCATTATTATTTGTCAATTTTTGCTGAATCTGTCTTTGTTTATGTTTTTCATATTGCATATTTATTGCTGCGTTCTGGAATAATCAGAAATGACTGTTTTTAGAGAGTTAATGATTTAATCTTGTAATAATTTTTATTGAAAAAAAATGTTGCTATTAGCAATATCTACATTATATAGGTATTCCTCAACCCAACAAGTCAAATAGGCTGGATTTCAATAATTTATTAAAAAATATATTTGACATTGGTGTAAGAGATATTCTCAAAGAAAGGGGGAGGTTTTTTTTTTAACAAAAGACAAATCAAAAGATTTAAAAGAGTTTATAAAAATATTTCCAACACTTACTTTTAGATTGTTGCTAAGATACGTGAAAAAGTTGACTTTAACTCATCAAGCTTAAGATATACTCCAGCTCATAGAACTAAAGGAGAAAACAAGTAAGTTTTAAAATTGTCAAAGATGGGAGAAGGAGGGCTGCTAGTAATGGTAAGGATGAAATCATGAAGAATTTGAATTAAAAGAAATGCTTCAGTTCCAATCACAATTTTTTATAAAATAGTTATGAATTTATGATTCAGTAATATCATGTATTATTTTGAATTCATTTAAAAAGAATTATTTTCAAGAAGAAAAGAAACTCAAACAAGCTTGATAACTTATTATTATATATATAGATATATATATCTATATATATATATATATATATATATATATATATATATATATATATATATATATATATATATATATGTATATATGTATGTATATATGTATATATGTATGTATATATGTATATATATATATATATATATATATATATATATATATATATATATATATATATATATATATATGTGTATATAAGTATATATGTATGTATATATGTGTATATATATATATATATATATATATATATATATATATGTATATATGTATATATGTATGTATATATGTATATATGAATGTATATATGTATATATGTATATATATATATATATATATATATATATATATATAGTGTATATATGTGTATATATGTATATATGTATGTATATATGTATATATATATATATATATATATATATATATATATATATATATATATATATATATATATATATATATGTATATATGTATATATGTATGTATATGTGTATGTATATATATATATATATATATATATATATATATATATATTGATATATATATATATATATATATATATATATATATATATATTGATATATGCTATATATTGTTGTATCAAGTATATTGATATATACTTGATAGTATTCAAAAGTACTTCAACAATGTTTGAAAACCTCTTTTAATGTAAAAAATTCAAGAACGTAACAAAAAGTAACATAAATATAGTAAAACATAAAGTTAATAAAAATAAAACATAATATATTTCAGTTTTTGAATGTGATCCAAATTTTAAATAAGGCTGCTCATAGAACTGTGTTGAAAAACATATATAAATATTGACATACATAAATATATGTACACATGTTCCAAGTTAGGTTGTCTAAATAGCTTATTTATTTTCATATATATAAATTACAATATTAAAATTATATAAAATATATAAATACATTACAATATCATCACCCTAATATATATATATATATATATGTATATATATATATATATATATATATATATATATATATATATATATATATATATATATATATATATATATATATATATATATTAGGGTGATGCAAAATGAGGGTTAGAAAATTTTTTTCTTTAAATGTTGTGGGATATCCCCTCATTTGTTTAAATTTGTTATAAAAACACTGTGTGAAATTGTAGGTTAAAATATTAGTATTTAGGAGGTGCGTGGGCTAATAGAATAAAATTATAGAATTTCAAATATTTGAGTAAAATTATATTTAGGAAATTTGATGATTTCCTTGACACCTGGGAGGTGCAGCAGCATAACTTTTTTACTTTTTTATAGTGGAAGTTCCCTAGAAGAATTAAAAAAACCATTTTCCTGTTTTCTATTTACTGAAACACAAAGTACAAAACAATGGAAATTTTCAAAATATATCTTATAAGATAATGGTTTATAAAACTTATACTTTAGGCCTTATCTTCGTGCCAAATATAAAAGACTTGTCTTAGATTCGTCCTAAAGATTCCTCTGATAATTTAATACAACTTGTAATAGATATTGCTTCTGATGCTCATCATTGTTGATTAATTTGTTGTCATTTTCAATCAACTTCACTACTCTTTCAGCAATACCATTAACAACTTTCATTTTTCACTACATTTTAAATAACTCTCATTAAGAGGCCATTCTTCTACTGGTTTGCTTAAGAATGCTGAAAACAATCCAAGTATACTAAAAAAGAGTTTGTGTTAGTTGTTACAAAATCTTCAAGCTGTTTAGACTCAATAGTTTTGATATCCATTTCTGTCTTCTTTGGAGGATCTGTTTCCAAAGGTTTTGTAATAACATTCTTCATTTTTCTTTTGGTGTTAAAGCTTACTTTATCATCAAAGAATGCAATCAACTCTTCAGAGTGATACCACAAATGATTCTTGAATTTGCCTAGTGCAGCATTTGCTAATTCTTCATTTGTACTTTTGTAGCTGTCAAGAATCTTGAGAAATTTGAGGTTATCTCATGGAGCACTTACTGTGCAGGGAGCCAATAACCGATGCTTAATGTATATTGTTACAGAAAACAGAAAAATTTCTTTTAGTTTTTTTTTCTTCCATAGCTGTTATTTTAAACTTTTGAACATCCAGATTTTCATGGAACGAATGTCTTTCGCCGTCCAGCGTGCTCTGTGATAAGCCCTAGGCTTTCTGAATTAAATTCCAGTCTTTGAACTACGGCCAAGCAGTACAAGTGAAAGTTCCAATAGTTCTTTTTAATTATTGTTTGGTTGATCTTATTTGAGTTTTTTTACTGCAAATTTTATGATTTGTTCTTTTTCTTTTTGTGGATAATTGTCTAATTTATAGAATGAAGTTTGATCAATATTACTTCAGTTTTTTTTTAAATTTTCAGATAAGTGAATGTCAGGGCCTGATGATGCTGACAATTTTGTGGATACCACTGCTTCCAACACAATTTCAAGGATATGATGTTGACAAGGACACCATAACAAATATTTTTCCATATCTTATTCAAATAAGAGACAAGCTCCGTTTTTGCGACCAGTGTTTGATGAAGTTGTTTCAAAGCACATGCCTTTTACATTATCTTTTCAAATTTTAGTCTCTTTCAAATTTTCATTGAAATTCTTTCTTAATTTTTGTCTTGCCCTTCGTATCGATGAATGGCTCACATTGTAATTATCTGGATCTTCTCCCAGATTTGCGATTGTTGGAATCATTATTAAAGAGGCTGATTGGTCACTGATCTTACCAACATCCAATGAGGAAAGCAGGTTTTCATCCATAATCTTTATTTTTTTCTTGAAGTGTCTTTTCGATGTTGATTCCTGTTCAAGATTTATTTCTTCTGTAGATGCAGGTGAATTACTGCAGGAGCTGCTGCTGCTGCTCACAAGCATTACTGCTTCATCTAATGAATAGGATTCATGTGATCTTTTCAAATACATTTTTTGTTGTTTCTTTGCCATTTCGATTTGACATTTTTCTTCATTTTTATCAATTCCTATCATTTTTCCCTCTTGACCTTCCCTTTGTTAACAAAATCTTCCTCAATAATTAATAATTCATTTGCATTTGCATGCACTATATCAAAGTGTGTATCTAGTTTTTCTTTCCATGTATCCTCTTTCTCTAAGGAGAACTTTAATTTTTTTTTCTTTACTTTTCTTTAACAATTTCCATTAAGTATACAGTTTATTTAATTTCTATACAACATTTTAGGGGGTATTCCTGCTCTAATCCTCACCTCTATTACATCATTAACAGTAGAAGTTAATGCTTCTCTGTCAGTTTCTTTGCAGACATTTTTATAATGTATCAATAAAGCGATTACTTCTCTTTTTAATGGTTGACAAGTTGGATTCAATTCATATATTTGTTGACCTATCAGCCAAATATCTTTTGTATACTAATAATAAAATAAAAGCAGAAAAATTCACACTCATAAAACGTGATTTTACTCTATTTTTTTAAGATGGCACTTATTTTTAATGTAACGGCCTAAGGGGTTGACCCTAATTGAACCCTAGTTGACCCTAATTGTCATCCCTATGGCTCAAACTAAGCAATATAAAACAAACAAGGGTTAGTATACAAACATGTTGGCCTATTATTAATTGTGTAAAAATAAGTTTATAAAAAATGGTTTTACTCAAATTTTAAAATTATAAATTTTCAATTGACTAACGCCAATTGAAAAATAAATTAATAATAGAAAAAAGTTAAATTTTTTTTTCATTATCTTTATTTTATATTATAATATTTTGTTTTTGTTTTGTTTAATTTTTATTTTATTGTAATGATTGATCTTTTGCTTGAAAAATGCTAAATACTTCAAGCTTGAAGCAAAAATCATTAATAAATATATAAATTAATTCTGATAAAAATTGATTTATTTTAAAACTAATTTAATAAAAGTATATAATTTTATTTTGAAAAAAAATATAATTTAATTTTGATTTAAAAAATATATAATTTAATTCTGATTAAAAAAATATATTTAAGTTTTATAAAATAAAAGTTTATACTTGAGTTTAACTTAACTGGTGAGTTTATTTAACAATAGGCTTGCTTAATGATTTCTTTGACATATTTAAAGCTGTGATCTCTCGTTTGAGTTTGTTGAATACTAATTTTTTTGATTGTTTCCAAATCATTAAAACCATTGAAGAATTTAAAAATTTGAATCATGTCTCCTTTTTGTCAAGGTAATCAAGTCGAGAGCTTTTAAATGATTCTCATAGTTGATTTTTTTAAGTGATGGTAATTAATTGAGTTGCATGATGTTGGACTCTTTCTAATAACTCAATTTCTCTCTTTCGAATAGGTGACTAAACTGGTATTGCAAACTCTAACAGTGGTCACACAAAAGAAACATAAAGTATTCTCAGCAGTCTTATATCTAAACAAACATAGCATTTTCTAATCCAACCCAACATTTGGTTGGCTTTGCCTACGCATATTATTGCATGATTTTTCCATTTCAGATTGCTTGAGAAGATTACTCCAAGATCACTTTCAGATTCTGTTTTATTTAACTTTTGTTCATTGATATATAAGGGTGTTTTTTTGTTATTCCAGCCAAAGTGAATGACCATACATTTGGAAATATTAAATTTCATATGCCAGTCTTGAGTCCACTTTAAAGCTAAATCAAGATCTGATTTCAAAGAAAGAGTTGATGCACTGGAAAGCATTTCATTCAAAATTTTGGTATCATCTGCATACAGCTTGTTTAGGTTTTTTATAGTTTCAGGCAAACCATTTAAAAATAGTACAAACAAGAGTGGTCCAATTACTGACCTCTGTGGTACACCACTGGTAATTTCTGCCCAAGAGGATACATTTTCGCCTATCACAACTCTTTGTTTTCTTTCTTTTAAAAATATTTTGATCCATTGTATTGTCAGACCAGATATTCCATAAGCTGTAAGTTTAAGCAACAATCTTTTATGTGGCACTGTATCAAATGCCCTGGCGAAATCCAAAAAAACAACATCAACAGGTTTACCATTTTCTAAGGCAGTTGAAATAAATCAAGTGTTTCAAGTAGTTTCGTTGAGCATGATTTATTTTTAACAAAACCGTGCTGTTGCTTGATTATTAGTTTGAACTTATTTAGAGATATTGAATAATTAAGAAAAAAAAGTTTAGAGTTTATGTAAGGCTTATGTAAGGCTTATTTATATACTAGTTTGCATATAAGCAAGTAAAATTTAAGATAACTTCATCAATTGATTTTAAAAAGTATTTAATTTTTGCTTGTGTTTTATCCATCAGAAAACCTTAATGTGTGCTATGGCTCCATTTCAATGTATACAAGATTAGCAGTTCCAATAAAAAATATTCTGCTAACAGCATTCTAGTTTACTGAGGTCTACTATATTTTTGTTAAAAAAAAAAAAGTTACCATGAAATAGAAGTTTATTTTATTGTATTAATGAAGTTTTCAGGTACAAGACAGAAAGCTTTGAATTTTTTTTTTTACAATACTTCTTACAACATCAAACTCGATAAGGTTTGATTAATGGTGAGAAACAAAATCTTGGGAAAAATTTGCAGTAAAGAAAAGGGAAATTTTTGCAGTGAGGAAAAGGGAAAATTTCGCAGTAAAGAACAATTCTTTATTTTAAACCTTTTATTTTAAATTTTGATGAAGTATAAACTTTAAAGTAATCATGTTAAGTGAGTAATTAAAGAGTTTTTTTTTTTTTAATTTGTAAGCAAAAATATTTAAACACACAAAACATACTCGAAAAATATTTTGAAATAAAAAACAACCTAGTAACTAATAAAATCAAATCAAAATTTCAAGGGCATCCTTCTTACTTAAATATTTTAACTTCAGATTTTGTGTTCTGCAAAAGTAACATTTATAAAAAAAAGTGAATAAAATTAACTTATAAAAAGTAATTACTTTTTGTTTATTCTTTTTTTTTTTTGTATTAGACTTGTATTAAATATAAATTTTGTATTAAACTCTATTAAGTATAAATTTTTCTGATGATTCTTTTTAAATAGTGAAAAACAACATATGGACGGCATCTTTAATGCTATTAAAACTGGAATTTTGTTTCAAAAGATAATTGCTGATGAATGGGTTAAGGTGATTTCTGACAACTTTTTAATTAATGCTAAAAGGAATTATAAAAATTATATTATATAATTACATTATTTGAATCATGTATTTATAAACTACTTACATTAAACATACAGGGTGGGGCATAATCAAGAACAAGTAAATTTTACAATTTGCCAGTTTTAAAGATGATATCACGCAAATGACGTCCGTTATTGTCAATACATTGTGTCAGTTGTGTCTGGAAATTGGTGTTGACTCTTTGCAGCATCTCAATGTTGGCGATGGCTTAACGAATGTTATTCTTGAGATGGTTTAGGTTGTTGGGTCTGTCATGGTACATGACGGACTTTAGATGTCCCCACAAGAAACAATTGCAGGGCCCAAGATCAGGGGATCTGGCTGGCCACTGAAAATTGCCCCTCAAAGAGATCACATGCCCAGGAAAGGCTTTGTTCAAGAAAACCATGGATGCTCTTGATGTATGTGCAGTTGCACCATCTTGCTGGAACCAAACATCGTCCAAGCCCATCTCGTTCAGTTTTGGCAGGAAGAAATCCTGTAACATCGTCATGTAACGCTCAGATGTCACCAAAACTGTCCTCTCAATTTCTTCGAAGAACCAGGGACCGATTATCCCAACTCGGGATATTGCGCAACAAACAGTCACATGTTGCGAGTGTAGAGGTTGTAGGTGAAGTTCTCGTGGGTTTTCAGCGCTCCAATACCACATGTTCTGCTTATTCACAGCCCCAGAAAGATGGAAGTGCGCCTTATCACTAAAGAACACAAGCATGTCATCAGGCAAGTGGAGAAGGGCCCTACACGCAGCCTCACGAGTATTGAAGTCCTGAGAAATCAGTCCCTTGGCAACAACAATCTTGTAGGGATGGAACTTCAATTCCTTATGAAGGATTTGTCTAACAGAACGAGCTGATAACCCAAGAGCTGATGCATGCTTGCAGGCAGATTGTCAGGGAGACCTCAAGATAGATTGCTGCACCGCTTCAATGTTCTGCGGAGATCTTGCAGTCCTTTGGAGACCAGGCTTCTTCTTCACATCTCCAGATTTCCTGAAGTTCTTCACCCACGAAACGATTAACTGTTGTCGTGGAACACAGTCACAAGGTGCAACATGGAATTGCCAACGAAATGCACGCTGTGTGGCGATGATTGATTTACCACAGGAAAAATATGCCTCAACTGCAAAAGCATGTTCCACGTTCGTCCATTCCATGACTACTGCAAAGAAAAAAGAAAATAAATTAATGCTGCTCATATAAACAAAACTTTACAGTTTGCGCTCTTGATTAAGCCCCTCCTTAAAGTTATTGTAGCAAATCACACTTTAAGAAGGCTAATTCAAATAAGCAAGTTCCTCTGCCCCACCCTGTATTAGGTTAAATGATGTTAATAGTTAAAAACTATTAATATTTATTTTGTTACCTGCAGGTTCTGGAAACAATATCAAACAGCAAAGAGCAGAAGGTTAAATATTTTTTCTAGACTTAATTTTGAGGCAAATAAGGGAATTGTAATATATTTGAGTTTCATAGCTAATTCAAGATGTATTTTAGATGAATTTTGTAGTTGAATCTTTTTTTTATTATTATTTAAGGTTTTAGATGTTTTTGTATTATTGGTGCTTGTTAGAAATAAAACAAAGTGTAAAGTCATTGAAACACTTATGCGTACAAAGATTAAAAAGAAAATTTTCACTGAGTGCACTATCGGGCTTGCATTTAAAGAATATTATAATGTAATATATTTTTATATAAATTATTTATATTTTTATATAATATGATTTCTCTTTTTAATAGTTAGTTTATGTTATGTTATTATGTTATTAGATGATTTTTAAAAATATTCTTACTATTTGCGGCAATTTTTTTAATTTAGCAATTTTTTAGTAGACAGTTATTAGATTTGGTGATTATGCTGGTCTTTCTTTTAAAAAATATAGCATTGGTCTTTCTTTTAAAAAGCATATCATTATGACTTAAATTTGGTTTGTCACTAAACTTAATAATGACATGGTGTAGTCGATTTTTACTAAATGTCTTATTTTTATAATACTGTTCATTAATTTTTATAACATTTTAAATATTGTTCATTAATTTTTTTTATAAAGTTTTAAATAATTTTCATTACATTTTATAACATTTTCAATACTGTTTATTACATTTTTATATAATTTTCAATGCTGTTCATTAAAAACATTAGTGTTTACTTAAAAAGTTCTGTTGATTCATTGAAAAATGATATTTATTTTCATGTTTAGTAAATGACACAGAAAACACCTACATTCAAAAACAGTTGCATTCATAAACACCTGCATTCAAAAACAGTAACATTCATAAATGCTTGCATTCAAACTAGATCAAATTGGATACTATTACTATTATTGCTATATACTGCTATTCAATTTAATTTAGATTTAGGGCAATTTTTTTTTATCTAATTACTTGAAATTAATTAATAAGTGATAAATATCTTATAGATTTTTAGTGAATATCTGCACGAAATCCTGTACTTGGCGGAATCATTTATTAGATCACCTGAAGCTATTGTTTCAAGTTATGGAACCTGTCTGTACACTAAATCTTTTATATGTTTTAATAATGAGTCTAAGCAGGTGAGTTGATATAAATAAAAGCGTTAAATGAGCTCAAATAATAGTTACATTAAATCCCACCCTTAAAAAATATTTTTTTTAAAAAAGCAGAAGTAATCAATTCTAAAAAATTCTTTTTATAATAGTGTCAGCATATTCCACAAATGTGTGAAAATTTATAGTAAGACATTTGCAACTTCCTGTAATTTAAATTTTGGTATAAATTGAAGATTTATTAATTTGATCATTCATTTCTAATTAGTCTTTATTGATGAAACACAGTGTTAAATAAAAAAATTTATTAAGTGATTTTTTACTAATTTATAATTGCTCTGTTTTTTTAAGAACATTGAGCTCTCTATTTTATAGAATTTGTTTTAAAATTGCTTTTTTATACATATATATATATATATATATATATATATATATATATATATATATATATATATATATATATATATATATATATATATATATATATATATATAAATTAGTAAAAACACTTATCTATCTTTTATCTTCAACATAATGTTACCTAGTACGCTACGACTATCGTAATATGCTTGTTTTTCAATAACGGCTTCTTAACTTTAGTATAAAAAGTTTAAACTTTTATTATTGAAACCAAGTTAAAAAACAATAATATATATATATATATATATATATATATAAATATATATATATATATATATATATATATATATAATATATATGTTACTGTTACCCGCAGTACCAGGAATTAGCTAAATGCTAATGTTTATAATATAATTTAATATTAATTCAATATTAAATTATATTATAAACATTACCATTTAGCTAATTCCTGGTATTGCGGGTAACAGTAACATATATATTATATAGCTCTAGTTTATCTATTGAGCACTCTTTCAAGTATACAATATTATACATGATAATATAAAGATATTTTCTTTATTCATATATATATATATACTAGTGAATCCAAATCCGGATTTCAGAATTTCGGAATTCCGAAATTCCGTCATATTTTGAATTTTTAAAAATCCGGGATTCAAAAACGCAAATTCCGGATTTTTCGAATTTCGATTATTTAATTCTTATTTTATTTTTGAAGTTATTTAGAACTGTTTTTATAAAAATTTCAAAAAAAACTTTTGTTTTGTTTTTATATTATGTATTTCTTCCGTTCTAAAAATTTTAATTTTTATTACTAAAAACGTTTTTCAACAACAAAGTTGTCATCCTCAGTAGTATAATACAACAGTTTTTAGTAATAAAAATTAAAATTTTTAAAACGGAATAAATACATAATATAAAAACAAAACAAAAGTTTTTTTTTGAAATTTTTAGAATTTCGAATTTAGAAGATCTTTTACTATAGATGGCAGCATTGTGTACTTTCATTGTTATAAATTCAAAAAATTTAAATTTTAGTAGGCTTAGGCTACTGCAAATGCATTAAAATTTTTTTTTTTAATGAAATATTAACATTAAGAAATTAAATTGTATGCAGAGCAGAAAAAGTAAGTCATATTAATTTTATGTTTCAAAAATTTTGTAGACTTACATTGTTATTGTTTTAAATCCCAACCCAAGTATGGTAGATAAATCTGAAGAAACTTTTATGGACATTTTAAAAAGAAAGCTCATCAAATTCAGTGTGGAAATATTTTCTACGAGGGAAAACAAATCAGGTGGCGAAATGCATGCAATGCAAGCAAGTTTTAAAGATATTGGGTGGATGTACAACTCCCATGCACACACATCTTCGTTCTAAACACAACACAGTTTTGAATAAGCGAAAGTTTGATGAAAATACAACATCTACATCTACATCTGACAGTTAGACAGATAGTGTTGTGAGCACAACCAGAAAAACGAACACGATCATTGAGTTTTTCAAGTCAAAAAAAGATGAAACTTTTCCTGCCGTAGTAGCTAGAATGATTGCTTCTGATGGTTTACCTTTTCGTGTTTTTGTACGTCAAACGATTTAAGAAAATGTTTAACAATGCGTGGATTCGGTGATATTCCAAAGTCACCCACCAGCATACAGAAAGTCGTGATGGATTATACTAAAAAAATTAAACAATTGCAAATTGCTGAAATTAATCAATTAAAAAAGAATTTATGCTTTAGTCTAACATTTCAATAAAAAAGGCAATAATTGATATCAAAGCGGATACATTTTTGAATGATTCAGAATGGAATATAATATCTACAGTTTCTAGAAATTTGAAGCCTATAAAATTAGCCGTAGACGCGTTATGCCATGCTGATGCAAATTTACTTTCTGCGGATGCAACATTTACGCTTGTGTTAGAAAATTTTGATGAGAATGAAGAAATTGGCCGTGAAATGAAAAAAGAGTTTGAAGTTCAAATTAATCGAAGAAGAACTGTGGTATCCGATATTCTTCAATATTTGCATAATGGGGGTAAAACCAAAATTCACAAGAACATTTTGCGTCGCTCGAAAACTGAAATAACCAAAATTATCATATCCCTAATCCAAAGACTTAGTGGTGAAGTAGCATTAGAAATAGACCCAACAGTATCTGAGTCTACTAAAATGGATGACGATAAACCTATTGAATCATTGGAAACTCAGTTATCCTTGCAGGAAATTCTTCAGCAAAAGATAAAGGAATCACTCTCGGAATTACGGTCAAAAGTTCTACAAAAATCATCGATTCATTCCGAAATTCGCAGTGAAATGAAATTTTGGGATGAAGGGGGATCCCGCGGAATGCTTTTGGAAGATCTTTACAAAAGTTTATTAACAATTCCACCAACTAGTGTGGAGTCAGAGCGCGCTTTTTCCGCTGCAGGAGCATTTTCAACAAAAATTCGATCAAGGCTCAACGACAAAACATTGGATACTTTGTGCTTTTTAAGAAGCTTTTTCAAAAATCAAAATGAAAATTGAACTTTCATTTTGCAATTTTATTTATGTAGTTCAAAAATATTTTAATATGAAATATTTCCTTATTTTGTAATTTGTTTTGATTTTATTGTTTTGAACTAAATACATTTATGTTAAAAAATAATGTACTTTCTTTTCTTTATATTTTTTAAATTCTTCTATAATAATTCCGGAATTAAACCGGAATTCCGGATTTCATCTCCTGTAATTCCGAAAATCCGAAATTCAGTTTTTTACAAAAATATTGATTCTCTAATATATACACTTTATTATATTTATATATATATATATATATATATATATATATATATATATATATATATATATATATATAATATATATAAATGCTTAAATCTAATGCTGAAAGATCAAAAGCTTATAGAGCAAAAAACAGAAAAGCCTTGAAAAAGAAAGAGATGTTTTCGTCTTTTTGATGCTTTTTTTTTTTTTTTTTTTTTTTTTTTGTCTGTTGATTCGAATGAAAAAAAAACTTGAATTCACTACTAGCATCGATTTAAACTTTACGCCTGATAATTCTTATAACTGCAAATTGTCAATGAGAAGGGCATTAAACAAGTATTCAATTATAAACTCAAATCAGTTGATTGCTACATGTACCTAGGAATCCTAATAAACAAAAATCCTAACTGGGATGATCAATCGATAAAAGTTAATAATACTATTATGTCAGTACCCTACTTACTAAAGCGCCTTAAAAAAATTGGTCACACTCAATTAAACCTACTTTAAATTTATAGATCCTACGCACTCACATTCTGTACAGCGCCCCTATACTCTCGTATTGCAGTATTGCAGCAAAAAAAGAGCTACAACTATTCCACAAACAATCACTCAAAGTTGTTGAGATCGATGTCATAAACTCACACCAATTCAATATCTGTCACAATATCAAAGAGCTTATTGATAAAACAAATATAAAATTATTTAAGAAAATCCTATCTAACCCAGCACATGCAATAACTTCAAAACTCAAACCACAGGCAGAAACTCTGACAGATTATTATATAAAACCAATACTGCTAACACTACATTGTATCAAAAAATGTTTGTTCAGAAATATTTATGTATACTTTGAGATGATATCGAAAACCTATACCTTTATAAGTAATTCACTGTCAATACATTTATTCTCTTTCATAAAAGCATTTTATGAAACAGGAGATATATCAATAATTTCTCCTGGAAGAAAAGATTCTATTGAGGGAGAAAAGGTGCTATTTAGTTATGAATTTAAAGGAGCTGCATGAACTATATTGTGAAGAGAGTGCCAGTAAAACATTTAAATTGACTAAGTTTTGTGAACTAAGGCCTAAATACATTCTTACATGCAAAGACACTTGAATCATGTGGTTGTGTTTATCATAGTAGTTTTACTTATTTGTGTGCTTGTCAAGTAAAATATATTTTCCATTGTATTGCAATAAATGGTTAGAAAATTGTGTATTGTGCAAGCTACTTAATGTTGGAATTTTTTTCTATCGGTAAAGTAGCAGTTGATGGTCTTGGAGAATCATTGAAGCAATTTGTTTAGAATAATGTAAAATTTTGTAAACTGTTTGTCTTAATGCTAAAGACTTCTTAGCATCAAATTGGTGCAAAGCTTATGTTAGGCAGATCAACACAGATGATATTAATCTAAGGAGGGCCTATATAATCGAATAGAAGAAGTGAAAGCCATAAAAAAATATTACAAAAGTGGCAAATTTTTGGCAAGTAAAAAACTGAAATTCTTGGTTTTAAAACTGTCTAATATTTCTAACCTGTTAAAATATTTCTAACCTGTTAAAATATTTCTAACCTGTTTAAATATTTCTAACCTGTTAAAACAATTTTAAAATTATTATTTTTACTTTTTTCAAAGATTTTTTAAATCTATGTTAGAAACAGGGAGCATTATGGGCATCAACAATTAAATTAAAAATTTAATAAAGTTATAAACTATAAATAAATATAGCATCCAGCCTGCGATTGCTTATTTCAAAAAAAACAATCCCAGTATCTAAAAACTATAATTGGAAACTTTGATAATGTTGTAAAGTGCATTTTTTAACCCCTTAAGGACCGATATTTTTTCAAATAAATGCACCAAAAAAATCAATTTTTTTTTATGCTTAGAACTTAGATATTGATATATTAAGAATAAAAAAAAAGTCTGTTATAAATCTAAATATTATTAATTTGATTGATTCTTAGTTGATTTAATATAATAATATTGTTATAAGATTATTTTCATGAATTATTTTGGGCTAATACATAATGAAACATGAAATATGTGACCGCCCGAGTTATCTCGGGCGGTCACATATTTCACGTTATATTAAACATAGTTTACATGGTTTTTATAATCATGCATCTTTTTTTACATCATTGATTGTGTCATTTATTATTTGTTATTTTTTAATACTGGACTTTTCCTTATGACCATTACAACAACAACAAAAAAATAAAAAAAAATGCTTGTAAAAATTCAAATAAAAACTATGAAACTCAGCATATAATAGTATCAATGTGCGCTAAATACATGTAGCAATCATTATTTTTACCATGTCATTTGCTTAAAACCTGACATTGTTGTTTTGTTCAGAACAACTTTTGTATACTAAATTATATGATAGTATTTCACATTTCTGGAAAAATGAAGTCATTTCCATTTTTGGTTCATTTTTAATTGCTTAAAGAATGTCAAGTGTTACGATCGTCACTCTTGCGGAATTGCCCATATATAGCTGTCTGGGGCTTCAGTACATAAATTGACTTACTAATTATGGAGAACATGCAAGGGAGTAGTGCTACATCGACTTTTTATTTTTTCACAAGTTGCCTTTACTATTTCCACTTCCATGGCACGACCATAATTCAAGGCTAGAGTATTGGGTTTAGTTATTGTTGTTATTCCTAATGTTTTTTGGTTAAGCGACAAGTTGTGGTACCCACCAACAGTTTTTTTAAATTTTCCATATTTATTGATACCTTGTGAGCTTTAAAAGGTGTTACCTCTTTTATTTTAATTGTTTTATATTCTCTTCATATTTACCTTTAAATAGAAAAATTCAATGCTTGATGAAGAGGTAAAAATTACATTGTCAATAATTGGTAAGTCAACTGGTGGCTTTAAAAACTGCAGTAAATAGAATGCTTATTGGTACACTTTTCTCAATAGTAGCAACAATATCATTGATATTTAGTAATGAAACTTTATTATTTGATAAAATATTATATTTCTATTTTTGATGTTTTTATAAATATTTGCTACTTATCACTTCTTTAACCAAAATCTTTCAGACTAAACTCTCGGTCTTTTAGGTGCTTATCTATTTTTTCTTTTTACTTCTTTTCTTGTTAGCCATTCATTCATTTAAAGTACTTTTACATGGAGGGTTAAACTGTTAAACTGTTTCTTGCAGCAGCTTTTACTATATACATGCATTTCTGCAGCAACATGGTTACAGTTTTTACCCATGTCATTGCGTGTACTTTCATTTTTACACTTTTTTCATGCAAACTTTTATTTTAACACTTTTTTCTAACAGTTTATGACATGTATCTAATAGTTTATGACATGTATCACTAATAGTTTGTGATCTCTGATATTCTGGTTTAAATAATTGATTTTTTAATCAGGTGTATACTATTGTTGAAAAAACATTTTGATAACATTTAATAGTAACATTAAAAAAGTTGCTAAAACTGCTAGCATGTTTGCTATTTTGCATGCCCTCTTCTTCAAATATTTGAACCTTTCTATGCTTCCTTCTATCCAAATATTCGCCCCTTTCTATGTTTGCTTTTATCCAAATTGTTGACCCCTTCTATACTTCATTCTATCTAAATAGATTAACATTTATTTGTCTCCTCATCCAGATAATTGATTTTTTCTTTTTTCGTTATAAAATTTCAAAAATTGAACAATAACTTGTTTAAAAGGTTTTAGGAATTTTTAGAGTAACTATAATTAAGATAGGCTTTAAATATATGCAGGAATTATTATGGAAGTAATAATTCCTAAATAAGTAATATTATTTTCAGAAAATTGTTGAAGCTTTAGTCACACATATTACTGGGAACACTCACAGTGCAGAGCTAGAGGTCGCTATGTCCATACTTTGCTATCTAATGTCTGAACATTACGAAAAGATTTGCTCATTTGCAGCTACAATCAAGGTAATATGTTCAAAATACATGAATACAAAAAAAAGTATAACAAGGATTATACTTTAATTTACTTTAGTTAAATGCATAACAGAAATTTTATTTTTTATTATTTAGGGAATTATTTAAATCTGTTATAATTTTAGAAAATTGGAGAGTTTATTGAAAATATATCTGTGTCACAAATGAGAAAATTGTTTTCAGTATTAGCAAAATTATCATATGGATCTGTTAATTGTGATTCAAATGATGATCTTCAAGAGATGATTTTCAGAAATCTATCAAGTTCAATATGGCGTCTTAAAAGAATTGGTATAATTGGAGCTATGATGGTTGTTGCAACTCTTGGTAAAATCGCTTTAGAATTCACTAACGAGAAGAGTACACTAAACGAAAGTAGATTACTGGAAAAAAACACATTTAATAATAAAAAGGTTCAGACTTTGTCTTTATTCCGATTTTTATGTTTTTAATATTATATTTTTATTTTTTTAGTTAATACAAGTTGTTGTTTTATATATTATACATGAAATGTGGTATGATTTTTTTGTATAATTATTATAATGATGATTATGATAATCATAATGATTAACGAGTGATACAGAAGTTATCGCACAAATCTGAGTTTAATTATTTGAGCATAATAATTTGTTTTTGTGGTTTTATGTGAAGGCATAAACATTCTATAAAATATAAGCTTTATTATTTAAAATTATTTAAAATGAGATTAAATGCAACTGAACAAATCTTTTTGAATGCGACTCAACATGTTGTTTGTAAATAAACCTATAAAAAAATATTAAAAAAAAAGAAATCGTAAATCATTTTGAAAAGGAAGGATTTGCTCAAAGTACAATATATGATAACCTAAAAAGACTTAAAAACTGTTCAATCCTTTTCTGATAGAAAGCACCCTGGTTGTCCAACATCCTGGACTAGAGAAAAGAAAGCCAAATTAACAAGGCTTATCAACAATCGAAAAGGGGTCAGTCAGAGAAAAATAGGTTTTAAAATGTAAATCAATCAACAATTGGTCTTCAGTTTAAAAAAAAATGAATATTAAATATAGAAAACGTGAAAAGACTCCAAAATACATTATAGAACAACAATTAAAGCCAAAGAAAAGAAGCAGGAAACTAGTTAACCAACTCTAGGAAACTAGTTAACCAACTTTTGTTTTGCAGGAAACAACATGCCTGGAAATTCTGGATACTATACAAACAACAAAAAAACATGCCCAGAAAGTGTTCATTTTTATAGGAAAAGAGAAATTTCCAAAAAAATTATTAATTTGGATAGCTTTATATGACTGTGGTATATCTGAGCCATTATTTTGCACTTCCAAGGCTGTAGCAATTAATTCATCAATCTATATTGATAAATGTTTAGAAATACAACTTCTTCCATTCATTCACAAGTATCATGGAGACTTTAACTATTTATTTTAGGTTTAGCAAGTTCTCATTATTCTAAAGATTCTCTAAATTGGATGGACCAATATGTCTATTACTTTGATATAGAATCCAATTCCCCACATGTGCTTCAAGCACAAACAATTGTAAACTTTTGCTGACATTTAGCACAGAAGGTTTACAAGGGAGATTGGCAAACTTCAACAGAGCAAGTTTTGATTGATTGAATTAAATTAAAACTACAAGCAATTGATTTTAATATTTTACAGTTGCTTATGAAAGACGTCAGAGCAAAATTGAGATCAATTGCAGATGGTGGTGTTTTTTCATTCAAAAAATAACTTAATTTTATTAAAAGATAAATACTTTATATAAAAAAATATAATAATAGTTTTTTTTTCATTTATAAATAAATTGACATTTTTATTTTGTCCGATAACATACGCATCACCTTTTATGACTTAATATTTTTTAAGGAAGGGGGAGCTTTAAATATATTGTATTTATTTTTTAAGGCAATTCAATATTTAACAGTGGCTCAAGAGAGTGTTAAGGTCCAACCTGAAGCTTTGTCTTTATTTTATGATGAACTTGCAAGTATCGTCTTGAGAGAAAAACTGGATCCAAAATTGTTGGTAGAATCAATTTTTAAACTTTCTTGTTCAGTAATATGTTTTATATATAATTTTAATATTTTTTATATTTAAAATAATTAAGAAAGCTTTTATTATAGTAAATAATAAATTAAATAAAACTATATTGGAAAAAAAAATTTAGGCCTGGATATCTGAGAAGACTTTTATAGATTTTCAGAATGAATTCCTATTGGATGTTGAATTTATAAAAACAAGGTATGTTTATAAATAGGAGATTTCTTTTAACTTGTTGTTTGAAATACTTTTAACTTGTTTTAATATTAAAAAAACTGGTAGGTGTACAAGGATCCTTTTCACAAGAAAATTTTTGTCCATAGGGCTTTTGTAATCGATGTCATTTTTATCATTTCTAAAATAAATCTGTAGTAATAGTGATGTAGGTCCCACCTCTAGTATAGTGGTGTAGGTCTCACCTCTCTGGTGTAGTGGTGTATGTAACATAAAAGTAATCTTAAACATAAAAGCAACCTTTTAAGTTATAACTTTGATAATAACTTTTTCAATTAAATTTTAATGATCAGGAAATGTACAATTATAGTTATGGATTTTGAAATTTTAGAGGTTAGATTTCCTTTTTTAGTTTGCATAATAAATGGTATTTATCTGCATAATTGATGGTATTTGAGTTATTGAAATGTTTGGCTTATTTAAGTCATTTAAGAAGGTAAAAAATAATAGAGAACTTAAAATAAAATCCTGTGGTGTACTGGTAAGTACTTGCTTGTTCAGAGAAATTAAATCTCTACAAATAACACAGATTGACTGTGTTAAAGTAAATGAAACCCACTCGAATTTGTTATTCATATTTCCAATCAATTTTAAGTTGCTCAATACTATGTTATTGTGTTAAATGCTCTAGAGAAGTTTATAAAAATTGTTTCAAGTGTCAAAAAAATTTTATTAACAAAGCAAAATACACATCTAACTTCATTTCCAAGTTGTAAAATTACACACTTAAATACTGGATACAAATTAGCATGTAATCAAATTTCAGACATGAAAAAATATCCTACTTACCTAATAAAGAATGCATAAAGTAATATGAAATGGTTTCATAAAAATTTTAATCATTGTTCATCTTTACAAACACTTCTTTCTGTTTGCAGAGATCAAGAGTTTCTCCTTAGTCTGAGGGAGGTAAAGAAAAGAAAATATTTAAATTTATTGTTTGTTTTTTCTTTTGCATAAAGGGTTTTTCTACTTTACATAAAAAGATTATAAATTTAAAATAACTTTAGAAAAGAATAATTAATATAAAACTGAAAAAGTACTTAAATTAAATTCATTTCTGAACATTTAAAAACACAAAAGTAAATAAAAAATATAAAGCAGTTTGAGAAAATGGGCAAGTATGGAGAGTATGAGAGAATAAGGGAATGTAATAAGAATAAGTAATAAGTTATTGAGGTTTGTAGAAAGAATCAGTTCAATATTTTTTTTAATTACATTTTTAGCAATGACCACCAGATGCAGCTTTCTTTTGATTTGGATCATACAGAGGAAGGAGGAATCTCCATCAACATACTTCCTTTAATTATTAATAAAATAATGGATAAAAATGGCGAAAAAGTTAGGTAAGTTTAATGATGTTTTACTGTTTTAATTTGTCTACCCCAAATATCTTTTTCTGAAATAAAATTTTTCTAAAATATTGTTATTGTGGTAATGACTGTATTGTTGCTGGTGTCGGTGTGTCTTCTTGTTGTTGTGCTAATTCTTGCTGAATCTTGATATGATATTTCATAAATACACTGAATACTTACGGTGTTTTATAAATTGACTGTATATTTACTTATTTCATAAATACACTGTGTACTTATTTTTGTTTCACATTCAATCTGTATGATTTATTGTTTCCTTATTAATTTTTACAACAGCTCGCAAGCAAAAACAAAAAATAAACTCATTTATTTACATTCTCATTTTCGTTTGATACAAGTTTGTGAAAAGAAACAAAATGGTAGTTTGGATGGTATTGATGCTTTACTAGGTAAAAATAATAGTCAGATTATTTTTAAAAAATCACCATCAGAACAGCTCTTATTATTAAAATTTTTTAGGCTGTCCATTGGTTCTTTTTGATGAGCGTACACTAGAAACATTTCCAATTATGAATGAACAAGATAGAATCATTGTTTGCTCTACATTTATAAATGCTATTAACTGGTTACGTGAGGTTGTTTTAATAAGTTTTAATATAAAAGTCTAACCTGCTTATATGAGGTTGTTTTAATATTAAAGTCTAAGCTGCTTATATTGGGTTGTTTTAATATGCTTTAGTGTTATAGTCTTAAATGTTTATGGAGGTTCGTTTAATATGCTATTATTATATTATTATTTTTGTTATTATTATTATTGCTACTATTATTGTTGTTGTCATTATTGTTATAATAATACAATAATAATTATTATTATTACTATTATTATTATTATTATTATTATTATTATTATTATTATTATTATTATTATTATTATTACTATTATTAGTTTTTATTGTTACAGTGTAATATGTTATTTTTATTATTATAGTGTATTTATACTAATATATAGTATATAGGGATTTTTAAAAAAAGTTATCAATTTTTTTCAAATTTCATAATGGTTTAAATTAATCTAAAAAATATATATATAAAAAAAAAAAGTTTATTTTGTTGTAATAGATCTCTTTCATTTTTTTTTTTTTAATATTTATCTAGACTTTTTTTATCTTCAGCTCCACAGCAGTTAAAAATTTCTTTTTTTATATATATCTAAACTTTTTTATCTTCAGCTCCACAACAGTTTAGGATTTCTTTTTTTTTAATTTTTGCAACTCTCTCTCTTTCTCTCTCAACCCTAAATTCTAAAATAAAAACCAAAATTTTAAAATAAAAACACAAAACTTGTTTAAAACACAAAACTTGTTTAAGACACAATAGTTCTTGATTAACTTTTTTGTTTAAAAGAAAAATTGAGAAAGACGGTGAAGGGATGTCAACAGAATATTATCAGTTTGCTGGGTATTATCATATGATTGCCATTTTTATTTGAATAATGTCATTTATTATGAACATATTATACTTTTAATGACTAAATATTTGCATATTTAATTATCATATTATGGTTATAATTGTTAATTTGTCATCATTATTATTTGTATCATTTAAGTGGTGTCACTAGGGTGTGACACCACTGGAATGATACAAATAATAATGATGACAAAATCTCTAAATTGTGAGCTAAGTGTTCCAACACTTGTCTACTATTGCATTCAACCGCCTCCCCCCCCCCCCCTCCTCGCCCCCTAAAATAAAAACAAACAAATAACACAAAAAACAAAAAAAATAATAAATAAATAAAGGTATAAAAGAGCAGGTTTTAAATTTTTCATGACTTCTCAAGTACATGTCGATGCCTCAATATTTAATGTGTTCAAAATTGTTACTTTTAAACAGCAGACAAAAACTGCATATTTTTGGTACAGTATTGATATGATTTTTTTATGAAATGTGACATTTGTCAATGATCTAGATCTATGAAATTTGATTGTTTGAGTAAGGTACCATTCAGGCACTCTGTAAACCTTAAATTAATACAAATATTTAATGGATGTCAAATGGATATTTTGCTGAAAAGTAATTTTTTTTAGATTCTGGGAACAAAGAATTTTTGGGAACAATGATTTTAGGGGAAACAATGGGAATTTTTGGGAACAATGATTTTAGAGCACCAATCGCAAATAAATGAGTAAATTGAAAAAATTGAAAAATATTTTAGTAGTTAAGCATGATATTGAAAAAAATGAGAAACAGAAACCGCTTTCAAAATTACAAAATTTTAAAAAACACATTTAAAAAAGCAAAACAATAACAGTATTGTAATCAAGTAATGATAGCAGTTGTCAAAAAACATAAAAATGTTGTTAAAGCAAGTTGAAAATTGGACATTCAAATTCATAATATAAAGCTCAAATCTTGCACATTCATGAAGAAAATCCATCATAGAACTACGAGCAAGTCTCAAAAACTATTAGAATTCGTCTATCTACTGCTGGAAGGGTTATAAAAAGTTATAAGAAGACTTTATCCATCGAACAAGCTAAATGATCGGGAAGAAATTTTTTTTTTAACAAATCAGTGGTAAAAAAGTTATTTTTTTTAAAGAAATGCTTATCTAATAAAAAGAGCTTAAAAATACAAAGTCTTTGATTTTTTGGTAAGGAAAGTGAAGAAATACAACAATTACAAGTCTTTCCAAACAATTAAATACCTAAATCATTCTGACAAAATGCTTTTACTGAAACATGAGCATGCAAACTTACACCCAAATTTTAACAAAATTTATTGGCTGCATTTTTATGGGTAATGAGACTTAAAATGTGACTTTAGTCACCTTCTTGGTGACAAATGTTTGATTTTTCATGGCAGTGTGAGCAACAAGTATAAATACAAATTTGTGAACAAATATGGCAAAAAACTTGTTCTTATGGCAAGCATGTTTTTGGTCTGACTTAGATTTGTGGCGCTAAGCTAGGAAAACATAGGTATAAATTGAGAAAGAGTAATTTTGTACCAAAAAAGCTCAATCCACCAAATTGTTTAATCATATTCAGATGTTTATATTCCCCTCATTTGGAGAAGGTGGTAGGGCCACTTTATTTGGAGCAGGTGATAAGTTACCAAGGTTGAAATTTGACTGGGACCAGATCCAGGTTTGTGACTGGGGTTGCATAAACATTGATACATCCTAAAGTATATTTTTTTTATTCGAAATTCATGTTATTTTATATATATATATATATATATATATATATATATATATATATATATATATATATATATATGCATGTATATTTATACATAAATATCATCATGATCAGCATGGTGATAATAATGATAATGATCATCATCATCAACAATATCATCAAGTTCTAGCTTTCTTCTTTTATGTTATTTCTCTAATATAAACAATCTCAAGCATTTTATTTACTTAACTAATGCTTGTTCATATGTAATGCACTCTCTCCAAGTTTTCTTACTTCTACCTCTATCATTTTCTCCTGAAGCTGCTAAAGTCCTTCTGAAATTGCCACAAGCATTCAATGCTTGACACTGCTGTCTCTGGCTATACTCTCAGTTAAAAGTTTTTTATGTGATGATGACTTTAAATCACAGTGAGAATCTAGCTTAATGACGCCAAGCGGCACTTTAAGAAATCCTTTTAATGTTTGATGCTAATTTCTTCATGCAGTGACTTGACACTCCTTTATTTAGCTGAACTTGTATAAAATCTTCAGTTTTAATTCTTGGTTCAAGTAAAAAAATACTTGAGCTTCTTAAAAAAAAAACATTTTTAAATATCTTTTTGTTTAAATTTAAGTTTCACAATGAATGTCATTTTATACCTGTCTTAACCTTGAGAGGTTGACCACCTTTTGGTTGTGATTTTTTGAAAATAACTCTTGGATTTGAAGGTTTGGAAGAGATTACTGGAGTTGCAATTTGTTCTGCAGCCAGTGGATCTGCTGTAGCTAGTTGTTTGAGATTCTTCTTAAATGTGAAATAAATACACTGATGTGGCAAACCTCTTTCAACAAGACTCAAGCAGTTACCACATCGTTAGGGAATATTGTCTTTCTCAGTTTGGAATAGTCAAAAAGGGGTCTTTTCATTCATCTTTAAAAGTCCAGCAAACGATACAGTTGCAATCTTGATCTCATGTTGTTAGCTTGACTTTTATCGATAAGAAAGCAAACAAAGGTGGAAGGGTAACATCTTTTCCTCCATCTTTTCTCCTTCATCTTATTCCAACATCATTTCTCGACATTGGTCTCTGATCCCTTTTGGCAATCTTCTTTTTTTGTGGCATTTTGAAAAGTTTGTATACACACTTGACAAATTCTTCTTCTTGGACTGTACATTGCCAATTTCTGGAATTTTTTGACTAATACAAGTAGTTTTTTGGATGCGCAAAAACATTTTTGTTTGATGAAACTTGAAAATTTTAGGTAAAAATTTTAATTAGAGCAAAAATAACCATATTTGTCATTTATACGTTTAGATGTAAAAAGATTTTAGAATGTTTTTGGATGCTGTAAAAATGAAAAATTTAAAAAGGTGTCATTTCGCCCTATTGTAAATTGTCATTTTGCTCTATTGCAAAAATGGTTACAACTTAAAATCAAGTTTATTTTCTTGAACGAAATAGCTAAATTTCAAATTTTACATTTTTGGAGTCAGGAAGCATTATACTTTCACTTAGTCAAAGCAGTCTGAGGATCTTCAAACACTAGATTTAAATTAAAGCGATTTCAAACAATTAACTTGTTAAACTCTGAAAACAATATCTCTTTCTGTTTCAAACTGATTTGACCTAAAGTTATGAAAACTTTGGAACCTTTGTATCTTACAAAAATATTCGCATTGTTTATGAAGAAAGCTTTATAATTTTATTTAGTAGAAAATAGCTTTTTTTTTTTCCCTTTTTCTATTTCATTGCCTAAATATATATTTTTTAGAATGTTAACCGCTAATGTACCCAGAACTTAAACAATAGGATAGTTAGAAGTTTGTTTTGCAAAGGAGGTGGTAATAAAAAATATTTAAGTTTTAAATTACATTAATACTAATAATATTTTAACTAACATAATTTATTAAATACTTGTATACCTGTATTTAAGAGTGAAGGTACCAGGTTCTTTGATTCCTTTTCAAGGTAGCATTCCCATGATGCATATCTTCACCAATAACCTATAAACTTTTTTTTTTATTTTCCCTGAAGTTATTACATTTCTTAAATTTTTTTTTTTTTTTTTTTTTTTTTTTGTGTTTATTTCTATTTAAAGATCTATTTCATAATGAACTTAATTCAAATTAATTTTAAAAAATAAACATAATATATAGAACCTAAGATTTTATTAATTGCCAATTTGCAAATTGTGCATTTTTTGCAGCTCTTACTGAATTAGAAATCACTTATAGGTTCTTTTGCTACATTTCTATTTAACTGATGTTGGAAGAGGTTTTCCAGCTTTAGAAGGACACAAATTTACTTTACATGTATAACAAAATAAAATATTGTAGTTAGGTACTTCATAGCTTTAACATTTTAGTCACTGTGACAATGCTTTACCAGTATACACTTGGTATATGAACCATATACTGGTATATACACCAAGTGTATACCAGTACTAGTAAGTAGTATTAAGAAAAAATCTTCCTGCTTGAGATGATAGGGACAATGATGAGGGCAATGAAACTGCGTGTCTAAAGAGTGGTATTCATGGAGGTCATGGAGAAAAATGGGTGCGCTGTGGCAGTTTAAATGACTTTCAACTAATAACCTCCAGCTTTCATAAAGCATATATTTATTATACATATTTACTGGTATACACCTGGTATTTTTAGTTAAGCGACAAGAAAATTGAAAAGTCAATAAGTTTATGATATTTTTTAAAATGAAATTCAATTTCTTTCATTGACAGTAAATGAAGCATTATGAATTCTGCATGTAATTTTATTAGTACAGGTATCAACAGTAAATTTAAGGATATATAAATTATAATTAAATTAATTTAAATTTTAGACTTGTTAACTTACTTGAATCTAATTATTTATCACCTTATAATTAGTATTGCTAACTTAATCTAAATTCTTGTAATAAAAATTCATTTACTTTAAGATTTTACCAAAATATTTTTACATTTTTATTTCATTTGGGGTGGTGGTTTTTCAGTGCCTCATAAATGTTGTATTTTCTGTTACCAGAATCTACAAAAAACTGATGTTTGACAAAACATTCTCATTTAACATTAGTAAAAATATGTATAAGGCCAAGACTTATATCTTAAATAGAATCTATAAGAATTTGGGGAATATTGCAAAATCAAATTGAAATGGTCAATTTTTAACCTGTGTATTTAAATCTTTTTTTTTTTATTTTTATTTTTTTATTTCAATTTTTAAAATTTAGGTTATAAATGCTTTCACTATTGAGTCTGCCAGTTATGAAATACAAGTAAAGATTGTAAGTCGCTTGAAGACCCTAGTAGCGTTAACAGAGACTTTGCAGTTGCATTTAGTTAGTAAGTTTCATTTCAAAAAATACTAATAAAAGTTATTTTGATATTAAAAAAGCAACACTTATGTAAATATCTGTTTAATAAGCAATACTTTTTTTTTTGACATATCTTAGTGATATATCTTAATTTTTGAGAAAAAGACTAATAGATCTAAGAACAATGAAAAAGCAAATTAAAAAACAAGAAAGAAAAATTAATTTAAAAGGTTGATAAACATAAAAATAAAATAACAGTATCTAAATAATAAGAATTAGCATTTAAGAAGAAAAGACTTTTTAAAGTTTTTAAAACTTTTGTATTTTTTAAAGTTTGTTGGTTGTTTGTTTGTGTCGTTTTTATTTTCATTTATTTTCATTTTTTTTTTTTTTTATTGTTATTTTATTAACATTGTTTTTTAATTGTTTATTTTAAATTTTATTATCTATTATATCAGATGTCAAGTGTTTAAAAAACCTTATTATCTATTATATCAGATGTCAAGAGTTTACTTCAAATTTGTTTATACTATTTCTAAATGATCTCACACTTTTTTCAAAAATTGTATGTTGATTGATTGTTACAAAAAAATAAAAAATGGTACTTACTACCAAAAAAATATCCATTAATTAAATTTAGTACTGTATACGTACTGGCAGTACTTATACAACCAGGTTAAAGGTGACACAAAATCAGCAACAGAATTTATAAAGGATGTGATTTCTGAAACACAATGTGGTCTCTCAAATAATCTCACTGCTGTTCTTTCTTACAATTGTTTCAGCTATCGTAGTCAAAATTGAATTAGAAAAAAACTGTAAATGAGTATTTTTATTAATAAAAAAAATATTTTTTCTTCAATAGAATAATAAGGAAATCTGTTATAAAACCATATATAGTATCTTTTTTAAATGATTTAGAAATTTTTTAAACATGGTTAAAAAATTTCTTAATCATTTTATGCATTCATTATGCATTCATAGTTATTGTATTCGTAGTAACAACTACATGAAACACTAATATACATTTTTAGTTTTTTAGTTGTTTGTTAATGATAAGGAGAAGAAAAATTTTCATATTTAAAATTTTTAGAAAATTTAAATTAGATTTAAGGAAAATCATCCTAAGAGCATTAAATTGATAACATTTTTTTTTTTATCAGTGAAAAAAATTGTTTTTCCTGTTTGTGTATACAAATATAGGGTTTGAAATAAGGAATATCATTCTTCTGGTTTGACTGGCACATTTTTTCACCTTTTTTTTTGTCTATCGTGATCAATGTTTAAGAAGCAGTGTATTTATCAATAACATTCAATTTGGTTATAAGCCAGATGTATTTATTGTAAAGCAAATTCGAAAAAATATTTAAAAAAAATTTTTTTTTTTTTTTGAATAACATTTGGATACCTTGAAAATGTTATCAAAATATTACCAAGAAAGGCAGTTTGATAGACTTTGAGGTTTTGAAGAATGATTAATACCAGTTATCTTAGCTATGTATAAAAATGTCATTGCATCAATTAAAATAAAACAGTGACAAATTTTAAGAAAAGGTTGGTATGCATTAGAGTTAATTGTTCAGTTATTTGCTTTTTTCCGAAATTCTTTTGGAGGTTTTCCTTAAACAGTTCCTTATTGGTTTACATTGGTCAAACTTTAAAAGTTTTAAAGTTATTCCAAACTTATGAGTTTACAGTTAAATACTTGTAATTTTGTAGCAAATGAAAAAAGTATAATAATAAAAAAAAAATTTAATTATTTTTAGCTTAGTAACACATGCACAAACATTTTTATATGCACTTATATATATATATATATATATATATATATATATATATATATATATATATATATATATATATATATATATATATATATATATATATATATATATATATATATATATGGATATGTATATATGGATATATATATATATATATATATATATATATATATATATATATATATATATATATATATATATATATATATATATTCATGTATTTTGTTATTTTTCATAAAACAGTTACTCCTAACTTTAAACTCCCACTGGTAGACTACAGCATTGATGATGATCTTTTGTCTAGTATAAAGTCAATCAAGGTTTTAGCTGATGCAAAACTATTCAAAAAACCTAAAAAAAGGTATTTTTTTATATATATTTTGTTATTATTGTTATTATTATTATTTAGATATATTTTTGTTACTGTTTTTATTATTTCATGCTTTCTTTTTTACTTTTACTTAGAATAAAACTTCTAATTAAAGTTTATTTCAACTTTGAAAGTAAATACAAAAAATAAATATTTAACATTGCAATTGGCTTTTTTTTGTTATCCTTTTTGTCATAAATATTTATTATAAATTATAAACTTTGTGTTTTATAAAGTATGACTTTAATTTGATTTCTTCATAAATTATAGTTAATTGATTACAAATTACAAAGAATTACAAAAATAATTTTAATGTGATTTCACTCAATAATAAATGAAACATAAAAAATAGCTTTCTTGAAGTAATAAATAAAGCAACTGATAAACTATAAAGAAGAACTAAGAGTTCAAAAAGGTCAAAGACCAGAACAGTATTATTAGAATAGTAGGTTAGAAATAGAAAGTTAGATGGTTAACATTTATAAAGGAGGCAAAGATAAATGTCAAGGAATAAAAATACTTGAACAGGTATTAAAGAATTTAGAAAGAATTATTGCTAACAAAATATGCATTTATTAATAGTATTAGGTTTGGTTTTAGGCCAAGAAAAGAAACAGCAGATGTAATATTTATTGTAAAGCAAGTTCAAGAAGTTGTTCTAGAAAGTGCAAAACCCGTTCTCATTTTTTCGTTGTCATCATCTGTGAAAATATTTGCATAGTTTGTGATTATTACAAGTTTTCTCTCTGCTGTGTCATTTGTGCTTTTGAACAAAAATGTTAACTTTCTTAAAGCTGTGATTTTTTTTGCATTGATCTAGTGATTGCAAGAGTTAAGAATTTTCTAGAAGAATAAAAAGAGTCCAATAAACTGGTGAAACAAATGAAGCCAAAGTACTGTTCTTTACTTGCATTGATGTTCTTGGAAGTGTAGACATGACGGGCTTTCGAAGTTGGAATGTTAAAAGTTCGCTTGTTTTCAAAATCTTTTGAATTATGGCAGATTTTACCTTTAATGGTATTGAAAGTAGTCACTTCAATGTTGCTTTGGCTTGTTTAGATGTTAATCCAGGGCAAAATTGCACACATTTATAATATAATTGAGCGATTGGTCTTGATTTTTAAGTGTAGCATAACCACTTATACTTTTCTTGACAACTTTATCCCACTTTGTTTGTAGGCTCTTAAACAATGAAAAATAAGGTAACTTATCTTTTCCAGACAACAACTAACATAATTCTTTAATCGTGATGTCATGGGAATAATGTCTGCAAGCAATTCTAGAATATTTTTAGAGTGTTTAGATGCTTTTCTATGGGAATTGCAGTGCTTTAAATGAATCTAGTGTTTGTTGACATCTAATTGGCAACAAACACTAGATTAATGGGTAAATAAATGCGGTAGTGGTGTAGTGGTAGAGCGCTCGCTTCATAAGCAAGAGGTTCCGAGTTCGATTCCCACCACGTCCCTGGTAGTACCGCGCTCAACTTGTTTCTCCGCGCAGCAGCCTTGTTTGTCAAGGTTCGTGTTTTGGAGTTAGAGAGTTGAGAGAGAGTTATAACCACAAGTAGCCTCCTCATCTGTAGTGGCCTTCTCGGCCTTGGGGAGGTAAATTATAATAAAATAAAAAAATTGTACAAATAATTGTTATTTCAACATTCGATTGTTGTTTTAAATGCAGCACTCTTAAACAAATGCATTCATTTCTTTATGAGTCAGCTGTTCTTGATTTAAAGTTTTGAATTCCAAATATAATTCTTAGAATTAAATTTTTTTTTCCTTATAGACAGTCTAGGGTGTTTCAAGTTTTGAATTCCAAGAATCTTTCCTTGTAGACAGTCCATGGTGTTTCCTGAAAGCTTAATAGCAAGTCTGTTTATTAGTTTATCTTCAGTATTTACAAGATTTTTTCCATCCTAGTGAAGAACTGAATACTTTGGTGGGAATAAATGTTGCTTCGTTATTGGATATTTTAGCTCAATCAACTGCTGCAACAAATTCAGGGTCATCAAAAATGTTTGTTGGAAGAGTTAAAAAAACAATTTTAGATGAATCATTTTCTGTTTTTAAAATTTTCTTGTCCTTCATCTTGAGTTTTTGATGAAGCGTCTGATTGGCACTTTAATTGGATTTAAGGTTAAGGAAATCCCAAACCTCCAAGACATGTTGCGTTCATATTAAAGAGAATGATAAAATAAACGTTTGGGCTAAATTTTTTTGATTAAATCAAAAGAATAAATGCATACCAAGAAAAACTTTTTTAATTTTAGTTGAAGCTCACTTTCTCTATTTTGTTGAAGGCCAAAAAGTCAGCATAATATATGCCACAATCTACAGACTTGATAATAGTAAATGACCATTTACTATTATCAAGTCTGTAGATTGGTTGATATTTGACCTGGGCCAGGTTTGATAAAATATAGCCGGGGCTGGGTTTGTGACCGGGGCTATATAAACATTTATACATCCTAAAGCTTTTTTTTTTTTATTTGAAATTTTGTATATATATGCATATATAAATATCATTATGATCAACATGATCATCATAATCATCATTATCATCATCACCATCATTATCATTATCGTCATCATCATCAACAGCAGAGAAGAGGAAGGCCTGACAATGATGATGATGGTGATGATCATCATCTTCTTTATTATCATCATCATCATCATCAGGCTTTAGCCTTCCTCAATTAAGCTGTTTCTCTAATACAGTCTAGAGCTTTTTTTTTCCTAACTAAAGCTCATTCATACAATATGTAAGGCACTCTCTACAAATTTTCTTACTTCTACCACAGCCATTTTCTACTAAAGCTGCTACCTCTCTACATGTTGGTACCTAAATTACTTTAATCTTCAAACAAACGTTGTTTGATACAACATTTTTTCTAATCTGTCTAAGATTATGCCTCCTTTTCTTGTCTTGCTAGAGTCACACCACACATTCATCTGATCATCTTCTCTTTCGGCAAATACTACACCATATAATACTAAAGTTTATGTAACAATGAAAAGATATTGTATGCCTGCATCCAAAATGAATAGCAAACATATATCTGTATATCCATAATATGTATGCATAAAGTGCATCTTGGAAGGTTTTATTCCTTCTCGAATAAAAGTTTAGAAGCTTTTATTACTTCTCTTCAGTTTTAAGTCAAGCCTCATTCTACTCCATATTTTTCAACATTAATCTTTTTTCCATGCTTTATTTAAGGTTACTTTCTATATATATATATTTGTGTGCCACAAAATTTGAAATCAATTTTTGAAAGCTTTTTTCTCAACCAATTTTGCTCAAATTTTGCACACTTAATCATTTTTGATGACAATACAAGAAAATGGAAAAATTTGACCAAAAAAAGTTAATTAAGTTAACAAAAATTTAATTTATATTTCCCCATACATTTTATTTATTTGATATGAATTGCGTATTACGTCACAAAAATCATTGATTTGCAAATTATTTGCAGTTTCGAAGACATTAAAGCGCAGCGATTCAAAACCTATTGTTTTTTAAGTCTTAAGTTATTAAGTTAAAAAACAAAAATTCAAAACGCTCTACTTTTTCTTCCATGCTTTATATAAGGTTACTTTCTATATATATATGTTTGTGTGCCACAAAATTTGAAATCAATTTTTGAAAGCTTTTTTCTCAACCAATTTTGCTCAAATTTTGCACACTTAATCATTTTCGATGACAATACAAGGAAATGGAAAAATTTGACCAAAAAAAAAAGTTTATTAAGTTAACAAAAATTTAATTTGTATTTCCCCATAAGAACACTGAATTAATAAAAAAAAAAATTTAAAAACGTAACAGTAATTTTTCCTTCTACAAAAGATAACTAAAAAAGAATTTCTAGGCCCAATAGAATTCTGCTTGCATAAAGCATGGATTTGAAAAAAGAATTTTTTTTTGATTTACTAGTTTTTATCTTTTTTATATGAATATCTCTCTTAAGATAATAATAAGAAAGACTAATGTCTTTTTTATTATTGCAATAAGCTATTGTATAAATAAAGTCCTGTCTGGTGTAAAGCTCTGTTATTCTCAGTTTACTAAATCTTGTATCTTATCTCAGATGTTAGGTTCGAGAGACTATTGGTTAGTTTTAAACAGTGTCATTAACTAAAGTAAGTCTAACATTTAATATCAATTCATGGGTCTCATCTTTTTACTTTTCCCCAGTATAAAGCAGAGTTATTTGCAAAGAAATCTTACTCTAATTTAACTCATGAATATAATGGCCATACTCTTCCTGACAGTTAAACAGATTAACCCATTGCTAAACATTGATATTACTATGGCTTCCAATACTAAAACTAATTCTCAGTTAAACACTTCTAAAGTTTGTGCTTCAGACAAGATTTCCATCATAGTCTTAAAAAAGTGTTCTCCAGAACTCTCTTCAATAAGCGGTTCCAATTTTTCAAAACTCTAGAAAACACTTTGACCTCTCTAAGTATCCTACGGTTACTCTCCACTCTGTTATTAGTTTCTTATAAGTTTCTATATAAAGGTTTTGACGTTATTAAACTATTTCTTTCTAACTGCAGTAGTAAAGTTATTCTTGAAGGCCTACACTTCACCTACCTACCTATCTATCTTCAATGCCTACCTATCCTCTTCTTTATTTCAAGTAACTTTAAGAGTACCACAAAGTTCTATCTTTGCTCCTGTATCGTTTCTTATCTACAATAGCGATCTTAATGAAATCTAAAGTGGCTCTATTTGCTGATGACTCAACTTTATACTTTTGTCTTGACAAAAAATCTTCATTTTTTAATTGCTTAGAACAAGCAGCTGATTTTACATTTGATCTCTCTTCCGTAACAGCCTAAAGCTTGCAGTGGTTTATGGATTTAAATTCTGAACTTTTGTTAGACAAAACTCATTTATTTACTGCAAAAAAGTATTATTGGCATTCCTATATTGACAAATAACAACTCTCTTACTCTCAGAGAAAGTCTAAAAGCGCATTGTAAATGTAATTAGACCTGCTTTATCTGCCAAGCTCGAGCCACTCTCTTGTTGTTATAAGGTTGCATTTCTTTCGAAAAAATCTTATAACTCTTACCCAACTTCATGTTTTCCTTTTTTATACAAATTACAACTTTTTATGTCTTCAGTTATACATTTCCTAGAATTTTAACTGATTCTCTATTTTTAAATTAACTCATTACTTTATAGTGGTTGCTTGCAATTTTGTGGGAAGTAAATTAGAGTTTAAAAATATATAGATGTATACCAGTATTTAATAAATAGTAGATGTAAGCATAAAATTATAATATATTAAGTATTGTAAATTTTTTTTCTAGCTCCGGCTATCAACCCCTGCTAAATCTTATAATTTTGCCGGGACCAGGTTTGCAAAAAGTCTCATTTCTAGCAAGGGCTGGGGCCCAGGCCACTTACTACTTGACAATTTATTCAAGCGTGTTTTATTCCTATGAGTTTTAGTACATGACCTCATTGATTTTTTTGTTTACATAATCGATCTTTTACACAAACAAAAAAATCAATGACATTGTGTACTAATACTCTTAGGAATAAAACGCGCTTGAATAATTAAAGTCTGTAGATTGCGGCCTTTATTATGCTGACTTTTTGGCTTTCAACAAAAAGGAGAAGGCAAGCTTCGACTAAAATTAAAAAAATAGTTTTTTATGGTATGCATTTATTTTTTGTTTTAATCAGAAAAAATTAGCTAAACATTTTTTTTTAATCATTTTCTTTAATATGAACACAACATGTCTCTAAAGTTTGGGATCCCTTTTAGGTTATTCATTTCTGAATATTTTTTCCTTGTATACTTTGTGAGTACCTCTTGTCTGTTTCTGTTCCCAAGTACATCTTTTTAGTTGATCTTTGATCCAGTAAGTCAATACCTTCTTTTTTTGAGATAACAGATTTCAACTTCTATCACTTTGAAATGTCTCAATAGCATCATCAGCAGAGAAGTCACAGAGCTTAACGTTCTTAAAATGTACCAAAATATGTGACAAATTCTAACTTATGCTTTTTTTTTTCATTCTGTGCTTGTTCTTACTTTCATTGATATTTTATTGATTATTAAGTTAATAATTTTTGTTAACATGTAAAATACACCATGTAGTTGTTACAATATGTAATATATGTTTATATAAGCATGGCTTTTTTTATAAGAAATCTAGTTGACCGAGCCCTTTTTTTTTATCTTTCAGCTAATATCGTTGTTGTTAGTGACTTAAATGTACACTAAATGGCTTGGTTCTAGTGTCAGTAACTCTGCAGGTGTTAAGGTCCACAACTTTTACCTTTCTCAATCTCTAACACCAATAGTCAACTTCCCTACTTGCTTTCCAGACAATCCTAATCATTTACCTTCTCTACTTGACTTGTGTCTTGTTTCTGATCCTAGTCAGTGCTCAGTTTCTCCACATTCGTCCTTAGGTGCTTCTTATCACAGTTCAATCTCTCTAAAACTATTATTTCATTCTTTATCATCAGAATCCCCCTATCATCGTACCTCTAATAACTACCTTAAAATTGACTAAAACTCTTTGTGAATTTCTTCATGATGGCTCTTGGCTAGAAATCTTTCACCTTCCTGCTGACAAATGTGCTTCTTATGTAAATTTTTGAATTCAGGCTGGTATAATATCTTTAATTCTCTCTTGACAATTCTAAATCAAGCTTTGCTCTTCTCCATGATTGTGCTGCTGCAATTGTTTTTCCAATCGTAGTCATTATTTTTTTTCCTATCATAATCATTACTTCCATATCTATTGCTAAAACAATTCTCCTGTAAAACAGATGTTTGTTTACTATTGCTAGAAACCATTGTAAAAAAGTTTTGTCTAAACCTGAAGCCTGCTATTCGCAGGTCACAAAATCTCCTATTTCATCTAAAAAATTAGGCTCCAGAGACATCTGGAGAATCTTTTACAGTGTCTATAATAATGGAAAAGCTATCATTCCGCCTCTCTTGAATGGTTCAGAATTTGTTACCTCACCTAAAGATAAAATTAAATTGTTTGCTAAGAACTGTTTGCTAAGAACGTTTTAGTACCGCTAGAGTGGTATGGGCACCCAAAAAAAAGCACCCAAAAATCATTTTTATTTTTTAACTTTTATTTTGCTTTTTTATTAAAAATAGAAAAAAATTCAGTTTTAAATGCAGTAGTATATAAATAGTTTTCAGTTAATTTTAGCTACCTCATTTTTTCTTCATGTCAATAAAATAAGTTAAAAAGAAGTTGCTTTTTTATGTAATAACGTGTCATAACTGTCCTTTGGTTACTAACTGAATATTTTTTTTAAAAAAATGAAACTTAATTTTAAAAACTTGTTGCAAAGTTTTATATCAATAGGTTGTATAAAAATTTGCTATTTTGAAAGAAAGATTTTAAAATACCCATTCAGAGTAAAAATAACTTTTGTTTTTTGCCAATTAAGAGTAAACTGCTTTTAATAAAAAATAAACAAAAGTAAAAAATTTCAGTCATAATAACTATTGCGCAAATTTAATTTTTGAATGAATGAACTTTTGATCTTAAGCTTGCTATTTTAGTTAATGTGAGGAAAACGAAAAAATGAAACTAATGCTTTTTCCATATTCTTTTTAAAATAATAAAAATAATGATTATAATAACTTAATAAAAGTTTTACTAAGATCTGTTTAAAATAACCAATTGTAAGTGTATCTTATTTATTAAACGTAATTTTTTTAATTATACTTACTGATGAAAAATATTTATTTTTTTTTAAATACAAAATGTTTTTTAAAATATATTATGTTTTTTAATCAAAAACATTAACATTTTTTTGTTAATGTTTTTGAAAATGTATAATAAAAATAATGTAACATTTTTAATTAATTATAGTAAACATAATTAAAAAAATGTAACATTTTTAAAATTATGTTTACTATAATTAATTATCTTTAATTTAAAAGGCTAATTTAAAACTAAAGTAACATTGTCCACCAGTAAATTCTTGTATTCAAAAAAAATGCCCTTAAATCAAGTCCTTACCTTAGAATAAACTAAACAAGATAAACACAAATGATTAAAATAATGATTGAAAAAATGAAGATAAAAAATTGTCGCGCCACCAGTTTTAACTAGGGGAGGATTCCCGAATAAACTCTGGGTTCTTCACTGATATATACATATTTTTGCTTTATATATATATATATATATATATATATATATATATATATATATATATATATATATATATATATATATATATATGTATATATTTATATGTTTTTGCAACTATTTTGTTTAGCAAACTAAAAAAAAAAGTTCAGGTAAATGATGAAAATGAAGATCCTGAAAAATGTTCTGACAAGGTAGGCTTATTTATACAAAACAACATTGTTTTTCTTGTTAATAAACTTTACAAACTTTATTTATACAAGACTAGTCCCAGTGGGCACAAGACGTAGTTTAAACGTCTAAAATATGTGTTAATGCATTTTAATACGTGTTTTAGACGTTTTAAACACGTCTTTTGCCCACTGGGGTTGTTTTGTATAAATAAAGTTTCTAAAGTTTATTAACAAGAAACAAACTTCTTGAAAAACCTAACATAGGATAACTTAATTTTATTTAAGGTACTATGACAAATAGATTGCCATTTTTTATTTAGTTAAAATAAAATAAAGTATGGAGAATTCACAAATTATCTTAGTTTTGTTTACCATTCTTTTTGAATGTATCACCTCTCCAAGGATGTGCAAGAGACTACTGGAATGGCTTTTTTTTTTCTTTTTTTTTTAAATTATTGTTTTCTTTCAAACCTTCTTTTAAACCTTTTCAATGAATGAAAAATAATTTGAGCATATTGTTATCATAAAACTGCATATTGCATATTTATCTGAGAATTTTTTATCTAGATTTTTGAATTAGTTTATTTTAATTTATTTGCTTAAAAGTTTCATGTTCAACTTCAAGTTCCATGTGTAATTAACCATCGTAATAAATTACCCATTAACCATCGTAAAATAATAATATATCCCAGGCACTGCTTATTATTTGTATAGTTTTTTTGCATAATAAATATATTCTTGGCTAAAATTTAATAAACTCAGAGAGACTCAGCTTACAATTAAGCTGTTTTTTTTTTGTTTTGTTTTTTGAGGTTACCATTTATTTAATCTTTATGCTCTATGATTGATATGGCTATTTTTGAAATATTTTTGTTATACAGAATGTTTTGTTATACAAAAATCTCTTATATATAGCATTATGTATTATCTATCAGATAATTTTTATCAATTAGAATTGTTGTTTATAGAATTGAACTTTAAAGAAATTGAATTTTTTAACATGGGTATCCAAGTACTAAAAAGTTGCAAATAAAAAAATTCACTTTCAAGTTTTGCAAATCACCTTAAGATAAGAAAATTCAAAGTTGACTTTTTTACAAAATGGTTTAGATGCCTCCAAATATCAATGAATAAATATTTTTGAAGATTTATGAAAAATTTCATAAAAATTATTATTAGTTTCAAAAAATGTTTTACAAAAAGTTTCTCCTAATAATTTTAATTCATGTTTTTCTTGAAATTTTAAAGCTTTATTTAAAGAACAACTAATTTATAACTGAATAACTTGGCTTGGCTTGTTGTATTCTTCAATAAATTCCTCAACAAAAAAACTCTGAATGGACATAATACCAGTCATGATTTTATCATTTTCATGAAAGTGCCACAAGTTTTGTGTTCCATTAACAAAATTAATGTTTCTTTTAAAAAAAGTTCAACCAACTGATTGCTATATTAAATAGATGTCCTAAAGCTGCTTTATCTTACACCATAATTCTCTGCTAAAAGAATTAACTTTGTAAGTATTACTAAAAATTTTGAACTTCTTCTTTCATTTTGTATCCGATACAAAGAGGGAGCAGGAAGATTAACCAGTATTAAACTTTTTGAAGTATTGAAACATTAATTGGTGTAAAAAATTGTCCGAAAAAAATCATTTAATTTAAAAAAAATCAGGAAAAAAAACCAGGGAATTTTATATAAGAATCTTACTCTAAATAACCTAAATGTACCCTAATAGTAATGATCACATATATGTGTGTATATATATATATATATTTATATATATATATATATATATATATATATATATATATATATATATATATATATATATATATATATATATATATATATATATACATACATAAATACATACATACATACATACATATATACATACATACATACATACATACATATTCATACATACATACATACATACATACATACATACATACATACATACATACATACATACATACATACATACATATATATATACATATATATATATATATATATATATATATATATATATATATGTTATAATAATATATTAACTACATTTCGCTGACCTATTGTGGTCAGCGTCATCAGGTTATGAAAAAAATATCACGAAATAACATAAAACTAACCTTTTAAAAAAAAGACATTAAAAAGCATAAAATATAAAAATAATATAATAGTGACATCAGTTAAATTTTTTTCAAAATTGGTCCCCAAGTTTTTGGTTTAACATTATCCCCAGTCATCTCGATTTAGAACAGCTTGCCCAATACCTAACTCCTATTGTTAGGAATTAGGTATTAACTCCTAACAATAGGAGTGTTAGGAGTTAGTGCATAATACCATGGCTCGTAAACTTGACCATTTTTGATTTTTACAGGCTCCTTAGTGTTTCTTTTTTTATTGTGATTCAACCCTCTCTCAACTCCTTAGCTCTGAAGCATAAGCCTTGACAAATAAGTTAAGTGTAGTACTGTCAGAGACATGTTGGGGAACTTCTTGCTTATGAAACAAATGCTATATCACTACACTACTGTTGCATTTTACATGCTAAGATATAGATATTTATATATATATATATACATATATGTGTGCGCTAATATATATCTTAGCATTCTTATCTTTGCATAAAAGTATTATTGCTGACATCATACTGATATAAGGAGTTGCAGTGCATACATCAACTGAGGGTTTAGAGTATTATCTAGATATGAAGGACTTATGTCAAATAAATAAAAGTTTTTTTTTTACCTAAAAACCTAGATTTAGGTCTTCATATCTGGTCTATATATATATATATGTACACACACACACACACACACACACACACACACACACACACACACACACACACACACACACACACACACACACATATATATATTTATATAAACTACAACTATAATACAGAATTTGTACAAATAACTATTCTTTATTGAAAGTAATTGTTCCATTGACTTCAATTATCTTTGTTTTCAATTCAATCTTCAGTTTGTGATACATTAAGGGAATTGAAGCTAAGGATGTTTTCAAACAGTTTTGATTAAAAAGCAGAAAGACAGTGTTAATGTTTTTCCAACTGAGTTGTAAAAAAATTTATGAAGCATGGCATAATAGTTCTGCAGTTCTTTTGACTTCTTAGAGCACTCCTCCAAGTGCAAGATTATTTTGGGGTCATAAAGACTTGAGAATAAAGTTTAAATGTAAAAAATGTGCTAAGATGAATGAATATATAGTAAAAAGATAAAATAATGTGATTTAGGTAGTAATACTCAAAGTGTAGATGAGATTTGTGGCTTATTGAGTTCGATTAAATCTGGAAGATTTTATAGGAATATATATATATATATATATATATATATATATATATATATATATATATATATATATATATATAGAGAGAGAGAGAGAGAGAGAGAGAGAGAGAGAGAGAGAGAGAGAGAGAGAGAGAGAGAGAGAGAGAGAGAGAGAGAGAGAGAGAGAGAGAGAGAGAATACAGAAATTGTATGTTTTTAAAAAAAACTTATTTATGGTCTACTACTTCAGGTAGAAAAAAAAATCAAAAAAATAATGATAACAAATAAAATAATGTAAATGATGTCAATGTTGGTTGTCAGTTAGTTCAATTAAGGGTTTAAGCCTAATAGAATTACTTGACATCAGACATTAAGAGTCCAAATTAAGTATAAACTTCATAAAAAGTTTGTTTTTCTGGATAGAACATGAATTTAATTTTAAATTTAAAGAATCTATCTGGGAACTCTAAAGCGTATAAAAAATGCCAGAATTAATGATAGGGTGGCATGTTTTATCTTTTAAAAATGAGCTAAAAGATTTGCAATTTAAGGTATATACTCCAAACAGCAAGATACATAGCCAAATAAAGAGAAAATAAGAACTTAGAGAAAGTTATTAAGTACATTGTACAAGATCAACAATTGGTATGTGATATTAATAAAAACATTGGCAAAGATATAAAAAAGTTTCTCCACAAGTGGGACTTGCTTTTCTATTAAATTATGGTTTTACTGAATCTCAGTACATAGCAATAAGACTGGAAAATAATGAGGGAGGTGCAAATATTTATCTGCTTTTCACTGATAATCTATAAAAAAAATCTAGACCAAAATGATCACTCATTTTGAAACTTTTGACTGACCTTTTGAAATTTTGACTCAAACATTCACTCATTTTGAAACTTTTGACCTGATTTAGGCCGGCCCAAACTTATACCAACCTGGGAATTCTCACAGTGCTTCCTGGGGCCAGTCCGCCTCTGTGTATTGGTCTAGATTTTTTATAGATCTATATATATATATATATATATATATATATATATATATATATATATATATATATATATATATATATATATATACACATATGTATGATATATTTGGTACAACTTCAAACATAGGACTGGTATGTTTTGGGCAAGCCCAACTTCTAATTCTGTTAAATTCTTGTTTTGCAGACCAATGATCATGAATAATGCTTATTAAAGTAGAGAACTTATTCTCAAAAACAAAATTTTTTTGTTGAACAACAAATAAATGAACTTCCTGATTTTATAATACAGCTGTCAAATAGAAAAGTTCTGAATATCAAAAACTCTTTATTTTTAACAGCCATCAATGGAAATGTTGTTGCGGAAATCGCTGATACATCATCTTATCAATCATGCCCGCTTTACATGCAACATCTACTAAAATGAGTCACATTGAAAAATATGAAAAAAAAGTTATGAGAAAATACTTAAAAAATATTTTTACTCTTTGAGATAAGTCCACTTCATTGCTAGATTCATTTTATGGATATTTCCTTCAAACCTAATCTAGGTTGGTAATTTCCTTCAAACCTAATCTAGAAGGCAAACCTTTTCTAGATTGCACTGGCTCATCTTATAATCGTAATACTGCACTGCGAGATTTTTCTGATCTAAATTGTTACCAAGAATTTTGGATACAGATATAAATATTATTGCTCTTTTAAGAACAATCGTAATATCTTTGTTATGCCAAATTCTAATTTGCCAGTTGGAACTAGGGTTTCCAATCCGGATATCCTAATACCTGATTATCCAGATAATTCTCCTACTTTTGACTATTTGAAAATCCATTTCTAAAAAATATTCAATAATCCCGATTATCTAAATTCTGAGACTTTCAAACAAAACATTATTTTATTTTTGCTCTAAAGTAGGAAAACAAAGCAAACATTCTATAGCAGATTTTCAGTGGAATTATTTGGAGATTTTAGGCGGTTCACTGTAGTTTTGCTCATTAGTTACTTAGTAGACCATTAGTGGCAGTTGGCAAAGGTTGCTAGCCACTATATTATTGTTGGAAAGTTGTCGGCTCGTCACTTATAGCGGATGCCACTAATGGTCTACTAAGTTATCAATTAGCAAAACTCCAATGAACCACTTAAAATGCTTATACATCCACTGCTAATCCGCTACAATAATGTTAGCTAGGTGTAAACATAAAAGATAAACAACTCATTAAATGATTAGATGGAAGTATATCTTTTATTCATCATAAAAGATAAACAAGTAAAATGATTAGATGGAAGTATATCTAAGATGGAAAGTTTAGTATTATAGTTATTTAAAACTTTCAAATAATTTCATTATATTTACCAAAAGTAAAATTTATTTTTATGATGTTTAATGTTTTTTTAAGAAGCAAAGATCAGTGGTTCAAACTCCAGCTCTGGGTAAGTTTTGCAACATTGGTTAGGAAGGAGGCATGAACTTCCAATTAAATACTCAATCAATCAATTCATATATATTCTGAAATAGTTGTTACATTCACGGAAGTTTACAAATAGTACATGTACTAATCTTAAGTAAAAACCTTGTAAATAAATGCTACTAAATATATTGTTAATGTTAATAGTAATAATCGTCCACAGCTGTAACAAAGCAAACATTAAAAGTTAAAGGAGTAAAATACTAATAATGATAATAATAAGAGTGGTAGTAGTAACAATACTAACAATACAATGATAAGAGTATAATGATAATAATAAAAATAAAATGACAACAATAAAAATAATTACAATAATCATAAAAAGAATAATAGTCATTTAGTATTAGTCACACACATACACCTTTTATTAATGTGATTTATATTATTATCATATTTTATTAATGTGATTTATACTATACTGTGATTTACAAACTCAAATAGATAATCAAATATATTAATAAAGTTGGTTATATAAAAACCTTACACGACAGTAATTATGAAAATATTAGAATATAAAATTATGTTCATACACACATTATGTTACATACACACATATATAGACACATATATATATACACACACATACATACACATATACATATATATACATACACATACACACATATATACACACACACACATATATAAATGCATATATATATACATACATACATACATACATATATATATATACATATACACATATATATATATATATACATACATATACATACACATACACACACACACAAATATATATATATATAAATATACATACTTACATACACACGCACACATATATATACACATATAAATATATACAAACATATACATACACACATACACATCCATGTATACATATACACTTACATACATATACACTCACACTTATTCACATGAGCTTATCACAAACACTTATACATATATACACATATCATTGGATTTATAAACTGTATTTGATTAGGAAGGAATGGAATAGGTTACTCTTAAAAACATAAATTGAATGAAGAGCTTTTAGGTCATAGGGAAGGTTATTCCAAGATTTTATACTTTGGTTTTTTATGGACTTATATCCATAAGTAACAGAACGATGATTTAAGACTGCAAGATTGAGATTATCAGTTGATCGAAGATAGTATCGGTTATTTGCATTTTTTGGGAAGAAATTGTTGAAGGTAAGAGGTAGGTTTTTGTGTTGGTGGTTCCAGACAAACTGGCAATTCAAGAATTGAACAAGGTCACATAGTTTAAGGATCTTAGAAGTAAGATAAAGCACATTAGGATTGGATTTGTAATTCTGAAAATGTATTATTTTTAAAGCTTTGTTTTGAAGATGAGATATCCTTAAAACTTCTTGCTGTTGAGATTGTCCCCATATTTGACAAGCATATCGTATATACGAGCCAAAAATGGCATGATATATGTTTAACAATGCTTTCAGATTGACATAATGGCGAACTTTAGCCAGCATTCCATTTGATCTGCTCAATTTTAAGGCTAAGTCTTTGAGGTGGGATACAAACGATAGGTTGGAATCAATTATAATTCCAAGATATTTGATTGAGTTTACAGGAATGATTTTCTGGCCACTTAATCTGAAGTTTAAATTTTTATTGATTTTTGTTTTTTTAGATTTGAATATGACCAGTTCAGTTTTGTTACAGTTGAGGGAAAGCTTATTTGAGCGAAGCCACTGAATTAAATTGGCAAGATCATGATTAATGTATTTGTTAATTTTTTTTAAAGATTTGTTGATAATGAGCAAGTTAGTATCATCAGCAAAGTGGTAAGGAGTTGCATACTTAATTGAGTTATTGAGGTCATTAATATAGAGAAGAAAAAGTAGTGGTCCTAATACTGAGCCTTGAGGAACACCGTTGGAACATTTTATTTGAGTAGATTTTGAGTCACCGACTGAGACAAACTGAGATCTGTTGTGAAGATAGGAGGTAAACCATTTAAGAGGTATTCCTCTGATTCCATAATATTCTAATTTCTTGAGTAGGATAGAATGATCTACTGTATCAAAAGCTTTTTGTAGATCTACAAAGACACCGCATGCAAAGTTTTTATTATCAAGAGCTTTTCTAATTGACTCAGTTATTTTTATAAGTGAGTGAGTCGTGGAATGATTAGCACGAAACCCATACTGGTGTTTGTAAAGGCATTTAAATTTATTCAAAAATGCATACAAATGCTCATCTGTGATGCTTTGTGATAAGACTGTAAGGACTTCTTGGGGCACCTAAATAAAATAAAATAAAAAAAAAAAAACCTAAGAAGAATTATAAAAATAATATCATCCTCTTCTGTCAAAAACAACATTTTACAAGGAAATGTTAATGAAGAAGCAGGCAAGGCAGTTGATGTTTATAACTTTTATAAGTCAACTCAGTGGAATTCATTGAAAATCATGCTCAAACAATCCTTCAAATAAATGGTCCTATAAATAAAACTTTAAATGAAATAGGACAACAAAAGATTTTATTGGAGAAAATAGCCATCTTAAAAGAACTATTAGATTCTTAATAACGCTAGAAACTGCAATAAAGAAGTTAAGAAAAGTTCTGCAACGCTTTTAACCGCTAAAGGTGATTATTAGAAAATGGTGAAAACTGTTACAAACAAGTTTAAGTAAAAACTTATTATAATCAAATGGATAAACCTTGAAATACAATCATTAATAATGACATTAATAATCTTCTTAGAAACAGGCAATATTCCACATTCTAAATTAATATTTTGAATATACTTCAAAATTTGTCGCTATTGCCTTGGCAGTAGAAATGTTTTAAACGGTTTCATACATCTAGTGGTAACAGTACTAAACACAATGAGATCGTGGAAGTTGTAAAAGAATATCCAAAAGAAAGTTTGAAAGTCAAAATGCTAATAATTTTCTGCAGCAATAACTGAAAGCAGTGATTTTCTCAATTACCATGTTGAAGGTAAGAGCAGCATAATTACTACATTGTTGAAAAAGATTTTATGCTTTTAAAAACAAAAAAACAATAAATAATTTTAAAATATTGTTTAACGCACTTCTAACAATAAAATCAACATTTACTGCAACAAAGTTTTTTTAATTGCAGATCTAACTAGGACAAAAATTAGAACACACCTAAAACTTCAATCTTTCAATAATCTTTTCCAATAATTTTTCAAATAGATATTTTTAAAAATTAAATAAATTTAAATAGTATAATTGTTTTATAATTTTTGAGATTTGGATTAATAATGTTTATAAATAAAGTACGTAAGTTAAATTTAATTATTGCGTTAAAAACATCATGAGTATTAAGTTTACCATTTAAATCTACCATCTTCATTTTTTTTTAATTTGTATCTGGATATATATCTGAATAATTTGAATTTTGAGTATTCAATATCCGGATAGTCATTACTGTCGGATAATTGGAAATCCTAATTGGAACTAATAGGGAGTTTGATATATCGACTTCTATATATTGATATATCGACTTCTCTATATGCAATATATCGACTTGTATATATTGATATATCACATTGAAATAAAATAATTTAGTTAAAATAATTTAAAACTATTAAATGAAAACAGTATTTTGATTTTCCACATTTTTTCGAATTTTGCAATTTCAAAATTTGGATGTTCACAGGTGTGGCTTGAAAAATAAAATAAAGGTTTAAAATGATTGCTTTTTTACTAAATAAATTTTCTTCTAAAAATTACAACTTTGAGCAGCTGGGAAGAAGCGCCTGGTGGTCTAAAAATTATGCAATAGTCTTGCATGTCTAAGAAAGTCTATAGCCTGCATGTCTAGTCTATAGTCTTGTCTAGTCTAGTCTATAGTCTGCGTGTCTAAAAAAGTCAATAGTCTAAAAGATATGCAATAGTCTTGCATCATATCTTTTTATATTGGATTTTAAGAATTTCGAGAAGAAAATCTGAAATTTTGCCATAAATCTTAGAAATCTGAAATTTCGCCACTTTTTAATTATTTCCGATCACTGTGCAAACTTAACAGTATGCAAAAAATAAAAATTTTGCCAATCTGATGTCAGCTAACTAAGGCATTTTTTTGATGACCTGAAATCTTTCAGATTTTGAAAATGAAATTATATATTCTGATATTCCAATATTTCAAAACTATCAAAACAATTTAAAATTAAAAAAAAAATTCATATTTATATTTTAGGATGATAGACTTTTTGAAAATATAGAAAAAGATTCAATCAATCAGTCAATATTGTTATCAAACTTTCCAGCATCTTTGAGGTTAGCAGTGCTTTGATTTTACATAAATTTTAATCATTTTTTGAATATATTTTGAATTTTTTTGTGTGTAAGAATATATCTATTATCTTGTACATTATATATACATATTTTGAAAACATTTTAAAGTAAGTTTAATTTCAAATTTAAATAAATTTAAATTCTATATTAGGTTAATTAAAGAAATTAATTTTTCAAATAAAAAAACTTAAACTTATGTTGTATATGTATAAAACTGTAAGTGAAGGATAAAAAAATGGGTAATTTCTGCCTTAGAAGTAGATTCCCTAAGAAGGGTAATGTGTATTAAGGGTGCTAATTAGTTACTATGATTTTTATAATTTTATTCAAGGGGACGACTGAGTAAGCGTGAACACATAACTGCAAAGCAGTTGCAAAAACTGGCACAAGTGCAAACTAGCATAAGTGTGCTGAATAAATTTGCAAACATTGGCATAAGTGCAAACTGGCATAAGTGAGAATTGGCGTAAGTGCAAAATGCCAATTTGCACTGGCATGTTAATATTTGCAATTTTATTCGACGTACTTATGCCAATTTGCATTTATGCCAGTTTTTGCAATGTTTCGCACTTATGCCAGTTCGCACTTATGCCAGTTCGCACTTATGAAATTGAAATTTCTCACTTATGAAATTGAAAAGTCTCTCATATTCTAGTTCTCAAAAAATTATTGTCATAGCATTTTATTTATTTAGATAAATAATTTAGTAATGTTTTCTTTTTTTAGGCCTTTGGATTTAGATATATTTTATATTCTAACATATAAAAATGTTTTACAGTGCTTTGCAAACAAAATGAAGAAAGATAATGAGAAAGTAAGATATTAAATAGTTAATTAATATTTACCATATATTGTCTTCATTCATATTTTCATTTGCTTTTTGATTTACAAGTTGTTAAAATAAGATTAAATTAAAAAACTCTACTAAATTTAAAATTTTAACATATGCAAATGTAAGCTTTTTTTGTTTATAAGTTTTTGGTAATATTTTTAAAATTATTTTTAACATAATTTTTATTAAGTTCTTGTTTTTATTATTATTATTCGTTTATACTTTTTTTAAATGTATTTTAGGAAGTCCTTTCCTCAAATGAAATAATTTTTTTGTTGAAAGATTTTCGAATGAAGCTTGAACATGCTTTACAATCTAATAATCGAAGTTTATTTTTAAAGGTTTATTAAAGTTATTTTTCTGAATTTTTAACATTGGTATTTAAGTAGTATGTTGTGACTTTTATAATCAAATTTTTATATTTTGTACATATTATATTTGACATTAAGAACATTAAGGATGTTTGAATATTTTACTTGTTTTTAGCAATCCATCACTAAGTTAGTTGGGTTTTCAAATTTACCATGTGCTACAGATGTCATGAAGTTTTATATGAAACTGCAACCTTCTTTGTTTATTATTTTTAATAAGTGTTACAATTATTTCGAGGTATTTATTTAGTAATATTTAGTTTATTTTTTTTTAATGTAAGGAGTAAATAAGTTTTTAAAATAATAAAGTATTAAAAAAGGTTTTACAAAAAAAAAAATTTTGTGTCATCTTTTTTTTAGAAAATTCTATCAGATAATGATGGTGTTATAGATTCTAAAGAAATGAAATCTCTAGATACTAGACAGATGCAGATGATATATCAGCTGCTTTTTGACTGTTTGCATATTGTTTTGCAATGGTCAGTATTATTGTTTACTATTTTTAATAAAATAATTTTAATATACTGTTTTTTTGTTTTTGTTTATGTTTACAAGTTTTACTTGTTCAATAGCTTTAAAAAGCTGAATTAAATATACTTAAAAACTTTTTAAGAATTTAGACCTAAAACTTATTTATTATACTGGTACATATTATGCTGTAGTGGTTCCAAAAGCCACACCTTTTCCAATGATAATATTTATGATAAGGTCTTGATTATTTATCATACAAGCTGTGTTGTATGTTGTGTGGAAAGTTTGATTGCATCAAATCATCTTTCTATACTCATCGATGCTTTTATAACTTATTATGGAGTGGTTTTAACATTTTCTACTTTTTTGAGAGCATGTGACATATTTGTGATTCTATGTTAAAGATAAGGTAAGGACTTTATTTTTAAAAAGTAAACGCTAATAGAAACCTGTTTTATTTAAATAATCTGTTTGCTGAGGTTGCATATTATCAGTATAGATTTTTTAACATACATTTTGGGTGGGTCTAATAGATGGTCAGGATGTTTTTCATGAGAGACTTAAGTTTATTGATTGACTTATTAGGAAACAAAGTTTTTTATTTACAACAGATTCTGGTATAAGATAATGTTTCCTTTGACCTAATTGTATTTGTGACTGGATATATGATCTGTGGTTTGCAATACATTAGTTTTTATATATTGTTGTTTGTCTTTGTTTTTCTAAAAAATGTCTCTTTAATGAAAAAAGTGTATGTAGAATAATTCTTTATATATATTGCTTGTTTGTCTTGGCTTTTTTTAGCCAAGTTAGCAGAGTTATTTATATCCCGATTTTTGCAGAATATTATACTTTTCCATTATTATTTATAGTTTGATAATAATTTTTTTAATTTTTTAGTCGTGTTTCTTGCAATTGTCTAGTCTCTAGATCTTTTTTTTTTTGTACTAATTGTTTATTGTTGTTGTTTTTACCTGCATGTTATTATTAAAGGGATGGTTTTGAAACTGAGCTTAATGAAGAAAGTTTAATGGTGATACTTCAATGTTTTACAAAAAATAAATCCAAAAGTCAACTTCAAGATTCAGCAAGGTCAGTTATATTAGTTTATTAGTTAAAGTATAAAAAGAACACTTTAAATGGCAATAATGTAATAACAAAAATTCTTTACTTATAATTACATTTTTAAAAAATTTAAATTTTAAAAATCAAATGTTTAGTAAAAAAGTAGGTGTGAAAAAGGAGCTGGTAAGGAGGTGTAAAATAAGCTGATGAGGTGAAAAGAGTGCTGGTAAAACTAGTCATTTAATAGTTTGTTGTTTTTTTTTAATTTAATTTCAATTTCATCTATATCTTCTTTAAAATGTTCACTGACTGTGAAAAGTTTTATGAGCAAATTTTAGATTATCTTATGCATCACATGTCACAGTTAACACATTTGAGTTTATAAACGTTTGATTTATTATTTCTTGAGAAATATGCATATCATATTTCAAATCGAAGTTTGATTTAAGTTTTTTTATAATTGAACTTTTGTCATTAAAAAAGTTTTTTATATCTTTTTTTATAATATTATTTTTAGTAAACCTTAAGTGTAACAAATATATTACACTCAGCCAAATTTCCATAGTTTCATGTAGTTATTGGAGATTTTACACAATGTTTTTAAAAAACTAACCACTAGAATTATCTTTACTAGATCTATTGCAAACAAATGTGTTTATGACAATTTTATGTGCTTCTGAAACAATTGAAACTAAATTTTTTAGAATATTTTTAAAATCGGTATATATACGGGAGAAATTTCCATAGTTCCATTAGTTTGTATTGAGCACTTAATAAGAGTTGGTTGAAGTTTGAGTAAGATTTTGATTTGTTTGTTCTATATGGAAGTTTTGTATATTTTTAATTAACATTTGTATTTAATTATTATAATGCTACACGGAAGGGTGTTAAATGAGGAAGAAAAAGCAAAAATTGTTGATTAAAATTTTGCCCAATGGACAAATTGCAAAGAAATTCAAAAGGTCTTTTCGTGCAATAAGTTTATAAGGATCAGTTCTAGGACCATTATTATTTGTTCTTTTTATCAACAATTTTCCAAACAACATTGCGCATCACATCAAATTGTATGCAAATGATAGCAAAATTATTGGCATCATCAAATCTAATGATGGCTTTTTGATTTTACAAGATGGCATAAACAAAGCCATGGAGTGGTCCAGAATTTGGCACATGTCATTTAGTGAGGCAAAGTTTGTCTTTCAGTGTCTTTCAGTTTCATGTCTTTCAGTTAGGCAAAGTAATGCACATAGGCCGTGGAACCAAAAGATCAACACAACAATATTCAATGTGCAGCAATGATGGATCTCGAGTACAACTTGCAGTTACCAAGAATGAAAGAGACCTTGGCGCCATGGTCTCAGACTTAATAATAATAATAACAATTTAAAAAATCAAGTTGAGACAGCAGCCTCAACAACCAATCAAGTACTTGGTAGGCTGAAAAAAGCATTCAACAGTTGGTGTATTGTTGTCTAGTGAATATTGTATGCAGCCTATATTCTTCCACATCTTGAGTTTGCGGTTCAGCCTGGTTGTCATTTTTAAAACATGACATTGAAACACTGTAAAAAAAGCAGTAGCGTGCGACAAGAACGGCTGTACCAATAAAGCACTTACCATACACCCAAAAGACTGCAAATATTGGGTTTAACGATTCTTAAAGACGCAGAACACGAGGTGACCTAATTAAACAATTCAAGATCATTTAAAACATTGACAAGGTCCATTTTCACGTGCCACAGACACAACACTTAGCTAAATTGATTAACAATCTTCAAGGTCGCAGTCAGTGCCTTGATAAATAAAGAGTAAATCATTGTATTGAAAGAGAACAGTTTTTTACAAATCAAATTGTAGGTCACTGGAACGCTCTCTCGCAAAAGATCATTGATGTGCAAAGTGTCAACTGCTTCAAAGACTTTTTTATTTAACTATAGCTGCTTTATATGCAGCACAAACTGTCAGAACAGAGGAGCCTGGTAATTTTTTTATCAATTACTGAATAAAATAAACTAAATTATATATATGTATATGTATATATACATATATATATATGTTATATATATACATACGCATACATATGTATATGTGTGTGTGTATATATATATATATATATATATATATATATATATATATATATATATATATATATATATATATATATATATATATACACACACACACACACATACACACACACGCACACATCAAGATTCAACTCTTTAAATTGCAATGAAGAGTGCATTTTTGAGACATTTTGAAGAAAGAAGGCATTCTTGTAAGCTTGTATAGATATATAAATATATATTTTTTTAGAGAGTTCTTTCAAAGTATTGTGTCATTCAGTGCAACAGTAACATCAATTCATTTGGCAGCCACTTTGCTGAAAATTCTACATTTGACTTTAAAATGGAATGTTGAGAAGGAGACAATAAAAAAAAAAATTAGTAAGTAAAATCCCAAGTTGTTTTTATAATTTAAAAGCAGTTAAGTGTAAGGAAGAGAACAAAAATTGGTAAAAAGTAATATTAAAAACAAAAAAAGTTTAAATTTTCAACTGTTAATGTTTTGACAATCAACAATTTTTATTTGGCGTGAAAAGTATTTACTTTTCTATACAAATAAATTCCTAATGTTATATATGTTATTTTCCTTTGTGTAAATCAGAACTCCTTCACTTTATTTATTTTTTTGTTTCTTTAACGAAAATGTAAAAAATGAAGATGGTTAATAGAATTACTATGATTAAAAATGCTTTAAAATGTTTTAAAGGGTTTGAAATAGCTTGATCAATAAATGAAAAATTTATTAACAATCAACTAAGCTGTTGTTTGTTTTGTTTGGAAACTGATTCTGTTGGTTAAGTTTAGTCTGAACATTTTACAAAAGACATTGCGCTTTCTTGTGATACATTTATTGTGGTATTTATCAATCAATTTGATTATCTTTTGGTTAAATTGCCAGACATTCAAAAACATTACACCTTAAACAAAGCAAAAAACATTGACTTTCAAAATATGTGGAAATACCAGTTAACAACAATAAAAAAAACAGGAAGAGTTGACAATAAAAGCTTCAAAAAAGCCTAAAGTTCGACTTTTTTCATTTAGTTTCCATGCCATTGTTAACAGCTCTTGTATTTGACCTGCAATGTGTGTGAAAAAGGTTATGATTTTCCAAAAATCACAAGAAACCAATTCAGTCAGTTAAAATATTTGCACCTGGTATGAGAAATAACCTTAAAAACACTTTTAAATTCTTAGTTTGAAAACGCTTTTCAATTAGATTGGATAAGTACAATTCTTTGAAAAATTACAGGTATGCAAATATTAATATTTATCAAAAATACACATACTGGAACCTGGGCTTTATTCAAGTTTCTGGATCTCTTCCGTTTGAAATAGGTGCAGCAGTTGTCGCATAAAAAGTAGCTGAATTTGAGTTGAACGTTGACAAACACCATTGTCTGCTCAGTTGTAGATGGAACTTCCATGATGGTTAAGTTTGAAAAACTAGTTCCAGCTAACTATCAACTGTGTACATGAAAACATTTACATTCCAAAAGTAAAAGTGTGTTTGCAGTCTGTCATCACAAAAGTTATAAAAATCATCAAGTTATTTTAAAAATCTCTAGTCAAAAAAGACATCCTCCAAGACCAAATCAAGGAACAGCATGGAAAGGAGGTTTTGTTTATCTTTGACTGCAGAACAAGATGTAACATTCTACTGTTGATGATTCAACAGTTTCACAAATTTGAAGATTCAATTAATAAAATACTAAAAGACATTTCTCCACACTTTGCAGTGATGATGAAGTAAACATCTTGTACAACATTGTTGCTGCTCTTAAACCACTAAAATTGGTAGCAGAAGCCCTTTGCTGACAGTATGCAACTCATCTTATTGGTTTGGGAATTTTTTAACTTTCTTGTGAAATAACAAGATTCAACCCTTCGTATTGCAATGAAGAGTGCTATTTTCAGGTTCTCTGAAGAAGACAGCAATCTTGTAAACTTGTACAAATACTTTTCCAATCCAGAATGTTTAGCCGACATTGAAAAACATAAAGTTTTCAAAATGCCTTCAGTGTCTGTACTTCAAAAGACTGCCAAAAATTTGCTGTCTAGGCTATTACCAACAAATCCAGTTGACTTCATTCTAGAAGTGTGTGGCTCAGAAAATCTTGACAATTTCATGCAATTCACCATTTTGCCAAAAACAGCAACAATTGAAAAAATGAGTTCAAATTTGTTTCTAAAGAAATATTGGTCTATAAGTTACTGGAAAGAAAACTGCTAATCTTGAACTTTTGTTGCTGCACTGGATGCTATCCCTCCAATAAGTATTAAGTCTACCAAGTCTTTTCTGCTGCTGGATTGTTGCGACAAAAATACAATTAAAAAAAAATGGCGACTTATTTGATACACTTTGTTTTTTCAAAGCTCATATTTATAAATATAATTATATATATTATAATTATTATAATTATCTAGAATGATATTAAATCTAAATCTTATAAATTCTTTATTTTAAAACAAAATAAAATATGTTTTCAGTGATTTTACAATATTTAACTGTAAATTATGCTTTTTTTAACGATTTACCAGTAAATTTAAACGTCATTAAAAGCTCAACTTAAATGGTAATTGCTAAGCAGATTATTATTTTAGTCACAATTTTTTTGATGATTTTTTTTTACAGGAGATATTGCTGTTTCATTCCTGGAAAAGTCTTGGTTTGATAGTAATGGAGAAAAGGATAAAGGACCACTCTTTAATACAAATCTTTCATATCTTATCAAGTATTACAATTTTTTTTCACCTATTTTTGAAAATTTTGTTTTCTGTCTAAACAGGTTCATTTAGAAATGCATAAAATACTGCAAGTAATAAACGCAACAAATTAATAATGAGAGGTATGTTACATCTATCACCAAGAATATCAATATCAAAATTCAAAATAATCTCTGATTAGAATTTGTAAAATTTGCACTAATTTTAAGTAACTTTTGTGTCTGTATTACCAATGGCAACACTTACTAATAATTCAATATTTCTTCTAAAAGTAGCTTTTGTTTTTGATAATGGAGTAAAAGAGTTATAAACAAACCAAAGTTAAAAAATAAACTTTATAATAAGGTTTATAAATTTCTTCTTTTTGCAACTTTTTTTTATTTTTATGGTGGAAAACCTTTTTTTTAATGTTGTTTTTAAGTAAATTGTAATTAATATAAAATAGTAAATAGTAAGTAAGTAGTAGTTAATATTAATTTTTAATTTTCATTTTTATAAGTCTCTTTATAACATGAATAACTCTTTATTTAGTCTATGTTTTGATGATAAAGCTTTATTGATTCAAACTTATTTTTTGTTATTTCTTGGTTAGGCTCAGCATAACTCTTTCAGAAGAACCATTAACCGCTATTAACGATATATGTAACAATGTTTGCAATGGACTAATAGTGGACCCAGATAAGAAAAATATTGATGTGTTCATAAAAAGTTTACCTTCATTGACAAAGTAAATATATATATTATTTTGTTCATTTATTTTTTTTTTAATTCTGTTTTCAGGCATATATAACATTATAATATATGTATGCAGGTCTGTATATATATGTTTGTTGGTGTGTATATGCATACACACATATATATAAGTATGTATGTGTATATATATATATATATATATATATATATATATATATATATATATATATATATATATATATATCAGATATGTCAATTTCCAAAAAAGACTCCCAATTTGAAATTCACAAAATGATTGTTTGTTACTAGTTTTTGGTATCCAGGAGCTCTAAAAATGTAAAGAGGCTTAAATGAGAGACTGGACTTATATATATATATATATATATCAGATATGTCAATTTCCAAAAAAGACTCCCAATTTGAAATTCACAAAATGATTGTTTGTTACTAGTTTTTGGTATCCAGGAGCTCTAAAAATGTAAAGAGGCTTAAATGAGAGACTGGACTTTAAAGAAGCTTTGGGAAAAAAATTAAGGCCAAGTAACACCACCACTTTTAAAACATGGAAACAACATAATACAAAGATTTATAAATTTAAACACATACAAATGCATTATATGACACTTAAAATTTATTAAAAAAATTACTAGTTAAGAACATTTGTAAATACAACAAGTAAAATATTGTAAATATTTAAATGTAAATATTTGTATAATATTTGTTAATCAACATAACTTGAGAAGCATGTTTATCAACATGCACATGAAAAGCTTTTTGAGATAAACATCAACTTTATCAAAAGTTTAACCTTGATTTTTATGTATAATAATTGACTATGCTAATCTAACAGGAACCTGACAACATTTAAGTGTAAAAGGTAATTTTGAACCTGATGGAGCTAATTGAAGCTGAAGCTGAAACTGAAGCACCTGTTACAACCTGCTCTAACAGGAGCTGAAGCACCTGTTAGAACTCCTATATAAGGATGGTAGTATAACAACACAACCTGGTCTGAAATTAAGATTATTTCCACAATTATTTACATGTTTACATAATGTATTGAGTTTTTTACTTTAAGGTGCTTCAATCTTGACATAAGCATCCCCATGTAATTGTTGCACACCATCAAACTGGTTCCATTACAAAGTCAGACTTTAAAATCTAAATTTCTAAAGTAACATTATAACAGCACCAATTTTCAAATTTAAACAATGAACAGGCATACCTGTTCATAGAATCAAACTGTTTAAAAAAACAACTGAAAAATTAATAATTTCATAATAAACATCAGTGTCAATGCTATTTGTACTTATATAACTTTTAACATAATCTGGTAGACAACCAAGGAATACTTCATTTATTGCCAATGAATCAACATTTGTTGGCATTAAAATAGCACTAATTACATAATCTGCTTTCTGCACACTACCAAAAATTTTTTTCCCAATACATTTTCATTAATAAAGTACTGCTCAGGTATTTCAATACACCCTCACAAAGGATTGTCAGGCTTGATAGGTAATATTCTTTGTTATAATGATGCCAATAATGAAAACATTTTTACATAATTCTACTCTTCTAACTTCGAACTCTCCTCATAATTAGAGTACTCATCTCTATATAAAAATATTACTTTTATTTTATTTTGGCAAAAACTAATTTTTCCACTTCTATTTTTTCATTGTGACGATTTTTTTAATTTCATCTGCTATTTGACATATTTAGCATAATTAAGTTTTAAATTTAGTTTTGCTAATCGAAATGTATATATATATACACACAACAAATACTGCCACTACATCATTTGAGTACATCATTACATATTTTTTCATATTGTATGCACTCGTCTAATGTTAGTTTAATTAAAAATATTTTTTTGTATTCTATGCTTTTTAATATTATCTTTTTAACAATTTGGTTATACTTTGATGAATTTCTTTGTATACTTGATGACGCTAATAATTATAAAAAAAATGCATGGTTAAAATAAACATAATCAAAAAGAGTTTATACAAAAGTAACCCCCTTGGTCTTAGGAAGGTGTCAAATAAAAATACTATATGTAAATATATATATATATATATATATATATATATATATATATATATATATATATATATATATATATATATATATATATATATGTATATATATATATATATATATATATATATATATATATATATATATATATATATATATATGCTATAATATAATTATTGATTTAAGTCACAATAATATATCTTTTTTATGTAATATGTCTGTGTATGAGTTGCATGATTAAGGTGTGAGTAGTTAAAGGAAGTTGAGTGAAAGTTTTGTGTGTTTTGAACCCTCCAAAACCTTTTGAAAAAATAACTCCTACCCTCATCCAAGAGTAGGTATCATCTTTTGACAAAAGTAAATTTATAAAGCCTAAAAATAGCTTAAAATAAATTTGCTAATGTTTATTTTTAGAAATACTTTACTAGCTTGTTATAAATGCTTATTTGAGGAGCTAAATTCTATTACTAAACTTAACGTTTCAACAGTGCTATCAGATGCAGTAATGGCACACATTACAGCAGATGCAGTGAGTTACAAGAATTTATCTTAACTTTACAAAATCCATAAATATTTTTATAAATTTCTAAATCAAGTTTTTAATCTGTTATTTAAATGATTTTAGAATTTAATGTTTTAGTTTTTTGATTATTTTTTATTTTTATAGGATATTGTGGAGAAAATGGTTAAAGTAGAAACATCAATAAAAGTGTTTCATGTTCTTGTTGACATTGTCAAGGTATACAATTTAATCCATATTTAGTTCACCTCAAGGTACAACAAAATATTTTACTTTACACTAAGCAAAACAAAATTAAATTTAAAAAAAAAAAGTATACAGTTGTCTGTGTCATTTTTTTACATTATATTTCTTCATTTTCATTTTTAGAATTAATGAGTAGTTTAGATAAGTTTAGGTCGAAAGCAAAGTAACAAAGTGCAAATAATAGGTATGAAGGATTGCTCAATGATCAAACTATAGGTGGCATTCTATGTCATGCAGGAAATTATAAAAAAAACTGCAAAGTATGAAAATAGTCTTAAATTTTGTCAACTAAGAGCCAATCTGAGGTTAAGTTATTTATTAAGTTACTAAGTTATTAACTACAGTCGTCCCCCGGTTAACGAACCCCCCTGTTAGCGAACTTTTGGTTAACGAACCGAAAGTTTGCCCAAAATCCTCCCCCGGTTAACGAACCGGAACTCGGTTAACGAACCGGGAGCGCCAAATGGCGTGCACACGCGCGTGAAGGTCGGGCGCGCCGTCCAGCATTTCCCCCTCAGTTTTGTGAGTGTCATGGAAGCCTGGGAGGTGAATGGTTGTGCTGGGTGTGCTTTTGTTGTTTCATTTTTTTCTTTTCTTGTTTCACTAATATTTTTCATGCATTTTTGTGCTTTTTTCTAGGTTTTTTTCCCACTTGCAATTTTTTCGATTTTGCGATTTTCTTGTTGAATTTTCATTTTTTGATAAGCAATGTTCATGTTCAATTTTTAGTTTTTTCTAAAACTTTGACCAGCAATTTTCATGCACAATTTCAATTTGTTTCAATTTTTAAAAGTGCATAAATCTCAGGTTTCAATCATTTCACCTTTGCCTATTTTATTTATCAAGTTGCACAATTTTTTGAATTTTTTCCCCCATTATTTCGGCAAAATCCACCAATTAAAAATTTTTTAATGGCGGCCTATGGGAAAACGCGTTTCGGTTAACGAACTTTTCGGATAACGAACTAGTTCGTACTCCGAATTAAGTTTGTTAACCGGGGGACGACTGTACTCAAGGAAAATTGCAAAAAACGTATTTTTTCAAATACAGCTAAAAAAAAAATTTAACTAAGGAAATTGATGTTTATGCAGCTGTTAGAAAACCTTACTGCAAGAGAACAGCTCACAAGCTTAAAGTGGTGTAAGAAGTGGTGTAATTTTTTTAGTGATGAAAGTAATAAATAGAATAAGCAAAAATCTTGTTAAAAGATTTAAATCAAAAAAATATATCAATTGCTTTGTTGTACCAAGGTTGCAATGTGGCAGTGAAAGTGTTGGTTTTTGGCGCTGCTTTGATTTTAACGGAGTAGGTGTAAGTAACATTTATACAGACCATATTAACCAACATACATATATAGAGATGCTAGAGAACTGCATGGTTTCATTCTGATTGATCAAAAAACTTTAAGTTTCATGCTATTGCAATTATTATTCTCTCATTATTTATTATTCTATCAGTGGACATGATGATTGATCAAAATGAATGGCGGCAATTTCAACAAGATTTTGGCATCTGCCCACACAGCTTGTACAGTAAAAATATGGATAAAAGAAAACAAATTCGATTTATTGCCCTGGCCAGTATGATCACCAAGATTTGAATTTAATTGAATCTATTTGGGCTTGGATGGGCAAATAATTAGTCAAGATACAAATACGATCCGTATATAGCCTAAAACAAGAATTAGATACTTTGAAGAAGAGTTCCTAATGAAGTTTGCAACAATTAATCCAAAAAAGATGTGTTGTTTGCAAAAAAAGCAGATATTTTAAATACTTGTTTAAATGTTATTTTTGTTGCTTATTTTTCACATGCCATAGTTTTTTCATTGATATTTTTTGTAATTATGTTCAAACACGTTTTTATATACAGTTTTATGTTTTAATATGTCAATCAAGATGCAACATTTGTTTAAAAATGATTTTTATTGCAAATAAAAAAAATTTAAATAATATTAAATCTTTAGTTTTAATTTTATAGTAGTTTAAATATACTTTAAGCAACAAAATTTAATCTTTTTCAAAAGCACTGTGTATATATATATATATATATATATATATATATATATATATATATATATATATATATATATATATATATATATATATATATGTATGTATGTATCAAAATCTTGAAGAATAATTGTTTATATGCAATAAACATAAGATAAAAAATCTTTTGTAGAATGGAAATAAAAAAAATAATAATATTTAGAAAATGTATATTTACATAGAGGTACATAAATGTATGTTTACATACATTTATCTTAATATAGCAACATCTCTATCCTTGCTGTCTAAAAATCTCTTAAGTTGGCGTAGAATAATTTATGTATGAAGTAATATTTTGTAATTTTTTCAAAAGTTTTGATTTTTTAATATTCTATAACTTCTGTATATTATCTGTTTTCAAATATAAACTTCCGATTTTTACAAATTGAAACAGTTTAATTAATAATCTATCAAGTATGCAAGCAATTTAACTGTTTTTAATGGCATATCTATTGGGTTAACATTAACATACATTTTCAGTGTACTTTAGGAGCTTTATTATATTATTCAAGGATACTCTGGATACTATGGATGAAGATGCAACACCATTTATGATTTCATTAGTGTTAAAAACAGCTGCGCAGTTAAAAAAAAATTTGTTTATTTTTAATAAAGTTTAATCAATTTTAAGCTTATATAGTTACAGATATTGGGAAAATTCTAAATATTAAACAGATTCATTAACTGATGGTTACTTAACTGCATTCCCCTTGAGTAATGTGTAGTTTACATAAGAACGAAAAATATCTCTGAGAACAAAAGTATCATCTAGAACATGGAGTTATTTTTAAAGTGTTTGAAACAAAAGTTGTTTTTTACCTTTACTAATAAATAATTCAAATGCTGTTTCTTATATTTCTTTTTTAAGGAGAAATGTTCTAAATGTTTTTAATAAACCAATACGGTAGTGGTGTAGTGGTAAGAGCGCTTGCTTTGTAAGCGAGACGTTCAGAGTTCGACTCCCACCACGTCCCTGGAAGTACCGCGCTCAACTTAGTTTCTCCGCGCAGCGGCCTTGCTCGGCAAGGTTTGTGTTTCGGAGTTGAAGAGTTGAGAGAGGGTTGCACCACAAATAACAACTTAAAAAAAAAAAAAAAACACAAAAAAAATATGAGTAGCCTCCTCGACTGTAGTGGCCCTCCTCGGGCCTTGGGGAGGTGAATAATCTAAAGAAAAAAAATACTATTGAAACATTAATTTACTTTGTACTTAGGATTTAAATAAACAAAAAAGAAACACACTAAAAGCAAGAAAAATTAACAGCTAAATTGCTGTAAATTATATAAATTAGGAAAGAAATAATAAGGCGAGAGAATTTCAAAGTGTTGATAACTGCAGAAAAAATTGGATAAATAAAAGTTCTTTGAGCAAAAATAACAACATGAAATGATGTATTTTAACAGAATGATGAGTCAGAAAAGGATGCATTTTTAGGAACAAAAAATTGTTTGCTTAGCAACAAAGGTTTGTAGAAAAAAAAGAAACAGAGATTCAACTAAGTTCAACTACATTTAATAAGAATTCATTTTGTGGTACAAATAAAAAAATAAAAAAAATTTGGTACAAAATAAAAAAAGTTTGTGGTACAAATAAAAAAAGTTTAAATACCAAAAAAAGATTAAAAAATTGTTTTCATGATAACATTTAAATATTAGTTCGCATTTTTTGTTTAATAAATCTTGTTTTTTTTGTTGTTGTTTTTTTTTTCAACAAAATTATTAGTTATTTGTATAAGTTATTTGTTTGTTTGTTTGTTTTTTATCTTTATTGCATTTTCATGCAATAAAGATAAAAATTATTTTTTAATCCCATATATACTTTAAAAGCAAGTTGTGTTAGCGAGTTTTTGCATTGTAGTTATCTCTTTTTTAACTTGCCCTCTATTCAACCAATATGTTTTGTTAGATGTTTTTTTTTTACTTGCCCTCTATCCAACCAATATGTTTGTTAGATGTTTTTAAGGATGCTGCAGTTTTAGTGGAATCAATAGATACAAATCTACCAACCAAAGCAGTCCATTATAATGTCTGAACATTGTTAGGTGACTATTTTTTCTTCTTCTTTGTCGAAAAACAGAGGGTAGGTTTGCATTTATTTAATTCACTAAAACTGTTGTTAGTTGTGAAATGGGCCTTGACCAACATGGCAGACTTATAGTGATGTGCAAAAAATCTGGCACACAAATAGAGAAAGTTCAAAAAAATACAACAGAAGGTTTTAAAACAATCAACTTTTAATTAGGAATTGAGATAAATCTATCTACCTCAAACTTTCTAGACATAACTTTTAACCTTGAAAGAAACTTATATCATCCTTTCAAAAATCTAAACAACCAACTACTTTATATTCTAACCACCTCTGCAAACTATTAAACAAATTGCAATCTCTATTAATGATAGACTGTCCAAAAAAAAATTTCATTTTTCAACTCAATGAACCCAGAGTATGATTTCAATTCAAAATACAACAAAGAAAAATAAATATAATATATAACCTAGTTTAACCCACCATATAAAAAAAGTATTTTGACAAATATAAAGAAACTTTCTTACAACTAATAAATACTTTTCATCATCATTTCATAAATTGTTCAAATTATGAAAATGATGATATTCAATACAGCATTAAGTTAGCTACAGCTGTGCCAGAAAACAGCTACAGCTTTGACAGCAACAGAAAAAATCATAGCAAAAGTATTTATGTCAATATACCCAATAACAGTTTTTCCTTGCCATTGTAAATCAGGTGAATTTGTAAATCATGTGAAATTTGCCAGGTGTAAAATGTAAATCAAATGTACTTTACAGAGGCATTGCATCATCCCCAAAAAAACCTAACAATATATATATATATATATATATATATATTGGTTCAAAAGATGGCAAGTGGATAAAGGTAATTACAAACTAATTACAAGCAACCATTCAAAAACAAAAAACTCACCAATACAACTATGTCTCAAAGTATTTATGAGGTAAAACTTTACTTAATTTATTATGGCCCTTCCTTTAAAAGACCTTTAAAATTTAAAAATCAACTTCACCTTTTTTTCAGGCAAAAAAACAAAAAGAAGAGAAATAATGAAGAAAATTAATTATAACATCATTGTGTTTCGTAATTTTTAATTTGTTTCCTAATGTTAAATAACTATTTTAAAAATTAAATTTTGTTTTTATAGAATACAGAGAGTCACGCTTTATTGGGTTCTGCATTAAAAGTAAGTTATTAGCTTTATTATTTTTGCTAAAATTCTTGGTGTCAAATACTGTTTTAAGCTCATATAAGTATATATCATATTACACATGTATCAATATAAATATTTATATTCATCCAAATATTTTTAAAAGTTTGACAATTAGGGTTGTACTGCATTTTATTTTGTTTCTGCTAAAAAGATTGTTTTAGCTGTAATTTCATGAACAACATGTCTTATAACATAATTTATATTATTGAACAACATGTCTTATAACATAATTTATATTATTGAACAACATGTCTTATAACATAATTTATATTATTGAACAACATGTCTTATAACATAATTTATATTATTGAACAACATGTCTTATAACATAATTTATATTATTGAACAACATGTCTTATAACATAATTTATATTATTGAACAACATGTCTTATAACATAATTTATATTATTGAACAACATGTCTTATAACATAATTTATATTATTGAACAACATGTCTTATAACATAATTTATATTATTGAACAACATGTCTTATAACATAATTTATATTATTGAACAACGTGTCTTATAACATAATTTATATTATTGAACAACATGTCTTATAACATAATTTATATTATTGAACAACATGTCTTATAACATAATTTATATTATTGAACAACATGTCTTATAACATAATTTATATTATTGAACAACATGTCTTATAACATAATTTATATTATTGAACAACATGTCTTATAACATAATTTATATTATTGAAGCAGAGATAACAGAGATAAAGTATCATAATAAATAAATTTCAGAGATATAAATATATAATAAATCATTATTTTCATATAAATATATCTCATTTACAGAGCCGACTACATGGGGGTGGCTAGGGGGCACTTTAACATTTTGACTGCTCTTCTGTTTTTAATATAGTTTTGTTAATTTTATTGTGTACAATTTTTTCACCTGTGTTTGCATTATTTTTTACAGTACTCTCGGATTTATCTTGAAACATTTTTAAAGTATGCAATGCCTTTCCTTGAAAAGACTCTTCGTTCGCAAAAGGTACTATATATATTTTATTGATTAGTCACGCTTTTTTTAATTAAAGGAGACAAACAGTAATAAAAACCAGTAGATTGAGCGAATCACTTTCTAATATGAGTGATGTTTAAAAAGTATTTCAAGTTTTATATATTTTCAGCAAGTTCTCTATAGAAAAGAGATTTCCTATACATTTTTTAAATGCATATAAAAAAATGTGTATGTTAAATTAGATAATTTCAAGCAGTATCAAGTTTTTTGCAATCATCTTTCACTATCAAAGTTTTAATTTTATCACAATGTTTTACTTTTTAGTGACTGTGATAAAATTAATTTTTTTCATCCAGCTATTGCTAATCCTTGGCCTGCAGTCCAAGTTTTTATTATAAAAAAGCTTGTATAAGTCACCATACAACAGTTTTCTGCATAAAAAAACTTTTTATCTAAAATTATTTGGAAACAAGTTTCCAAATAAATTTAGATAAAAAGTTACAATTAAGTATTTTTTGATTTAAAAAAATTTCTGCTCGAATTATTGAATGCATAAAATTTTTATTTTTACTTAACTTTTTGATTACTTTTTGAATAGAAAAGTGAAACGACCGACGCTTTTGAAACACTTTCATGAATTATAATACTTTTTAATTAACAGGTTCATAAAAACACTTTTATAAGTATTTTATAATTATTAAAACGTGTTTTTGAATTATCTTTAATTTACTGGGAACTTTGCATTTTTAACTTTTATTCCTCACATCTGCTTTTGCCCTTTTTACAAATGGCGGACTATATTTATAAACAAAAAAAAAGCGGCTTCATTTTTTGTCCAATAAAATCCCGCAAGTTAGACATCTAGTTAATATAATATATCATTGGGCATAAGATATAACATGCGATAAGATATAACATAAGACATAACTTGCGATAGGATATAACATATGATATAACATGTGATACATAAGGTATAACATGTGATTTTGTGTTTTGTTTTAATACAGGACCTAGTTCATGCAATTTTAAAAAATCTTCAACAAAGTACACGCTTATTGCAACACCTGTGTGGTCATACAAAGTTTGAAAAAAGCTCATCACTAACTGCATTTGTCCCAGCCCTAAAGAAATGTTTGGAAACCTTCGTGTACAGAGTAAAAGTAAGTGAAGAAAAAAAACTCATTTTCAACGCTTTACCAGAAAAGCACTTCTGGTATAGCGTTTTTCTGGTATAGCGTTTTATTTGCTTTTAATATTTATAGGCCTTGCTTGCCTACAATAATTGCGAAAATGCATTTTGGCTTGGCAATCTAAAAAATCGTGACTTAAAAGGCAACGAGATCTCATCTCAGGTAGAAAGCAGCATTGCTGATGATGAGTCGGCAACTGAGGTATTTAAGTTTTAATTATATTTTATGTAACACAGAAAATAAAGTAAATTCAACAATTTCTATATTAAAAATGTATAATTCAATTTTAAGGTGGATGAAGAAGAAGTAATGGAAGAGGGTGATGAAAACGAAAACAGTGAAAGTTTTTAAACTTTTGTTTTAAAGAAATAACAATTAATAATCTATAAAGATATTAAGTTACCATTTTTTATTGAAAAGAAACATTAAGAGACTTGAAAGAAATTATAACATGTTAAATATTTATATTAAAAAAATATTCAAGTTTATATTATTAAATTACTGAAGATATTATTTATTCTGTTTTATTATTTTAAATTATCTATCGAAACTTTGACTAATAAGTAAAAATACCAAAAATTTACATAAAAAAATTTAGTTATATGTATATGTTATCAAACCTGTTATGCCTTTTGATTTGAATGTTACCAAAGCTATCGGTTACAACTTTTTATTTAAATGTCAAAACCAAAAAACGCAGCTTTTTTTAGTGACTGAGGTTCACCCTCGCCAAAATAAAGTATTTCGATATAAATTCTTTTTGGCCATCTTGATCATAACTTTAGAATACTAAAATAATATTAGATGAAGTTTGAATACATTAATAGCGATAGTATAAAATTTAATAACTTGTTTTCCTCACATTTGAGGTTACGGAGCGTGCAGGTTTTGTGGCTTTTTTGTTCCCAGGTTCTAGTTAGTGTTATATTTTTATGAAGCATTCTCATTTGGTATAAAAATAAAAATACTTTAACACCGATAAAAGCTACCGCGATCCCTTTTTTCCCGATCCCGACATTTTTTGATTGAAATGTCACCAAAGCAATCAATCTTTTGGAAATCAACAAAAAATATGTATATGGTATTTTTGTTACAACAATTTCTTCTCAAAAAAAATTAGTTGCCTAATTTATGATTATGAGGGTTAGTGCCGGCGCCGGTTTTTTGATTATAAAGGTTAGTGCCGGTGTTACGAAATTAATCTTCCCTATGATAAATTTACCCCCCGGCTAAAAAATACTTTCCGGAATAAAATTTATTCCGAAACGATATGGGGAATATTGATTAATTTTTCCCTTATATGAGAAATAAATTTTTCCCCGTGTAATAAGTTCCCTTTACATATTTATAGAATTCAAATTGATAAAATTTCATGACGAAAAGTTATAATGTTATAATATTGATTTTATTATATGCAATCTGCATAAATTTTAAATTAACTAATCGTTAGATCACAACTTTTTGATTGTATCAACCGCTAAAAATATTATATTCCCCCTGCAACACATCGGTCGCTAAAAATATGAGTAAACTAAGTTTAAAGAAGTAGATAATCTATATAAAAAATTAAACTATATTAGAAATTGATAACATGTTTATATATAAAGACATTGATTACATCTATAAGTGAGTAATTACTAATCTACTCATTTAGTTGTTGTCGAAATAACTTCATGCAAATTTTAACTTTAAAGCAAAAAGTTTTGAAAGTAATAATTAGTTTGTCTCATATCTATTTCATCTGAGTAAATACCAAAGGTTCATTGGTTTTCGATTTTTGTAGTTTTAATTTAATTCTGTTTAAAAGGCCGGCGTCTGTTGCAGAAAAAGCTTTCAAAAAAAAAACATTCGTTATACTCACTTAATAACTAAATTTTAAAAAGTGTATTTTGAAGAGCTAAGCAAACTTATTTAAACCAAAAAATTTCCCAGATTTTTTTAGTCTCAATGACAAGATAATTGAGGTCAAAGTTTTTCCGTATATAGAAACCATATACAATATAGATATATATATATATATATATATATATATATATATATATATATATATATATATATATATATATATATATATATATATATATATATATATATATATATATATATACATATTGGGCAAAACAGTTATATATGTATATATTCGTTTTTGCCCAATATCTATCCAACAATAATTTACCGAGACTTGTAAGGGCAAAAAAGGATTTTGAGAAAATTTCTGAATTTTTTGAGACAATAAAATGGAGTAAATTTGCCGGCTTATCAGCAAATGATTGTTACGAAATTTTAATTTAGATAGTATTGTGTATGTTCGATATATACCAAAAACTCTAAATTATTTCTAGATGACAAATGATGTAAAAGCCACTACTCGACTAAAATGAGAGTTCTTGACCAAATACTAGTCTGCTGTAAAATTTGCTCACGACAAATTAAAGTTAGAGCATAAATCAGCTAGTATGTCAGTAAAAAAAGCAGTTTTGGAATATGAAGTTGTTCTAAAAGCAAGATCAATTCTAAAAATACTCCATTTTTATGTTCCAAGAAAAAGAAATGCAAGAGACTCCATCCAAGTTTTGAAAAACAATGGTGGAATAATCATATCTAAAGGCGAATCTATTTGCAGAGTTTTAAATTAATTCTTTTATTTCGTTTTTGTTGTCGAACCATCAGATAGACTATTATATTTTAAGAATCACATCGACGTACAATGCAAAAAAATCCCTGATCACTTTTTTAATCAATATCAAAAGAAGACTTGAAGCACTTGATTCAAATAAGTCCACTGGTATTGAAGGTATCCCCCAACATGTCCTCTCAAATCGCTCATCAAAGTACCTTGGAAAAAATTTATGATCTTTCACTTAATACCAGCAATATGCTCGATAGATGGAGGGAAAAAAATATCGCGACAGTTTTTAAGAAAGGCTATAGGTTACTGGCTTTGAACTACAGACCAGCCTCTTTAACATCAATTCCTTGAAATTTTTTTAGGAGATCATCATGCATCACTGAGAATCTACAGGTATCATCTTGAATTCGGATTTGTGTTTAAAAAGGCATTTTAAAATTTATTAGAAACCCTTGGCATAATCACAGAGGTTTTACATCAAGGATACCCTGTTAACTTAATATTTACAGACTTTGAAAAAATCTTGTATACAGTGCCGCACAGAAGACTACTGCATAACCTTTATGCATATGGTATATGTGGTCAGCTTCTTATATGAAATAAATTATGACGAAATAAAAGGCAGCAACGGATTAAATTAGAAACAAATACATCAGACTAGAAAGATGTCATTAGTGGTGTGTTACAGGGATCAGTTCTTGGACCCCTTTCTTTTTCTTGTATATTAATAACCTGCCAGATTGTTTGACACACACTATAAATTATATACGCTGATGATAACAAAATCGTTGGGATCGCCAGCTCCCCATCTAGTGTTGATTTTTTACAAGCAGATATTTATAAAGTTATTAAATGCTCAAGCGTTTAAGTGATGAAATTGAATATAACTAAATGTAAGGGTATGCTAATCAGTCCAAAATCAACTAAATTGAATTGTAATGACATACAAATCACATTAACTGTTACCCATGTTGAACGAGATTTAGGTATACTCACTTCGGATCACCTAAAGATAAAACACTAATAGATTCTGCTGTTATAATCAAACCAAACCCAATCAAATACTTGGAATTTTTAAAAATTCAAAGCATTTTTAAAGATTCACAGAGAGAAATAAGTCTTTGGAAGTTGCAATATACAACATTAGACCGCACTTAGTACTTGCAGTTCAATCATGGTCACCAAATCAAGAGGAAGATTTTCGATGCATTCAAAGAAAAACTACAAAAGTAATTTTTTCAATATCAAAACTTTCATACAAAAACTTAAAACACTTATCACTTAAAATAAAAGTCATTAACTAGCATCACCCACCTAAGTTGCTTCCCTTTCTTTTCGTGCGATGAACTAACTTGTGGTACACGTGGTCATGATATGCGAATAAATTGTCAACTTGTAAAGCATTGCAAACAGAGGCAAAAAATTTTCACGAATTGTATAGAATGACACTAGAACTTTTTGCAAAGGAAAAATATTGATGCTCCAAACAGTCTTTACCCATGTCCAGCATAAGCAGTCCTGCGGAGCCAGGGCTTTTGGAGAGGCTAGCCAACAAAAAATTATTATAATCTTTTTAAATTTTTTAATGAATTATAAAAATAAAAACAAAAAAGTAGAATAGACTCATTTTATTTTGTTTTTAAATCTTTGATCTATTTATTATTATTTGTTTATTATCATTATTTGTTTAGAATAAAAAAACAAAATGTATAAAAACATAACTACAAATTTTTTTGTATGCATGTCAGAGAAACAAAGTTTGTCTGCTGCATAGTGCGTGTAGTATGTTTTTTTGAAGTTCCTAGTTGTCAATAGTGTTTATATATTTGTATATATGAACTTTCCGTTTAAACTTCAAAGTAGTCTTAAAAGAGCTGAATAATGACAAAACGCACTAGCCAAACATGGTAGTAGAAGCTAATAGATTTTTAAAAAATTGGATAAGCAGTTAGTCATCAAAAGTACAACTATGGAAAGGTACAACAAAAAGAACAAAATGCTTTAAGCGGTTGAAATTGTTTTGACAGCGGTCAATGAACGTTATAGCACTCTGTACTGACGAATTCGGAAAAGAATTTTGAATGGCATTAACAAGTACCCTGCTGAACAGAAACGAAAAAGAGCGCGAAAACACCAACATGACAAACTGACGTCTGATAAGGTTTCAAATTGCAAAGAAGTATGTCTGTCATATTCATCTTGCTAAGATTGCAAAATAAAGTAGCAGTTGCACTTCATACGCAAATATTTTCACAAAATGGCCCAAATTTTGTGACTTAATATCACCGGAATAAATGGGAACTTTTAAAAAAAATTAACCAATGGCCAACTTTAATTGTTTTCAACAAAATATCTTAAAAGAAGAATGAAAAAAATGATGTGAGCTAATAAACATTTAAGCAACTGAAATTAAGAAACACATTGCTTATTTACATCCAAGACATGGATGTAAATAAGCTCTAAGTAACTATAATACTAAAGCTTAAACTAAATATTAAATAATCTATTTCATTTTTAAATAATTTGCCGAACAAGAAAGCAAAATTAGTTAAGAGAAAAGTAATTACAAATGGTATGTATGAAATGATTATTTTAGATGTCGATAAACAATCCTATATATATTTATACGAAAAGACTGAATAAATTGAACCTAAGTGCACCATAATGCAGCTCTAAGGAAACATATCGTACACCCAGATCAAGGGTGCCACAAGTCAAAAAGTGTCAAACTGAGAAAATCAGGGTTGAAGTTTTAAGTTTTTAATATTTTTTCCAACTAAGAGTGCCATTTGTATCTGTCATTTTGTAAACATTCGGTTTAGACTTGTGGCATTTTGTCACCATGTAAAATACATAACATACTATCAAATGACATTCATAACACAACATCCATAATTTTTGACTTGTGGCACCCTTGATCTGGGTGTACGATATAAACGTGTATTGGTATAAATATCAGAATAAGGCCATGTGGCCAAATATTATTTGAATTATTAATATTCAATAGCTGAAAGTATTGAGCTTATAAATACAAATCTGAGGACCGTTCGAATAAGAACCTTAAATAATGCATCCACTGTTGTAAAGAGAATGTATAATAGGGTATGATCATTATGTAGATAACCTTAACAGTCCTACTATGCTTTAAGAATTATTGGAAATGTAGATCGTTTCTCACACACTAAACCTCTATTCATTAAATTTAATATTCTCAACGTATTTCAACTAAATCTTTATCAAACTTTTATTTTTATGTTCAAAGTTAATAAAAAAATAGCACCTATTTTATTTAATTCTTTTTTGGAAAAAATATATCATCTATACCCAACACGATTTTCAGAAAACAATTATGTTCAACCTATTACTCTGTTACTAAGTTCTCAATTGCTAACAGAGGTCCTAAACTATGGAACATGCTATTAAATAATGAGTTAAAAACTATTTCTTCTATTAAACAATTTAAAAACAAACTTAAGCAAAAGCTTTTAATAAATGACAACGAATTAAAATTTTTATGAAGCCTTTGATTAGGAGTAATCACGTTTGTCTATTTCTTTATAAATATGGTTTAAATATATATTCTATATACAGTTCAATTTGTACATTATGACGTTGTTTTTTATCTGATATAATAAACTTTACATATATAAAAGACACATTATGATACTAAAAATGTTTTTAAAAAATGTTTTTTTGTTTTTTTTGTTTGTTTGTTTGTTGTTCGTGTATTATCTGTTATTTTATGATTTAAATTCAAAAGGTTGATAAATCTAAAACCAGTTAGGAAAAAAATAATTTAATTAAAATAATTAATTAAAAAATCTTCGTATACTTTTGGATATTTTACACTGTAATATAGCGTAAAATGTTTTTTAGTTTTTATTTTTCGTTATTTTATTTTAACGCAACGTTTTGTTTAACGTTTATTTAACGAGTTACTTTGTTTTGTATTTTTATTATTGACATTTTTATTTAAAGGGGCTTGGTGATAAGACAGAACTTGTCTTCTTCTTGCCCCAGCCATGTATTTATATATTTGTATTGCATAAACTTGTAAACTTTTCTTATCGGCGAAATACATAATAATAATAATAAATAATAATACTAGGGTGGCCCATTTCAAACTTTTTTTGAAACTTTAATCGGGGTTTTTACAAGTTATAACATTTAATCTAAAAACGCTAAATACAAAAAATTTCTTATTTAGGTTGATTTTTAGATCCCCCACAAAACATTGGAAGTTAGAATAACGGATTGTACAAGTGTTGAGCAACATTTTTATCAACTACATGTTATTGTTACTAAGTGGGATTTACACAATTTAATTACTAATCATTAGAAAATAATAATACAAAATTTCATAATAATTTACAACTACTAGTACATATCCCACAAAGATTTATTAAAATATTAATGAATATACAATTAATAACGATAATGTTCTTTATTAATAAATTAATAAAGAGTATATAACTAAAAAAATCAACTTAAATAAAAAATTTATTTCAATTGATTTCTTTAAGTAATATGCTCCTTTAAAAATTTTTAGACGCTTTTCCACAACTTGTGCAAATTGTTCTCCCCCTACTGTATCAAAATATTGGTTTTAGATGTCTCCTATAAGCTTGATACCTCGCCCTGCAATGTCGTTGACACGAGCAAGATTACATACAAGTACAAATTTTTTGCAGCCTTGAAGCCCTCGAATTTGTTAGCTAGACGTTCCCGATGGAAAGTTTAGCCATTCTTGGGATCTGTTTAATTTTAATAGATGAAAACGCCATGACGATTTGCCAATGAGAGACGATAAAAAAGGTTGTTTTTTTTGTCGCGCCAAATAATAATCGGAGGCTTCGGCTTATAAGGAGTTTAGGTCTCGGTAAGTTTATAAGTTCCTGATCCATCGTAGTCTTTTCTGCATAACTCACAAAGTTGTTGAACAAGGAGAAGACTACTAGTTTCTCAGATAAATATCCAAGGTGTTGTTCAAAAGACTTGATGGTTTCTTCTGCACTTTCAAGGTCGATTGATTTAAATTTCCTCATTAAAAAAAAGAAATGCAGATCATTAGCTGGAGCATCAGCAGTAATAGAAAATTGAAAGTATTTTCCGTCAAAAAGGCAATTATACTCGACTATCTTGTCAACCTTTTTTGCTCCTTCATCACTAAATTGAAAAATACAAAATAGTAGGAATATTTTTGTATAATAAATGGCTTTTGACATCCAGTGTTGGCTTATCATCACAAGAATAAATGGTAGTATGATCAGCAAACAACCTTAGACGTGAGAATTTTTTGGAGATCGTTAATGTAAATTAAAAAAAGCATAAGGTCAACAATAGAACCTTGAGGAACTCCTGAAGTTACAGGAAATAAATACTTAAAAATGTTATCTGACACACCGTATGAGGAAAGCTTATGGAGAAGATTAGCATGCCAAACTTTATCAAAGGCTTTAGAAATGTCGAGAGCAATAGTCTAAGCCTCTTCGCATATATCTAATGCACGAGAAAACTTATCATTTATTACCGTTAATAATTTAACAGTAGAACAAGAAGATCAAATCCATATTAATGATCAGAAGGTCAGTTATTAGATTTTAGATAAGAGGTTAAGTACTTGTTAGTAAAAGATTAAAAAACCTTGCTTATGATAGGAAGAAGGCTAATGGGACGGTAGTTAGACAAGTCAGATCGCTCTCAAGAATTTTTGAAAATAGAGGTAACAGATGCTGCTTTCCAGCAGACTGGAAAATAAGACTGTGATAAGTACATGTTAAAAAGTTTTGAAAGTATAGACGACAGCTCCGGAGAACACTTCTGTAAGATTATAACAGGTATGTTGTTCAAACCACAAGCTGTAGAAGAGTCTAAGCAGGAAATCACTTTAGATACAGAAGCTGGAGTGATACGAATGTCAAGCAATCGATTAAACTGTTTGTTGGCTATATCAGGTAGGATGTGATCCGTGGAATCAAGATATGAAATTGATGAAATTTTTCAAGCAAACTATTTAGCTTTGTCTTTAGGTGAGGTAACAAAATCTGAACCATACAAGAGAGGTGGGATAACAGATTTGCTTTTATTATAGACACTATTACTAAAATTCTCCAAAAGTCTCTGTAGCCCAAGTTTTGAGATGAAATACAAGACTTTGTGACCTGAAGATAGCGGGCTTTGGCGTTACACAAAACTTTTTTACAATTATTTCCAGTAATAGTAAACAGACGTCTGATTTTTTCGGTGATAAATATATAGAAGTAATGGTTACAATTAGAAACTGCAGCAGAACAATAAGAGAAAAACCATGGAGAAGAGTGAGGCTTGACTTGGAATCGTCGAGAGGGAATAAAAAAATACATGTTATCTTGAATCCAAGAAGTTACATAAGAAGCGAATTTGTCAGCAGGAAGGTAAAAGACTTCTACCCAAGGGCCATCACGAAGAAAATCACGGAAAGAGTCCCAGCCAGCTTTAAAGTAGTTGTAAGATGTACAATGATAGGGAGAATGATGATGAAGAAGAATGAGATAATAGTTTTAGAGAGATCAAACCGTGATCAGAAGCACCTAAGGGTGAATGTGGAGAAACTGAACACTGACTATGATTAGAAACAAGACATAAGTCGAGTGGAGAAAGTAAATCATTCGGATTGTCTGGAAAACTAGCTGGAAAGTTAGCTATTTGTGTTAGAGATTGAGATGGTTGTGGGCCTTAAAGTCTGAAGAGTCACTGACACTATAACCTAGCCATTCAGTGTGATGAGCATTAAAGTCACCAACAACAACTATATTGGCTGAATGATAAAGAGAAACGGCTTTCTCGACAAATGGGTGAATTTTTACGAATGTAAATTTTCAAGCTAAGCATGTGACTATTGGAGTCTTTACAAATTAAAGGAAGATAACCATCAACACTAAGTCCACAAGATGAAACAGCTAAATTCAATTAGTCTCACAAAGAGCAAGTTGGTCTGGTGAACTTTGCAATAGATAAGACTTAACAGAAGAAAAGCTACTTCGAAGTCCACGAATATAAGTGATTGATAGATTTAGAAAACTTGGTGATGACGATGGTTTTATAGCTTTTGATTCTTTAGTCATTTTTTAAATTGATTAAAGAACTTGATTTGAAGCATAGATAGTACTCAGTACACTATTTAATAGCCCAAGAATTGCCTCATTACTATTAATAAACAGTAAGCCGAAACAAAGGGCTCCAAATGTGGCCTCAACAATGCACACCAAAAGTACGAAGAGGGACACTATTCATGCACAACATGGCACTGTTATTATTCTGTTATTTTTCAGCTGTTAAAGGAATCAGCCTCTCTGAGAGCTCCCACAGAGTTCGGCAACCTGACTACCAACTGGCCTCAGAACCAAAAAACTGAGTATTTTAGTTGTGCCACAGTGGTCCAGAAATGTCACTTTTGAGGCAAAATCATATTTTCGCCGATTTTGAAGCTAAGGAGCTAAAATTTTCGGTGAATGTTCATTAAACTCTGGCCAACAATAACTATCATTGTAATGTTAGTTGTCATACCTCTAAAGGACACACCAATAACACGAAGCCAAGGACAAAGGAAATAACGATTAATAAACATGTGATACGTATTTCATATTTAAATTTCAACTTTCTTTTAACTATAGATAGTCACCAGCATGTATGAAACATTTTTATTGAATGAAAAAATATCGTACATGTGCAGAAACCATGAACACATAGCGTAATAGCTTATATTTAAGGTACTTATTTTAACATAATTATTTTTGGAATACTTTTTAGCTAAATATTCTCTGGAGGACAAATTACACATTTATTACATCTTGATAGATTGCTCAAACATGAAGAGTAGCACACCAAGGACAAAAAGTAGACAAACCATTTGACACAAGGGCAAAAAGTAGATACATGACAATATTTAAATTAATTTAATAATTTCCATGATTTATGGTACACTTACGAATATTATTGTGTAGAATAAACAAACTCTAAAATAATACACCAAGAACACATGACATAACATGTGACATACTTTTTGCATTTACATTTTTTTTTAGATCTATATGATAAAACTTATTTCCATAATACTGATTTTAATAGTTTGACTTTCTGGTCGATTAGTAAACAAAATCATCAAGGACACATATTTCATAATTACCTAGACATGAATATTTTATGCATATGGGAGCACAACAAGAACATACGACTACTTAAAAAGAACATTTTTGGTTTTACACTGAGATTATAAATAAAAACGAATTGTCTTTAATATTTATACATTTTTTTTTTACTAAACTGAGATATTTAAAAATACATAATTATATAAGGTTTGATTTTTTAAAAAACAAAAATAAAACAGGTGTCAAATCCCTACTTAAAAAATAAATGTGCTAATGTAAACATGCAGCTTTTTACAGATTTCTTTAAAAAAAGTAAATCTATTTAGGACCTGAATTATCAATACTACAATTAAGAATACAATAAAGAATATAATTGTATTAAGAAAATTACAAAAGAAGGTCTAAACATTCTGCTGGAAGAGCAAGTTCCTTCTTTGATTCAGAACTTCGCCTCATAGAAGTAATAAAGGGATCTGATGATCAGAGTAATTTTTGCATTACATCTTTATTTGTAATTTTTCTAGAAAATTTTCTTGTAAAATGTTCTCGAAAATTTTTAACATCTTTGTTTCTACTTTCCTGGGCTTCTTCAGATAAGAGGCCAATTGGAACTGGCTTGTCTCTTACAACCTGGTGTGAATGGACAATCATCTTGTGCACTCCAGCAGGCATAGGATACCATTATTTATTTATCTGGATCAATTGGGTGCTTACAGGACAATACACAAAGAATAATGAAAAATCTTTTAACAAGATCCTTATCAATTACAAGTATTTAAGCAAACGTTTCATGGCTTCTAAATGCCCTTCTTGCTGTGTTTCCATCATTGGATGTACCAAAGCCACCACTTGTTGGTACATCATCAATAAGTCTGAGTGTATCTTTTATTTTTTTCTGAATTTCTATTTTTTCGATTTGCAACTACTTTTTTCTTTTCAGGAGTGTTTGCATGAAAAAATCCACAATCATTGTATCCTGGTCTTCTTCTCTGTCTATATGTAACAGACATTCAAAACAATGAACCCAGAGATGGAGAGTGTGAATTCCAAGGTCCAAAGTCATTTGATTTGGTTGTCTATTGTAAGTCATTACAAAGTCATTCATTTTTTTAGGATATAATCCACATATATTGCAAACTTGATAAGAATCACTTAATGGAGAAAGAAGAGTGGAAACTTTCCCATCAATCATAGTACATTCTAACTTGTGCTTGACTTGAAATAAGTCTATGGTTGTTGCTCTGAGTTCAGTTGACATAAAAAAATCATATTCTGCTTTAACAACTTGCTGATTTTCTTTAACATATTGTATTCGAACAGGGCGAAAACATTGGGTTGAGGATGTTTTAGGGTTAGTCCATAGAATAACATTAGTCTCCTGTATTTTAAGTTGCACAGGTACTGTACACGAAAGAAATAGAGATTCTTCAACTGTAACTGGCAATCTGTCCTCTTTATCTTCGGTTCTCTGTTTATAAACAGACTGTCCAGATGAACCATCGAATCCAACTTTGCTTATAAGAAGTAGAGTATTGCAAGGCTCAGGTAGTTTCGATTTATCCATAACTTTCCGAATTCAGTTTGTAGTATGATCCATTATTCCTTAAAGATTCACAGAAGCACTGTAGTTTGATGTGACAATTCCGGAATCTGGAATGCAATTACTTTTAGCTTTCACAATAAAATTGTAGGCAGGGTATAACATGCAGCCTTTATCTAAGGCCCCCTGAAGGATAGTTTGATAGTTAATCCTACTCATTCTACAGTCTAACATTAAAGCTAAAGCTTCTTCTGCTGAGTAGCTTTTAGAGCATGGTATAAAACAGGATCCAACAGTTTTACTTTCCATCAAATGTTTGATAACTTTGGTATCTTTAAATCGACCTTCTTTATTTAAGTTAAGAATAAGGGTATGAAACAGACTTTCAGTGGTAACATCTAACTTTTTAGTTATCTCTGAAGATCTTCTTTTCTTAGACCTTGTTGAGAGATCTTCAAATGATTTTGAAGGTGCACCTCGTTGTACATTTTTTATCATAACTTGCTGTTGAGGTTCGTTTACAATAAACTCCATATTTAACCATTTCTCGTAACGATTTATAAACCTTCCCTTTAGTCTACCTGTTTCATTCCATTTCTTTTTAAAGTTTTTCATAAATTTTTCGGTTAACCTCATCTGATTGTAGTTCAGATACATTGAGAAAGCAATTACAAACTTTGGTTTTTGCTTCCTTACTAATTAAACTTTCATATTTATTTTCGTAATTTCCTTTAATTAAGTAATCGAAAACGTCTTTATTTCTCATATTTAAAATTAGTATCACCGCTAAATAACTATTGAATATATGATTTGATTATTTTGTTTATTCGATTTTGTTTATTTGATTGCTTTATTTATGTTTTGTTTGGTCCGCTTTTATACTTTTATATTCCGCTCTATTCATTATCACGGTTGAAACTCATTAAAAAACACCGGGAGTGAGTGTGGAAGCCGCATTTTAATTTAAGTACGTCATGTTTGGAATGACCCAATAGATACAAAAGCAAACAAAAGCAGCCAAAACTTTTCCAAAAATTTTCTATAAACAATACATTTTCAAACGCAAAAAATTTTAAGGTGGGTAAACCTGGACGAAAATTTTCCTGGTAGATCAAAGTTTTATTTTCAAACAATTTATAATAAAAATGTAGTAAACATACGGTTAGTTGAGCCTTTTTTATAAAATTGTACATTTTGAATTATTTTATATTGATTTTCCATATTTTATAAGAATATTAAAAAAAAAATGATTTATCTATGACATCAGCTGGAGTGAGCTTGTATAAATGTTGGTAGACCGATTTTCGCCTGAAAAAATGCAAATTTCTTCAATTTTTGAACTTCGAACCCTCCCGAGACAAATTTTTTTTTTAATTAATTTGAATCTGGTTTCCACATAACATATAAAATTTAATTTTTTAATTGGTTTTATTATAAAACAAAATTTTTTTTTGTATTTATGGCATGGTACTGGACCACTGTGTGTGTCCTTATTAGAAGGTAATAGAATGAGTTGCATAAAAAGTAGTCATAAAATCAGAAACACAAGCAAAACCCATGCAACGAGTCGAGAAGATCCAGCATTCGACATCCTAAACTGAAAAAAATGTATTATAAATATATTAACGCCAGCCTAACAAAAGATAAGATCGCAATGGGTTAACAGATTTTATCTATGTATATAATTTATGTATATAGTTTTTTGCTTTACTTTTCTTTCATGTCTTCTGAATAGATCATTTGATGCGCGGTTTTATTAGAAATAAAAGATCCCAGTTGAATGATGAGATAAATTTTGATATAGAATATTAATCACCTTTGTTGTAGCTAAACAATTGAGGTTTACTTACGGGAAAACGATTCTAAAACTTATATTCTCCAAGTGATACCAAAATGAACCTTAGTGTTATTACCTAGGATTTACTTAATTTATCACATCAGGAAACAAGTTTAAAATAGAATTACTGCTTTAGGTAAATGGCAAGTCCAACATATTATTTGAGGAACAATAGAACGTCTTGAGACGTAGAAAATGTGAGATGTTATGTCAAGAAGCTGTTTCGCTATATATTCCAAAAATCATACTCGGTATGTCGTTTGGGTTGAATATATTAATAACTTCATTTGACCACTATATATTCAGAAAGTTAAAACCCTCAACAATCAAGCAAGACTTCCTTATTTAGGTATAAGCTAATTTGAAGGATTCAATAACATATTTTATCAAATTAAACCTCGTCAAAGTCAGAGTTTAACTCTAACCCCCGTTAACTAACACAGATACCCAAAATTGTTTGAACAGATTAAATTCAGGATAGCTAATTACGTCAGTAATTTAGATAGCTACACCATCACCTCTACGTCTGTCTTAGCGATTTTTTTAAAAAGCAAGTTATTGTTTTACTACAGTATAGTATTGTATAATCGATTTTTTTTAAATCAAGTTATTGTTTTACTAATGTAAAATAATAACTTGCTTTGAAAAAAATCAAGAGTAAAGCTGATGTATAAAAGAGCTTTATTATAACACTTTGCCTTACACGTTACGACACTTAAAAACTATCAATACTTGCTACTTAAAAAAATTTGTATACTATTTAATATTTTATGAGTTAATGCAGTTCGTTTTAATTTTGTTGATGTAATTAAGTAAAAAAATGCTCACTATTTTAAGTATTATTTATTTTAAGATAATCATTAAAGCTAAAAATATGGTCTGAAAAATGTTTTAGTTCTTAGCTATATAATAATAGTAAAAGTTGTTAATGTTGTTACACTTATAAAACATGCATATTATTTTTTAGTGACATCTTTAAAAAAAAAGGCCTCTCTGGGCCCCCGGCGGCTGCGGGCCCTTCGCTGCGCTACTGGCCTGCGTATAACTTTTTTTTCAGTATATACTTTATTATATTTAATTATATACAATATATATATATATATATATATATATATATATATATATATATATATATATATATATATATATATATATATATATATATATATATATGGGGCTGTCCATAAATCATGTCAGTGATTTTTCTCAATTTTATGGCCCCCTTTTCCCTTTGTCAAACTCTGTCACTTTTTGGCCAATCCCCTTTATATATGATGTCAGTTTTTGTACACCCCCTTCCCTAACGTAACATTAAATGTATGCCTAAACACCATTAAATTTTTTCTGGTTAAATTATACGTTTATATAGTAGTAGATCTCAGCAAGCTATATTAAAGAACAGTTGATACCTTATCAAATAATAAACAAAATAATCAAAATTTTATTCTTTATCAATAATATAAACTTACTCATCATCTCCCCATGCGATATTGAAATAATCTTCGATAATAATGACAATTGTATTTAAAATAATGACAAATGACATTATGTGTTTGCTTTAAAGCACATTTTATAATCCGATAGGGGAGCGAATAACGATTGTTAAATTTATATACAAATTGTTGATATTTGTAAATAATTAGATTTTCAGTCATATGGTAATACAGTAACAAAACGATGGTAAATTTTAAATTTATTTAATGTCTCTGGGAAACTTATATCGAATTCCCCACAAAGCAAATATGCCATTTCTATACCACATTATAGATGTAAATACCTTTAAAATCTGCTCATATAAGCTTAAATTTTCTTTTTTTAATTGACATCATTTTAGTCTCAACGCCCCCTCCCCATTGTCAATTCTTAATAAACTTTTCAGTACCCTCCCCCTCCCCCCGCTATATTTACTGACATCATTTATAAAAAATTATATATATATATATATATATATTTATATATATATATATATATATATATATATATATATATATATATATATATATATATATATATATATATATATCAGAGCTGGAACCAGCTTCTTTTGGTCTTTGAGATATCTAACTAAATATGGAGCAAACGCCAAACATTTATATGTTTATACTTATGTCAAAGAAGGATGCTTTGCAAAAAATTGCGATGATTGGAGGCTGAGAACAAAAAAGCCCCAAAATTTGTGTCCCCCTGCCCCAAACGTGAGAGCAACAAGTAGATTAAATATTTTTTGTACTATTCTCAACTAAACTTATATTAATTGATAAATTTTAAATTTCATCGTAAAATGTTTTAGCTTTCAAAAATTATGACCATATAAAGTTTAAACCCCCCTCAAATTGAGGGGGTTGTAAATTTTATTTAGTCATTATATTTGAACGCTGAAAGAAAATACTTATCCAAAGAAATCCCGTAATCTAAAAAAATGGATTTTTTGCACACCCAGAGAACTTGCTTCTTTCAATGATATCGAATTCTCGCCCACATGTCAGAAAATTGGGACTATTGCGAATAATGAAAGCAAGATCTTTAATAAAAGCCAACATTCGACAGTTTTCCATACCCGAAATCAATTTTGAAGCAGCAGATTACGTAGAGTTTATTGATTGGCAAAAATACAAACTCACTGAACCTCCGATTACAACTTGCATCTCAGATGAATGTCTTACAGAAATGGTAACAAATGGCCATGTCCCAGAAGTTTAACGTTTTCCATGTCATACTCAAGGAGTAGAAAGATGCATCAAACTCGTTACTGAGGCTTCTGTTGAAGCGTATGGTTATGATAGCAGAGATGAATAGATTCGAGCAAGACTTGCTTCACGACAAATAATGCCTTTATTCAACACTAAGAGTCAATTTCAGACAAAAAAAATTGTTTTGATGCTTAAACAATGAATAATATTGTCATATTTTGTTCAGTTTCCAGTACTTAAAACTTAAATTTTTAAGTGTTTTGTTGAAAGATTTTTTCTATTTCTTCTTTTAATTGTTTAGCTGTTTTAATTATTTAATTTCTTATGATAATAAGTGAGTGTTATAACTTTAAAAAAAAAACAATAATTGATAAAACAAATATTAAAAAGTGCAAAAAATAGTTTTTCCAGAAATATTCCTCTGTTAAAAACTGAAAACATTATTGTTTTTTGCTGTAAAATTGGCATTATTAATATTAAATTTGTAATTATTTAGTAATTTTAGCTCATTTTTCACTTTATTACAAGTCTGATATATGCATGAGACATGTAACATATTTTGCTATTTTTTACTAAAATTGGTGAATAATATAATATTTTGTAAAAAACAGCCCTCTGGAGGCAACTGAAGACATTTTTTTCTTCAAATTGTTACAAAATTATATTTTATAAATGATTAAAATGACTCAATGTGTTTTGTGTTATTTTTCCACTCTATTACAAATTTGATATTATGTAAGGGATTTACACTGTAGACTTTTTGAGAAAAATTTTGAGAAAAATTTGTTTTTTGTTACATATCAGCCCCCTGGTGGCAAACTGAAGACATTAAAAGTTTTTGTTGGAATTTTTCCCAATTAATAAATGACTCATTGTGTCATTTTCCCACTCTATTACAACTTTGACATATGAAAATATGCATGCCTCTTATCGCAACATATTTTGCAATTTTAATAAAAAAAATTGAAAAAGTGTGTTTTTGTTCAAAATTAGCTACCCTGGCGGCAACTGAAGACATCACAATTTTTTCTTGTAATTTTGCCCCATTAATAAATGACTCTTTGTGTCATTTTCCACTCTATTACAACTTTGATATGAGTAAGGGACTTGCGCACTTTTGTTGTCAAAAAACTCGAAAAAAATAAAAAAATTGTTTTTTTTGTCAAAATTCCGCCCCCTGGCGGCAACTGAAGACATCAGAAAATTTTCACAAAAATTTGCATAATTAATCACTGTCTGGTTACACAACTTTTCCGCACTATTACAACTTGATATTGAATATATATATATATATATATAAATATATATATATATATATATATATATATATATATATATATATATATATAAATATATATATATATATATATATATATATATATATATATATATATATATATATATATATATATATATATATATATATATATATATATATATATACACTTTAGGTCAACAACCTAATAAACTTCAACTCAATAAGCTTTAAGCGAAACACTTTTAAAACATTCAGTACGCAACAAAATTTACTTTTTCTACGACAATACTTATCCTCATTGCAAAGTTGAAGCGGAAAAAATATTATCTGGAAATGTCGCTTATTTTGCTTTGATCAACGATTTGACTCTCCATCAGCACCTCAATAGCTTCTTTGATTTAAAGTCTAAAGAGTTCTATGCCGACAACATTTGTTCTTTGCCTAAGCGTTAGCAAAAGGTCAATAAAGTGCATATATTGTTGAAGATTAGTTATGGAATCAAATATAAATAAATAAATTTAGAAAGGTAGAGATTTCTAAAACCCTCCCTAAGTATATCTATTTTTTGAAAACCTCCTACTTCTTTTATACGTTTTTCAATATTGATTGTTTCGCTTAAATTTTTCACAAATGAATAAAAAAAGAAATAAGTTATAGAATTATTCAAGTCCAGAATCCACGCCACAGTTTAGCGCGGAAATGAGATAAAAATAAAAATTAGATTCAAAGAAATCAACAAAATTTCGGGCTTTTGACTCCCTGTTTAGACTTTTTTAGAAAAAAACTGCTTATAATTGAAGTCTCCAACTTAGATCCTCTAAAATAATTACTAAGCAATTTTATCATTTTCGCTTACACTTACAAGTTATTATTAATTTCTATCGTTGTCCTACATATTCAAAATTTTTTTGAGACAAGTTATTTTTTTTGTTTGCTTGATGAAATCTGTTTAAATTTTAAATGCTTTTAAATATTCATATTAGCATAGATCGTATTTTGACGTTGAATCATTCTATTTCAATGGAGGGTTATTTAAATTAAGGAATATAAGAGAGAAGACAAAGTGTTTGTATGTTAATTGTTCTCGTTTTTTGTTGTCAATTGTGTGTAATTAAAAAAGATGAAATTATAAATAGGTCTAAATAATGTTTTAATAAATTCATGATTTTTTTTTTTAATTTTAATATTTTACTTTAAAGATATTTTTTTATATTATCAAAATTATTATATCATTTTTATTAAATCATTGTCTTAATAATTTAATTAAAATTTTGGAAATGTTTAATTGTTTTTTTCCTCCTTTTATATTCTTAAAGAGCTATTTTTATATACTGGGCAAGTGTTTTGTTTTCTTATCATTATAAAATAAAAACATGTTATTGTTATAATGTAAGGTCATATTATATACATACACACATACATACATACATACATACATACATACATACATACCTATGTATGTATGTATGTATTTATGTATGTGTGTATGTATGTATGTACATACAAATGTGTGTGTTTGTATATATATATTAGGGTGTTTCATATTTTATCAATTTTTGAAATTAAACTCGCGAATCGATTTATAAATTGACCATTTATATGAAAATAAGTTTGAACAAAAAAAAGTATGTTTGTACAATTATTAGGGTCCCCGCCAGTTCGATTTTGGGCAAAAATGTTGGGTGTTTTAAACGCCTGGCGGGGAACTTAAAATTTATCCTATAAAATTTTTTATTCTTTTAAATAATATATGTTGGATTGGATATTAATTACATAAAAGGAGCATGTTGAAAAAATTAAGATACGCCTCCGAGTTATTAATATTTACAAAAACCTATTTTATAACTCGGTGGCGTATTTTATAACTCGGAGGCGTATTTTATAACTCGGAGGCGTATCTTAATTTTTTCAACATGCTCCTTTTATGTAATTAATATCTAATCCAACATATATTATTTAAAAGAATAAAAAAATTTTTTTGTTCAAACTTATTTTCATATAAATGGTCAATTTATAAATCGATTCGCGAGTTTAATTTCAAAAATTGATAAAATATGAAACACCCTAATATATATATATATATATATATATATATATATATATATATATATATATATATATATATATATATACGCATACATACATACATACATACATACATACATACACAAACACCAATACACAGTATTGTTATTTGTTGTTAATTTAATTATGACAGGGTATAAGTATTATATATTATATTTTTCAATATGTAATTTTACTTAAATGTTTTATAAAGATTTTACATATCTCTTAAATCTCAGTATGTAATATTAACATATTATCAGTGTAAGTTTTCACACTATTATTAAATTAGATAAATTTGTTTATTGAATTCTATATAATGCAAAAACACTAGCTTTAAAAATTAAAAAAAAATTTTTTAAGGTTGGTTAAGACCCTTAAACATCGGGCGGGTCCCCAATACTATTGAAAAAAAAATCTTCTAAGTTATGTCAACCTGGTACTCAACAGAAGCGATATTAAAAAAAAGTATCAAAAATAATAATCTTTTATAAAAAAAATTATTATCAAAAATCTAGTTAATATTGAATTTTTTTATTTTTAGTTAAAAACAATAGGTTTTAAGCAATAAAATGTAAAATAATAGTTTTTTTAAAAAATTATTATTATTTTTGAAATTTTAATTTAATTCTGTTTCTTTTTGAGAACTAGGTTGACATTTTTTCAAGATTTTAGTAAAAATGATTTTAGGGACCCGCCTGATGTTTAAGGGTCTTAAGCAATCCCTATAAATTTTTTTTTTTTTAGGTTTTTAAACTTAGTGTTTTAGTATTAGAATAGAATGTTTTAGTATAGTACACATTTAGAGGTTAAAAGCTGATTTTTTAAAATTTATGTTACAAAGGCCACCCTAACGCGCACATGTGTGTGTGTGTATATATATATATATACACACACACACATATATTCATGTTTAAACAATGTCATATATTTTTTTTTTAAAGTAACAAGTCTATATTTTATTTTAATTAATTGTGCCTAGGCGCAGTGGAGTGTACATACATTGAATAAGGGTTTTGAATTTGGCAAGCACTATTTCAAATGAAAGAAACCATTTTATCAAGTTAGTTTGTTTTACTCTGTACAAAATTATGAAATTTCACTCTGATACAAATTACCAACAAATATACAAAATACATTTCAGAACAGATCAGTAGGTTGGTTTTTTAAATCAGTCGGTGTAGTAGATGTAGTAGATCGAATAATCATTCATTCAAAAGTTTATTGAAAATAGAGATTGAGTATGCTGATAAATTTAGTATCAGTATGTTAATTAAAATTTTGTTTTTAGTTGAGTTTTTATAATAGGAAATCTATTTTCAATTAAATCAACTATTTGATTTTTCCAAGACTAATAATTTGGACTAATTTGAAGAAAAGATTGCTGCCCCATCCTAAACCATCTGTCGGTGTAGTGGAACTTCTTATAAGGTAATCGTTTTTTTTGCTGAAGTACCTGGCAGCAAACTATTTCAATGTGACATCACAGTGATTATCTAAACAAGCATTGATAGTTCTCTCTTTCTCTCTCTTTCTCTCTCTCTCTCTCTCTCTCTCTCTCTCTCTCTCTATATATATATATATATATATATATATATATATATATATATATATATATATATAAATATATATATATATATATATATATATATATATATATATATATATATATATATATATATATATATATATATATATAATTGTGTTTGTATGTGACTGTTACAAAAATCCTGCGAATAGTTGATTATTAATCGGATATGTATGTGATCAGCTAAAGTCTATATATCATTAGTATTATTAATAATAAATATATCATCATCTCAGGATTTTAGGTGTAATATGTAATTCATTGGTAGAATAAACTTTTTTATATGCAATTACATTGTTGCGATAAAAAAATTTAAAAACTGCAATTTAACATAACAAAACAAGACTGTGATGCTCATGTGACTTTTTTCCCTTCCCTTTCCTGTTCTCATAGGATGAGTGGAAACTGACCTTTAAAGTAGTTAAACACTAGTAAGGTCAGAGGCGTGGTGGCCCCAGAGGCTAAGCTGGATTCACACATGGGCTTTTCACTTTTTCATCTAAATATGGCCTTTTGGCAAATTTTAATTGTTTCTACATTTTAAAGAAATTCCTCAATCGTTTAAAATATTTATGTAAGCACAATTTAAATTTTATTATTCACTTGATATAAAGTCTTCGACTTTGAGCGCAATTATATTAGTATTTTGCATAATAATAATATTGCTCTGAAAACAAAGATGTTTTGAGACTAGTTATGATATTTTTTTTAAGAGAAAATAATGAACCCATAAACGGTTTTTAACGATCGTAATGTTGACAAAATAAATTTAAGAAAGTCCGAAGACCCAACAATAATAATAGCTATTATAATACGACAATAATAATAGCTTAAATTAACTTAATTTAAATTTTAACCCCAAAACATTTTTTTTTTAATAAATTAAAACGCAATACAATTACTATATAGTAATTGTATTGCGTTTTAATTTATTTAAGAAAAATGTTTTGGTGTTAAATTTTAAACTAAGTTTTATATAAATAAGGATCGAACTCATGTTTTGCATTTTTGTAACGTTTCGAAACAGATATAAACTTCTTTAATAATAAATAAAAAATTTTATTTTCATACAGTTTATATTATTGTATGTAAATAAAGAAATCACTCCCTAATATCATGTCCTCAGACAGACTAAAAAAAGGATGATGAACTCCTAAATGAAACTACATTATAAAAACTTTTATGTTTAAACTATGTCAATAACGGCACCATTTTAAGAGCAGCATTTTTACTGTTATGAGTTTATGCGAAAATGTTAAAAAAAGTTTAAAAACCGAATTAAACAAAAGCATAAACTAAAATGAGTTTTCTCATAAAATAAAAAGAATTTCTTATTTTTCAAGATTTTCAATATTTATTTTAGAAAAAAAATTATACATAATTTAAAAAAATGTATATTATTGTACAATAAAATATATATCATTATATAGTAAAATTATAGAAAAATTAAAATCTTTGATTTTTAATTTTGTGTTAGGCTATGTTCTTCAAACAATAAAATACTAATCGTATTTGCTTGCGGTAAAGTTGTGTTTTAAGAAAATCAAAACAAAAACGTGGTTGCTGCATTGTGTTGTTACCATTTTTATTTTGAAGTATTACAAACAATAAAATAAATTATATATATTTTTTTTTTTCGTATGGGCCTTTATATCAAGCATATATGGTAAAATCCCGCATATATATGCCTTTTAATATCTATAATATCGTACAAATATCTATGTTCATTTTATTTTATGAAAATAAACTTGAGTATGTCATCAAAATTTGAATAAATAAGTTAGGATTTTTAATTTTATATATAGATATAGTGGATGGTGGATGTTAGCATCAAATTTGATACTTATATTCATATTCAAAATCCAGTTTTAAGCCATCAATTTATCTATGAATCTAGCTATCAAGCTATCTTGTTAGTATCTTAAATTGTAATTTACAGTTTGAAAATGTAATAGCTCTGGTTAAATAGTTTATTGCCTGATGTTGCATTTAAACATTTGTTGCATCTCAAAATTGCAAAAATGATTTATCTTGAATATCTGATTTGTATAACAGTCTTGGAATTAGGGATTTATCTCAAAATCATTGTAGAGGAAATCTTCTCGAAATTTTGTTGAATATCTTATTTGTATAATAGTTTATTGAATATCTGATTTGTATAATAGTCTTGGAATTAGGGATTTAACTCGAAGTCATTGTATAAGAAATCTTCTCGTAGTTTTGTTAGAAATTTTAACTCAAAATAGCTTAATCGAGAATTTGATTTCAGAAAAAAAATAATAAAATGAAGAATAATGAAAGAAAAGATTGCTGCTCCATGCCAAACCCTCAGTTGATGTAGTGGTACTCCTTTGCGGCAGCAGGCTGTAAGATAGTCGATGAATGTACTGAAGGCTTTTTCAGTATGATTCATTGCTAAAGCAATTTAAACTGCATTTATTTAAAATCATTTTACAATAATGAAAAAAATGCATTATCATCATAAAAAAATCCCAAGTGATCCATCAAACTAATAGTTTAATTGAATTTTCTGTTTTATATGGTTTTCAAGATTTTTGTTTTCATTAATTTAGTTTATTTTTTCGATCTTAGTTCTGTCAAATCATTTTCAAGATTAATTAATGATTTTTCATTTTGGTCAGATAAAATTCGAGTTAAATTCATTTTTCCATATAGGCTTACTTTCCCAAATATACTTCACAAAAATTAAAGAATACCATATTGTATTTGTATTTTCATTTCAGAAAAGTAATAAATGGCTGCAATTCGCAAGAAGTTAGTCATTGTTGGCGATGGTGCTTGTGGTAAAACTTGCTTGTTAATCGTCTTCTCAAAAGACCAATTTCCTGAAGTTTATGTGCCTACAGTTTTTGAAAATTATGTTGCTGATATTGAAGTAGATTCTAAGCAGGTTGAATTAGCATTATGGGATACAGCTGGTCAAGAAGATTATGATCGTCTACGTCCTCTTTCTTACCCAGACACTGATGTAATATTAATGTGCTTTTCAATTGATTCACCAGATAGTTTGGAAAACATTCCAGAAAAATGGACACCTGAAGTAAAACACTTTTGTCCGAACGTCCCAATCATACTCGTTGGCAACAAGAAAGATTTACGTAATGATTCAAACACAATTCACGAGCTTGCAAAAATGAAACAGGAACCAGTGAAGATTGAACAAGGTCGTGAGATGGCTGAGAAAATAAGTGCATATAGCTATTTGGAATGCTCTGCAAAATCAAAAGATGGTGTACGTGAGGTGTTTGAAACTGCAACACGTGCTGCTCTTCAAGTTAAAAAGAGAAAAGGCAAAAAATGTAATATCTTATAAAATCTAAATGTTTAATTTTAATGTAATAAAAATACTATTTTTTTATAATTTAAAGCTGGCTAGCTTTACGAGAATAGCTATTTCATCACTTATGTTCATTTAATCAATTTTAGGTAGCCTTTTTTTAAAAAATTCTTTCATATCTACTTTAGAATTTTTAAAAGTAACTTATTTGAATTATTCACTTTTTTTTTTAAGCAGAGATCTATTATATGTTGATTTTTCATCAGGTTGTTTGTAGATTAGGATAAACCATATAACTTTTTTTTTAACAAAAATCATTAAATGTATTAGCTATATAAATTGTGCTACAACTTTTTATTATTTCTAAACATTCAAATCAAATAAAAAGTCTTATTATTGTCGAAACAACGTGTTTGATGTAGTTTTTATATATAGCTTTTTTCACCAGGGCTTCTGTCCAACGCCAAAATTTTTTAACCATTAACGGGTTTGCGTGCAAAAAGACGTAAGTACGAACCTGTTTAGGTGCAAACTCGTCGCAGAAACTGCCATAAGTACGCCGAACAATGTTACAAACCTAATTTTACTGGCATAATTTAGCATAGACTACTGAGTGTAGCTAATGCTATTTTTTCAATCGCTCGCTATTTTTTTGTTCCCTCTGATAACGCTAAATTTTTCTGGTCTTCAATATAAACAGTCATAGGAAATAGATTTATCAAGGATCATGATCTATCTCTTATATAATCTCTTATACTGATATAAACGAGTTTAGATATTTAAAAGTAAACGTGTCATAAAAATTGGAATAGATTGCTTAAGGTACTTACAAAAATTATTGAAATCAAATCTTTTTTGTTAGCTAATATTACTTTTTATGTTATAGCTTATTGTAGTCATTTTTTTTTTTTTTTTTTTTTTGGTTTTTATACAAGATGTAAAAATTTAGATTTCTTTAGAAATCTATAGTTAAATAAGATCAATTTAAAGTTATTAAATTTAATTATTAAATTACAATTATACGTGTATTTCATTTAATTATAAATGTTTAATTAAGTTTCCCCCGCTCATTTTAATTAGAGCAGTGTGTTTTATGGAACGCAGTGGGTTAGTTACATACAAAAAGGATTTAATACCTGCACTAAGTTTATTATTACTTACAAAGAATTTATATATGTGCAAAATCTTACATAATTTTGATCTCTAGTTTTAAGAAACTTAACTTTATTTAAAGGGAAGTAGCCATTTGCGTTTCGTTTTTCCCCCTCCTCCTCAAAGTATTTTTTAAAAGGTCAAATGAGTAATTTTTAAGAAAAAATCGCAAATAGCTTGTTTTTTTAATTAATTTCTTTGAAGTTATTTGTATTTTTCGAATAAATAATTTTGCTTTATTTTTTGTTCTAAACATCAATAACTTTTACGGCGATCTGTGATTAGAAGTGAAACAAAAAATTCTGATTTTTGGAAATATTTTTACCACAATAATCCAACAAATTTGCTCACGTAAGACTGAAATAAACAACTTGCGTTACGCAATACTGTGCAAAGCGTTAAAAATAAATCTAACGTTTAAGCATTTGATTTGAAGTGAAAACGAAACTGAGATTTGAAACGAAACGAAACTGACTTGTTAATTTTTGAAAAGTTTACATTCCTATCTATTCCATGTTTAAATACTAAAATGAGTTAAACTTAAATTTGAAAATGACAAAAAAAATTTTTTTTTATTGGAGTAATAATTTTATTACAGTAGTTAAAAAATTTTTCTCGCAAGACCGAAGTATAACACAAAACAGAAAAAAAAAAATTAAAAAAAAAAATTGAATAAACATGTGTTTTTAGATAAACTACATAAATAAATACTTCAAAATATAATCATAATAAAGATTTTGATTTTATCTAAAGTTTAGGAGTTTATTAAAATAAGTTATAAAACATCAAAAAACAGCATCGTACTTATTTTTCTTTTTCTCTTTCATTAAATTATATAATTTAAGCTAGTAATTGACATATATGTAATGACGTAGCTGCGTCACAACTTATATCGTGATTCCATTGAGATATTTTTGTATTCCGTCGAGATATTATATTCCGACGGGATATCATATCCCGACTATTTTTTTCAACTACTATGTACACTTATTTAAAAATATATAACATTTGAAAAAAAAGTATAACTTAAAGGTAATGAACATATAATTATATATAAGTTCATTACCTTTAAGTACAAGATCTTTAAATTAAAAAGTATATTCTTCCAAAAAAAGTTACTGACTTTTTAAATTAGAAAAAGTAAACGTAAATACAAATTGGGTTATATATAAATGATATGTAAACTAATTGAGTTTGATTAGTCTGTAAACAAAAATACAAGATTCACCCACTAGCCTAAAGTTGCTTGTAGAGTTGCTAAAGTATTTTCATTTACTATTTAATTATTAATTCAAATTTATCATCATGTTCCAAATTTCATTTAATTATTAGTACAAAAAGAACACTGAATTCTCGAAGTTTTTGAACGTATAAAGTTTTTACCCCCATCAAAATGAAGGGGTTATAAATTTTACATGGTCATAACGTTCGAACGCTTAAAAATAATTAATTGAAATATCAAACTTGTGGATAAATTCGAACTTAGGAGAAAATAGTTAACTTTAATAATTTATCAACTAGTTGCCCTTATTATTCGGGAATTTCGGCAGTAAATCTGTTGTAATATTTTTGTTCTCAGGCACCAATCACCTTCTTTTTTTTTTTTGTTGCTAAATACTCTCATTCAACATAAGCATTAACATACTTAAAGTTGGAATTGAAAATGTCTGAAATTATCATATTTAAATCAATAAAAATCCTGGATCCCTCACTGATTACAGATGCAGAAAAGACACTTTACAAAGATCTTGTTTTAACATTTTTAATAAATTTATTAACTTAATTGATTTTAATTATAATTTTATAGCTGGACTTACATTGATAACAGAGTTGTAGTAATTCTGAGTAATTTATCCTCGTCAAATAAAAATAAAAGAAATAAAATAAACAATTGTACTATTACTACGTCTGTTTTATAGCTTCACTAGAGTTAAAATGCTATATTACTTTTAATATTTTTTCATATTTTGCCCTACTTTTACAAAAACATTCAAGTTTTTTTAAAAACCCTAAACTAAAACTAGTCTCATAGACCGTTCCATAAGTTCATATGAGTCTGCTATTAATCAAGGTTTTTATGTTAAAGAAATATTTAATAAAGAGTTCTTTATATTCTCCATAACAGTTCGTTGCAGCGGTGGCCAAGAAGATTTTTTGTTTTTTATTACATAAAAATTTTTATACAAATATATAAAGTTAAAAAGTTTACAAATGAAGATTATGTTAAAATAATGATAGAAATTAAATAAAAATAAAGAACGTGGAAACTCAAAGAAGACTAAGAGGTCTTGTCATGAGAACCGCTAAAGTTTGACGCGTCAATAAAAGTTGATGTAAACTCATACAATGCAACTATCGCATAATTTATTGGTAATAAATATAGTATTTGAAGTTTTTCTTAAATTAACTCGAAATATGGTAGGCTTTACTAGGATCATTATTCTTTGGATTTTTTTTATTTTTTTTTCTGCATAAAGTACCTTTGCAAATACATTATTGAATAGAATAAGTTTATCTTTCCTTTTTTTTTTAAATATATCATGATTGTCTTTGTCGAATTTTGTTTAGTATATCACGATTGCCTTGTCGAATTTTTAATTACAAGATTTTTATTGTCATGTGACGAATATTTTCCACTTGGTGATTTGTAAAAGTTCTTCTTTCACCAACGTGCAGCAACTTTGAACAATTTCAGCCGTTTAAGGCAAGTAGGTTAGTTTTGAAGGTCATACTAGTCACTCACGTGTATGTACATACACAACATCATATGTGCATATAGAACATTTGTATGAACACAAGTAAACACATAGACATATATAAATAAAACACATAGATACATATTACATATATACACGCATACAAAGTATTTTTCAGAAAAATTATTTTATTGTAAATATACATATATACTCATACATACATACATACATACATACATACATACATACATACATACATACATACATACATACATACATACATACATACATACATACATACATAAATACATATATACATACATACATACATACATAAATATATAAACATACATATACATATAGACATACATACGCACACACACATATATACAAATACACGTATACTCATACTCAATATATTTTACAAAGTATATTTCACTAAACTATATGTAACATTATTCAAGAAAAAATTTACAGAATTAGTACATAAGAACACAGTATATGTTTACAATATATAATCACTTTACCAAAAAAGTATTTATCTGGAAAACACAAAATAAGAAAACTTAAAATCAAAATTTTAATAAAACATAAATATTTCATCAATTAAAAATACAAAATTTTTTAGTTTTAGTTTAAAGAATATACTAGTTTTAGTTTAAAGATAACTACATTTCTTAAAAATATCAAAATTCTTTAAAATTATTTTATTCCACAGAAAAGCTCCACGAAAATAGATGCAAAACTTTCCAAAATTTGAATGGTAAGAAGGTTGTTGAATAGCTTTATCATTTCTTAAGATATAATTGTTCTTTTCTTTCAAAGTAAATAAATTTTGAAAGGGTTCAGGAGATAAACTGTTTTTACATTTATACATAAAACATTGAAAATATTCAGCTCGTATATACTAAAAACATTCATGTCAATTAGGAGAGGCTTGGTATGAGTAAAACGATCCCTAAAATTAATAAGGCGTGTAACATGTTTTTGTTGACGATATAGAGGTTCAAGTTTACTTTTATTTGTACTACCCCACGCAAATTTGAAGAGCTACGTCAATGTTTAAAAAAATGTTGGTTCAAGATCCTTATATCTAATTAGTTTTAAAAGATCCAGAACTGAAGATTTTTGTTACCATTTTTCTTTGTTTGTCTCAATTGGAATAAAAGCTCCAAAATGAAAACATTTGTTCAAAATGAGAGTTAAAATCAGTAGGATATTGGTCAACAAGTTTTTGTACGCTGCAAATGATCTCCGAGATATCCATGCTGCGGAGATTCACAAGAAAACCAAACAGAGAGCAGTTTTGAGCAGCCGTAGTGCAGTGGTTAGCGCGCTTGCCTCAGAAGCTAGAGTTCCGTGGTTCAACGCTACCTCAGAAGCTAGAGTTCCGTGGTTCAACGCTACCTCAGAAGCTAGAGTTCCGTGGTTCAATGCCACCTCTTATAACATTGGTATGGAGGCGTGAACTTTCTTTCAAATGCTCTTCCGCGGTCTTATCACATAGCAATGTGATAAGACCGTAAAGACTTCTCGGAGCACCTAAATAATAAAGAAAAAAAAAAGTCCGAAGGCCTCTGCTTTCTGAGTAAGATTGCCGTTAAGATCAAGAAGAGCCGTTTATATAGAGAATATTTATTAATAAGTATGCACAGTCTCAAATAAAATATATTTTTATTTGGTTTCCTAATTACCATGTAAAAAGAATAACTCTTTTCAAGGGCTAAAAAAGTATCAGCAAAAGCTGACCAACGAGTTTGTAAGTGAGTCTTGGGAACCTTAACACGTGTTCCAGAAGGGAACTTCAACTTTAAGACATCCCATCGCACAGTGGGACAAAATGTGCCAAAAAACCAAAAAATCAAAGCCGGCATTGCACAGCGAAAATTTGTCATAATGGTGAAGACATGTTCATTAGAGAAAATATCTAGTTAAAAAAACGTTAAATATTGATTTAAGCGTAATTTTATGCGGTTATTTACACATTTATTTGACATGTGTTCCAAAACGCTATTTTGCATTTTTTATTTATCAACTTCTTACGCTACTATTGTTTTAAACTAACTTTATTGACTTTCATTTTAAAATATATTATTTTAATTAACAATGTTTTTTTCGCTCAGACTTTTAAAAACAATTTAACATAAGTGTATTCATTAGTTTTTATGCATCGAAAACAGACAGTTTTCGATATTTTTTTGCTACTAACCTTTACTATTAGGTATCAGATAAACTATCCTCCAATATCCTCCAAACATTTGACTATGTAAACCTCATGCTAAATGTATGTAAACAGCCATGCATCATAAATATTTTGCTACTTTTTGCAATAAAAAAAGCTATAACAAAAGATTGGTCTTCGGTTAATGGTCAGTTGATGAGAAATACTTAACATGTAAAAAAGATGTTTTGTACACAAAGAATACCTAAAAAATCTTTCATTACTGATATAATATATAAGTTCTGTAAATATAAATCTAAAAAAGTTATGTTATGACAAATACATGCATTGAAAAGTAATATTTTTAATGTTTAAAACTGATAAATATTTTTCACCAAAATAATTAATTTTTTTAATATTTTTTTTTTACATTATATAATTACATGTTTATTACTTTATTTATACATTTTATATATAAATATAGCTATTCTAATAAAAAAAACTACGAAAATAATTTTTAGAAAAAAATTGATTTTGTCCCACTGTGCATCGATGAGTTGATACGGAAAAAAAGTTATAAATTTCTTGACAATTGACGGGTTCGTTGGATTCCGCGGCACTTACACCTACGAGGTTCATAGAGTGGGCAGCACATAGAATGTATTTGGCAAGAGCGTTGATCTCTTTAATTCTTGATTGTAAACCAAAGTAGATTCCAGACATATTACTGGGATTGTTGTATGACTGGCCAAGGCAATTTGGTTTGACAAGTTGATCACATACAAAATTAACTTTGTGTGGGATCAACTGCAACATCGAAAATAAATTAATTAATTGAAAATTTTTAATCAGTATTATACTAATTAACTTTTATCAAATTTTTAACTTTTTCTTTTAATTTTTTCTTTTCCTAGTTTTAAATCGAAAAGTAAATCAAACAGATTAACTTGCTATGTGTAGAATTTAGATCTTTTTTTTCAAATTTCCGCTTATATTTTTAAAAAATGATGTAAATTGTAAATAAATTGTAAATTGCTTTTGTCAAAAAGTTCTTTCAAACTCGCGGTCGCTGCGTTTTGTTGTCAAAATCAGACAACAACTTCATGGTCTCCCTTTCTAAGTCATCGAATTGTTTGTTTATATTTAAAATAAACTCGTTCAACGATGCAATCTATTCTGAACAAGTTATTATATCTTTATCATTTTCTACATAACCATAAACTTTCCGCTAATATTGCTCGCTTTATCATACAATTAAGATCTACATATAGAAAAGTATAATTTGCAATCTTTGGTCAAGAACTTGTGGGTTGTTTGAATCAAATATTCTCCGGTGTGACTTCTTATTCCGAAAAATTTAACAAATTGCTCTGTTAGCTTGACATTTTCAACATACCTTAGGAACATTCTAAGTTGATCTATGTGAGTTATATCAGGTGTAGAATCAACAAAAATTCAATAGTAAAAAGAAGATTTCACATTATGGATTACAAAATTAAATATGGATTACAAGATTACATATGAATTACAAGATTACAAGAATTAATTCCCCATCAAATAGACTATCTTTTTAAATACTAACTTTGACAGAGATGAATTTTTGAATAATTTGCATTGACAAATTTCTTTCAGCAATTGTCTGAATCAGTGACAACTCTTTTCAAGAATTTACGTCAGTAGTTTTTCTTATTTACAATTTGATTTAGTATTTGGTTTGGATGGCAATTTTATGCACGTCAAGTGGTTTATAGTCAGGCAACTGGTTCTGTGTTCTGCAGAGTTTTCATGACTTTTCAGTGCATCTGATACACTTTTCCAGTCTTTGAATCTAGTTGTGACCAATTGAACTAATGATAAGTAATAAATTTTACACGTAAAAAATAATCAGCTTAAAAAGATGGTAAATAGAGTAACCATTCTCGTACAAATGGTTTGCCATTAACTTTCTTTGAGGAAAATAAAGATTTGTTACAAAAACAATTTGTATCTTTGCACGACTGTAGTGACTTTTCAAAACTAACATTCCAATGTTGACATTCAGTTGGTCCGTTTTAGACCCAAAAACGAATATCGTTTTCACTCAAACGAGTATAAAAAACCTGCATCGTATAATCTGTTATTGTGACACTGGGTTGTTGCGAAAAGAAATGTGCGCAATATCTAAATAATCTTGATTTCAAATATCAATTAAGTAATCTTAATTTGCTCTTGATTTTCCAGTAATATTTTCCTATGTTTTAGTAAAAAATGAACATATATCATGAAGTTGTCTTATTCTCGCTTCAATTTCCTTTTTTCGTTTTCCTTTTTGTGCGTGCGTTTGTTAAATACTTTTGTATTATTTTGAATCAGGTTATGATTCGAATATGTTTTTTTAATAATATGATAAAAAATTATTGAAAAATTTATTTAAAAAAATCATACATTGTGGAGCCCAAAGGTGCTTGTGCTTATGCTATGCAGTGCCTATTTTGCCTACCAGTAAATCCAGCACTACCCTTATGGGATTGTAAACTCCCGAAACAACACCTTTAATTCCTTTAAACAGTCAATCTCACTAATTCACCTAAATAATGTTTTTTAAAAAATTCGGATAAGAGTTTACTGAATTGACTTCCGCTTTTATATCCTTTTTTTTCGAATATATCCCGGCATATAAATTACTTATGCCCATATTTTCCACGTGGTATTTACTGTTGCTTTAAAAAAAAAAAAATTAGAATTGGCTTGGTTTCAAAAAGAATATATATTGAAAACGTTTACCACTGGTATCAAAAAATAATTATATAAAGATTAGACAATAAGATAAAGCCGTTTTAATGATTAGTTGAAACTTGTATACATTTATGTTTTTAAATCTAAGTTTATTAAGTCATCAAATTTCTACATTACTATAACTTCGGAAAAGTGACTTAATTTGAGTTTAGCATTCCTAATCTTAATGGAAAATTAAAGGCCTCTAATAGCTAAAGGTTAGTTAAGGTTTCTTTTTTTCTATTAAGAACATTTAGTACTTATTGTAATAGCACTAACTCAGTTTAATATATATATATATACATACATATATATATATATATATATATATATATATATATATATATATATATATATATATATATATATATATATAATATATATATATATAATATATAATAAATATATATATATAATATATAATAAATATATATATATAATATATAATAAATATATATATATATATAATATATAATAAATATATATATATAATATATAATAAATATATATATATAATATATAATAAATATATATATATATATATAAATATATATATATATATATATATATATATAAATATATATATATATATATATATATATATATATATATATATATATATATATATATATATGAATATATTTATATTTATATATATATATAATATATAATAATTTTATATATATATGTGTATATATATATATATATATATATATATATATATATATATATATATATATATATATATATATATATATATATATATATATATATATATGAATATATATAATATGAAAAATAAGAAGAACATGCAAAAAGTGGTGCTATATTGACTGATACATAATTAAAACATGCAAGAAGTAATGCTTCATTGAATGTTGAATAGGTAAAATCTGCAAGTTTTTAATTTTTTTCCGGTCTTCTAAATTAATTTGTATTTATATATGTATACATATATATATATATATTATATATATATATATATATATATATATATATATATATATATATATATATATATATATATATATATATATATATATATATATATATATATATATATGTATATATACATCTATAGTATTACTTATGGGGACATTAGCATTATCGGGGACATTTTTGTGTATGTGTTAATACTTTGTCCCCGTAAGCATCCTTTTTTAAAAATAAATTGTCCCTGTAAACAACTTTTATAGAGAGCCAAAAGTACATACATTGTTTATCAAATAGCCTGATGCGCAACAGAGTGCTGCTACGTTGACTGAGGGTTTGGTTTGGGTCAGTATCAAGGTCAGGTCAAAAATTCAAAAAAATATATAAGTATGATAAAAATAGTATAAAAAAAGTAAAAAAAAGTACATATATTGTTTACCTATTATATATTGTATATGTTTAAATATAAACTCTATTTTAGATGTATAAGATATCAGAGAATAATTTAGTTGGACAAACTGATTGCCCCTCCTGTATTTCAAAGCCAAAAAATTGCATATATATGGAAATTTGATTGAGAAGCCACTGATGAATTTTTCAAAATTATATAGACAAAGCAGATATTAGGAAGATATCATTTCCTTTTACAATTGGGGAATATTCCTAGACCAAGTTATGTTATTAAAGAAATCTCAATTAAAGTTTATCAATTAAGGAATAAAATGATGATACCATGTTTTACAGAGAATTCTGTGCAATCAAAAGTCAAGTTTTCTATTCAAAATGACAAATTTGTTATTAAATCAACAAAAAAAGGCGTGTGAATAAAAAAAAGCAATTGCTTTTGCCCAGCGTTTTTGGAGTAATTGTTTAGCTTTACGTGAATAAGATTTTTTATCTAACTCACTCAAATTTTTATTCAAGTAAAGCTAAGGAATTTACTCTAAAAACGCTGAGTAATTATTCAGCTCTACGTGAATTAAAGTTTGAGCAAAATTTTTGAAGTTTTTATTCATGTAAAGGTGACCAATTATTGAGTAAAAGCAATTGCTTTTTTTATTCACCTGACCTAAAGTATAAATAAGAAGACAAGTGTTATAAATAGCTGGGCTAAATTGACTTATTGCCCAAAAATGCTAAATTTAAAAATCTAGAAGACAAACTCTTTTAAGAACTTCAGAAATCTTCCAATGAGTGCAAAGATCAGTGCAGTATTGTGACAGAGCCAATTACAACACATCCACGAGACCTGCCACCTAAAAGAAAAGAACTTGAAACAAATTATAGTCAGTTGTTTGATGTACAGATAATTCTAGTAGTGAAAGTTCAGAAGATAATAGTATAGTTGATGATTACACAATCTTATTGAAATGTGCAAAGATCAACAACTAGACGGTAGCTAAGGTATTTGATAAGTTTTACGGCAAAGATTGTAGAAGCTATACTCAATGCAGTTGATGAGACATGAATTTGCAGATTCGCAATCCAAAAAGCATCTACAACACTCATGTGTTGTAGATGCTTTTTAAACATCTATATAATTGTAATTAGTGGAAATAATTGCATTATATATAGACTGTAATTAGTGTAAACAACTGCATTGTATATAAACTATTATTGTGTTCCGACAGAAGGAACATTGTGGTTGCATCATACATTACATTGTATATAACGTTTATAATGTTTATTATACCCTTGGGGGTATTTACAAATGTATATATATTGAGTAAAGATATTCACGAAGACAGTGAGAAAAACAAATATAGATTTATTATTACAATAATAGAGGCGTGCAATTATATTTTAGATCACTGCGCCAAACCATGTTTCTCTTGCAGAAGAAATGTCGATATAACAAACTTAAAATTGGCATTAACTGGTAATTGCCTTGAGTGTTTAGAAAGACACTGTAATATTTGGAATGAGTGTCTATTAGACAATGATTACACAAATGAAGTATGCGGTCGCTTGTGAAAATTAAATTATTTCTTTAAAGAAACGTCATGAACTTAAAGGCCAAATTCCTAAGACACTGTAAAAAACTTTGATCTGCCTATGTGTGTTATTGTAATAAAATAGTTTGATGTTTGAACTATATTTCTATATTTACTTTATTTACATTTATTACTACATATATATGTATATTACTATATTTACTTCCATGACGCAATTTTTAAAGACTTATAACTAAAAATTATAACTCAACAAACAATATCTTTACCCCAAGTTACATAGATTTTTATACATAGTTTGTAAGCATGGAATTCCCTTTTTCAAATTTAGGGGTCTTTTTCCAAATATAAGGATTTTTTTTAGTAATATAATGCCTAGTAATATAAGGTTGTTAAGATTTTAATGCCCTATGACAGGTTGTAATATATATATATATATATATATATATATATATATATATATATATATATATATATATATATATATATATATATATATATATATATATATATATATATATACATATATATATATATTTATATATATATATATATATATATATATATATATATATATAATATATATATACATGCAGATATATATATGTGTGTGTGTATATATGTATGTATATATATTTATGTATATATTATTGCTCTGTTCTTTAAGTTTATTGTGCACTCTATATTGTTTAATACATTTGAAATTATTCTTATATATATATATATATATATATATATATATATATATATATATATATATATTATATATATATATATATATATATATATATATATATATATATATATATATATATATTAGGGCCTTGTAAATCTCCATTAAATTTACTCCCAAGAGTCATTTACTTTATAAAATATTTAATAATATTTTATAAAGTAAATGACTCTAGGGAGTATATTTATTGTTTAGTTGTTTAATTTTAGTTTTATAAAGTTTACTTGTTGTAAGTTTAATTAGTTTCTTCAATAAAACTTAATGGTTACTACATAAAGTGCCATTTTTAAAGTCAAAAAGTTGTTAAGAGCTGTTTTTTTACCATAAACATTTTTATTACTATAGTAAAGACTAGTAAAAATAATATATATATATATATATATATATATATATATATATATATATATATATATATATATATATATATATATATATATATATATACATATATGTGTGTGTGTGTGTGTGTATATATATAATATATATCAGCCCTCGGAATTAAAAGTGAGGGCGGTAATAAATTGCCGACCTTAAACTGTTAGAGGTTGGCATTAGGTTGACAAAAAAAAAATGACACAAATGGGTTACCATGGAACATAGAAATGAGGTCAGCAATTTAATATATATATATATATATATATATATATATATATATATATATATATATATATATATATATATATATATATGTATATATATATATATATGTATATATATATATATATATATATATATATATATATATATATATATATATATATATATATATATATATATATATATATATATATATATATATATATGTAAGACAAACTTTTTAATTAATAAAACCATTTTATTAATTCTAAACAAAACAATACATGTTTCAACTATCAATAGTCATCTTCAGTTGAAGTTTAATTTTTAAATTTGTTTAAATACCTATATAGGTGATTTTTTCAATACCAATACAAAATGTAATTATCTGTGTACAAACCATTAATTTAATTACAAATTTAAAAATTTAATTACAAATTCAACTCCAAAATTTTCTAAGGAAACTAAAAGCAAAAGATTTTTTAAATGATTCCACATACAACAGAATTTATCCTTCTGGATCTCATCCTGCTCGTATCTATTGGGTTCCAAAGATGCACAAGTTAACTTCCTCCGAGACTACCATAAACTTCAGACCTATTGTATCATCTATTGGTATCTACAATTATCAAATAGCCAAATTTCTTAGAAATTTGTTATCTCCATTAATAAACACAGAGTTTTGCATTAAAGATTCATTTTCCTTCGTTAAAGAAATAAGTCAGGTTAATCTACATAAACTCTGTAGTAGTGCTCTTTAAAAGCAACTACAGTGTTAGGGAAACACCTTAGAACTATCAGTCTATGTTTTAGCGCTGTAACCTTATTAGGAGATAACAGAATGAGATGTATCGCTGCTTTCTTTTATCTCCTAACATTAATGTTCTTTGATAAAATTATTAAAAATTACAATTAAGTTTAAATAAAAGTTTAATAAAAAAAATTTGAGTTTTATTGTTAAATATAAACACTTAAAAGTCTATAAAATATAAAAGCAACTGTAAGTATATAAAATAAATATAGAATTTTATAAATTTATTATATAAATAAACATAGAAAATGCAAATTTAAAACAACAATAGTATTATAAATATATGTCCATAAAATGTAATTTCATTGACAAATATGTTATTATTTTATAAAAAAAATATATTATATCTAATATATTTTTTTTGTAAAAGTGTGCATTCGTATTTACTTCTATACTCAAATGTAAATTCTTGGTTGCTTGCTTTTTTAATTTTTTTATAAGCATTAAACTTTATTCCATATTTAAATAAGTTAAGTTTAAAAAGCTTAATAAAAACAAAAGGCAAAAAATAAAAAAGACCAAATAAAGTTTTAAAACTCATAACATATTTTTCTTTTATTAATAATCTGCCTGTCCAAACCAAAATTATGATATGATGTACCTACACTCACTGCACCTACAGCTTAGTTTTATTTTTATTTTAAACTTATTTGACTTATTAAAAATTATTTAATAACGAATATAATTAATGTTAAACATAGGTAACTGTTAAAGTAGTGCATAAGTTAGTTGATTTATGTATAGCAGTAAATAAATTAGCCTACATTTACTGTTCCTATTGTTAAATTTATTCAATAAATGTATTTTTAAATATACATCAAAAATAAAAATAAGCAATAAATAAAAAATAAAAATATAAATAATAAAAACTGCATGAAACAATAAAAATTTATTATAACAATAACTTTGTTGTTGTAACATTAATTTATTAACACTGAATGAATAAGGGGTGAAAGTTTGTAGATATGTAGCAATATTTATATTTTGTAAACTTATTTTTTGGTTATAGATAGAAAAAGTGCTTCTATGAAGCATTATGAAACATGGATAATCGTCTCTTACATCTATTAACATCCAGTGATTCATCAGAAGTTCAGCAACATGTAAATATGTTTGTTTACTCTTTAAAATAAAATAAATATGCATTTTTAAAGTTCTCTTTAGTACTATTGTATTTATTTCTCAAGGTTTATTAAAAATTATTTAATAACTGATATAAGCAATATATAACATGAGATAACTAAAAATCTGGACAAATTTTAAAAATTTTATAATTTTTTAATGATATGATCAGTTTTATTATTTTAAAAGTATAATAAAAAAAAGTTGAAATCAAATAAAATTATTTATTATATTACTATTTAAGTGATGATCTACTATTTAAGCTGATGCATCGGCATCAGTCTTAGTAACCATGGACTGGTGTCAATTATTTTGAAAAATCAGATTTTTTATTTTTGTGTTACTATATTGTATGCAAAAATATAATTGTTCTATAAATCAAAATCCATGTATAAGCCTAAGTTATTATATAGACATCTGGAACCACTAAACCTTTAAATATTTTTTGAACTGTTTTTTTTTTCAGGAGCTCCCTGCATTTAGTGTCTTTTTATTATTTAGGAAAGTAATTATATGACATTTGGATCCAAACTATACAAAGAGATATAATTAAATCAAGAAATGTAAATGGGTCATTCCATATGAGATGAGCCAAATTTTCCTGGATGACCATCTCAGATTTTCTCGAAATTTACACCCCTTATAGGTTTTATGAAAAAAAAAAAAAATTTCCCCAATATTTCAACTTGTTATCTTAAAGCATTCTAAAATTATGGCAATTTGAAAAATTAATGTCTTAGACTATTTCAAGCAGTTTATTGTTTTTTTCAAAAAAGCCTTATTTTTTATAAATAAAATACCATTTTTATTTATATGGATTTTAATTATCTTAAATACTTAAAAATCAATCTGATGGCAGTAATCTACCTCAACTTTCGAAAAAATAAAAATTTATTTCACCAAAGTAATTATTTTTGGCTATCTCGGACTTAAAAATTATTAAAAAAAACACTTTAATGAAAAAATGATTAATATTAATAAAGCAAATGAAAGCAGAGTACACAAGCAAATGTGAAGATTATATTATTTTGTGAGAATATAGGTGGTAGCCATCATTCATGATAAGTTCTGTAACATTGAATTCAAAATTATAGAAGTTACACCCCCCTAAAAATGCCTCCAGCCTTAAAATTTAAAAGTTAGGTCGATTTAAGGACTAAAAATTAAACAGGTGTCCAGTAAATTTAACACTTAAAAATTATAGGAATGTATCTTCAAAATAAAAAGAAAAAATACAGAAAAAATAATTTGGGGATGTCTTGTAGCTGCTGAGATAATTGAACTTAAACTTTCTATCAAAATAGGATTTCATAAATCAAAATCGGTCATTTTGAGTTTGTTATAACCAATAACTCTAAAAAGGATCAGCATTCAAACCTAAAAATTATTTTTTATTATTTTTGAATTTGAAATTAAAATTTTAGAATACTTTAGTATACTAAAATTAAATTCAAAGTATTTTTAAGTGGTGTTAACAAAATGGCCAAGTATTACTATTTTATTAATTTTGATAAATGAAATAATATATATTTTTACATTTAAATAAAAAACAACATGTTTCTTAAAACTAAGAGTTAAAATGAGTTACAAAAAATGTAATATTGAAGATTTACTAAACTTTGTTGTCATAAAACTTTGTTTACTCAAATGGTTAGCGAAAGAGTTATTTAAAGCTTTACCGGTGAAGAAAAAACAAAAGCTTGCTTGGAGAATAAAAATTGTCTTACCAAATTTGACCTTACGTTATTAATTTAGTGATGGAGCAGCTAGCCTATACAAAACTATAAAACTCTTAGCAATCTATGTCATTATTTTTAAGACCATGGAATGCGTTCAGTGGCATTGTTTGCAACAAGTCACGGTAAAAGTCCATGTGATGGAATTGATGGGATCTTAAAATGACTTGTAGCAAGGACTAGCCTGCAAATTAGCCAAATATTATCTGTCACTGAAATGTTGAAATGGTGTACTGAAAATATAACAGATATTAAATTCATTAGTATTTCTGAAACTAATATAACAGATCATATAGAAAATGATAAACTTGATGACTGCTACTCTAATTTTGAAAGATTTCAAGGAATGTGTTTACATCACTGTTTTATACCTTGTAATGATGGGAAGCTGGATATCAAACGTATATCATACATGTTTTACAACAGTTAATGCAACTAGTAATGAAGAAGGCTGGACTTTAAACCACATAGGTGGTTTGCACGCTGGAATATATCTTGCACGTGTCTATGATAATGAGTGGTACACTGGAATTGTACAAGAAATTACAGAGGATTCAGATATTTATGTAAAATTTACGCAACAAAATAAAGTAAACTTTAAATGGCCCAGGTGAGAAGACAAATGTTGGGTTCCTGTTGTAAATGTTTTAGCAAAAGTAAATACTCTGGTTGCACAAAGTCAATCATCAAGAAGCTATCAAATGTCTGAGCAAAAATTTGAAGAAATATTAAATTTTGAAATGTTTAACAAAAATATTTAGACTATTATTTTGAGAACGAGAATTTTTTTTTTTTTTGAGTTTTAAATTTGTTTATAAAAATATAAGCCTTTATGTACAGATATCTTTACTTTAAAATTTATTTTTAAATTCCTTGTTCAAAAAAGAATAAATAAACAAGTTTTTACATTAAAATGTTTATCAATTTTAAAGATATTGACTATATAACAAATGGCCAATTTTGAATTCCAGAATCCTATTTTGATAGAAAGTTTAAGTTTAGATATCTCAGCAGCTACAAGACATCCCCAAATTATTTTTTCTGTATTTCTTCTAATATTAAAGATATATTCCTAAAAGTTTCAAGTGTTAAATTTGCTGGACACCCATTTAATTTTTAGTTCTTTAATGGACCTAATTTTGAAATTTTAAGGCTGGAGGCTGTTTTAAAGGGGTGTAACTTCTATAATTTTGGATCCAATGTTACAAAACTTATCAGGAATGATGACTACTGCCTATATTCTCATAAAATAACATAATTTTTACACTTCCTTGTGTTCCCCTTTTATTTGCTTTACTAATATTGATAATTTTTTCTTTAAAGTGTTCTTTTTTTATAACTTTGAAGTCCACAATGGCCAAAAACAATTGTTTTTGTAAAATAAATTTTTATTTTTTTGAAAGTTGAGCCAGATTACTGCCATTTTGATTTTGATTGATTTTTAAGTATTTAAGATAAGTAGTTTTTTATTTATTAATTTAAAAAATAAAAAATAAAAATAGCTTTTTTTTAAAAAAACAACAACAATAAGTTGCTTAAATTAAGCTGAGACATTAATTTTTCAAATTGTTCTAATTTTAGAATGCTTCAAGATAATGAGTTGAAATTTTAGGAAAATCTTTTTTTCCATAAAATCTATAAGAGGTGTAAATTTCAAGAAAATCTGAGATGGTCACCTGGAAAAATTTCAAAAAATTGGCTCATCTTAAATAGAATTACCCAAATGTAATGTAAAATATAAAAAAAAAAATTTCTGCAAGATGTTTCAACTCTTGATATTTTTATTTTGCAAAACTTACAATAATGCTTCGATCGTTTATTTTCATCTATATTAAAATAGTCTATAAAATATATATTTGCTTTGCTCATTGTATTTTTCTTATTTAATTTTATTTCTATACCAATCGGCATTGGGCAAAAGTAAGCATCAGTGCACCCCTAGTTTTCATGCAAAAATGATTTACAATGAAGCTTTTATTCTCATCTGGATTCAATCCAAAAATGTGTACACTTGTTTTCTAAGCAAATTTTTATCATAGGCCTTTTTTTTAATTTTTGATTATGACTAAATAAAAACTTTTTTTTACTAATACATACAAAAAATTAAATTTGTAACAAAATAGGATTGATTTTATGTTAAGCTATTCCTGAAATTTTGTCCAGAAATTTAGTTATCATGCGTGCAGTTGCACACCTTATATGACCATGCATATAATATTTTGTTTTTACAACTTGGCCACAGCTTCTTGCATGTTTCAAGTTGGTGCATTTTTAAAATGCACTGAATAAACAAATGTAAACTTAAACTAATAAACAAACCAAAAAAAATACATAACTAAAGAAATTAAAATCTTAACAAATGATAAAATGAATAAAAAATAAACCAGAAAAAATAAAAGCATAAAATTAACATATCTTTTTATTTTAATTTAAAAGTGTTTCACTACAAAGAATTTAGAAAAAATCAATGTTGCATAGTTATTTAATCCTAGCTTAAATACTTTGAAACTTAATTATTTAAAAATTTGATATTTTCTTATTAAAAAGAATATATAAACATTGTGTTAGTGGGAATTGAACCCTCATCCAATGCCAATATAATAGTTGCGTCTCATAAATGATACAATTAATCAACCTAAGCGCTAAATCAATGTGGTGATATAGGAAAAAATATTAGCTTTAAACTATTAATTGAAATGCTTTTAATTTCAATTAATAGTTTAAAGTTTGAACTATTGATTGAGAAGCTTCTAAATTAAATATATTAAATGAATAATGGTTTTAATTTCTCTGGTTTATTTTTTATTTATTTTGTCATTCATTAAGTTCGTTTCTCTTTTCAGTTTATGATTTGTATATTTTTAATTTTCCCTTTAAATTAGTTTGGTTTTTTCAACAAAAAAAAAATTGTATGTGTGATATGTATATATATATATATATATATATATATATATATATATATATATATATATATATATATATATATATATATATATATAAATAAATAAATAAAATGTGTTACCACCTGTGTCTCCTGAGAAGGGTTGATATATATATATATATTTATATATATATATATATATATATATATATATATATATATATATATAAGTATATATATATATATAAATATATATATATATATATATATAAATATAAATATAAATATATATATAAATATATATATATATATAAATATATATATATATATGTATATATATATATATATATATATATATATATATATATGTATATATAAATATATATTTATATTACGGTGTCCCAAAAAACAACATTTTTGAAAAGTATATGCAGAGACCCCCTTAATGTGTTCTATCTAATACAAAAACACTAGATTTAAAATTTTTTTGAATAAAAAATATTTTAAGGGGTCCCTCAAGACCCTCGAATATTTAATGGGTCCCTAATATTTTCAAAAAAAAAGTTTTCTAAAAGTATGTCAAATTTAGCAAAACTATATAAAAATTTCAAAAATAATTTTTAAATTTGAAAAATTTTTAACTTATTTATCATAATTGTCATAAAAATACATAAAAAATGCATTTTTTTGTTTTTTGTTAAAAAACGTAATTTTTCATGTAATAAAACTAAAAATAACAATTCTATATTTGAAATCTATATTATTTTTGAAATTTTTATATAATTTCGCTTCATTTGAGTACCAGGTTGACATATTTTTGAAAATTTTTGTTGTTGAAAATATTAGGGACCCATTAAATATTCGAGGGTTTTGAGGGATCCCTTAAAATATTTTTTATTTAAAAAAATTTTAAATCTAGTGATTTTGTATTAGATAGAACACATTAAGGGGGTCTCTGCATATATTTTTCAAAAATGTTGTTTTTTGGGACAACCTAATATATATATAAATATATATATATATAAATATATATATATATAAATATATATATATATATATATATATATATATACATATATATATATATAAATATATATATATATATATATATATATATATATATATATATATATATATATAAATATATATATATATATATATATATAAATATATATATATATATATATATATATTTATATATATATATATATAATATATATATATATATATATATATATATATATATATATATATATATATATATATATATATATATATATATATATATATATATATATATATATATATATATATATATACCAGGCTGTTACATGTAGTGCATGCATTTAGAAGCCTTGTGGTACACGCAGAAAATATTACCTTAATACAACTTGACCACAGCTTTTTGCATCTTTTAAAATATTAGGTGTTTCAAAGATTCGTGCAACAAAATTATCCTTAACTAAACATAAAAAAAAATAAAAATAACTATTAACTAAAGAGAAAAAAAAAACAAAAAAAAAAAACAAGAATTTGAAAATAACAAAAATAAAATTTAACTCAAATAAAAATAAGTCTAAAAGGAAATTATTTTAAATGTTTATAGTTTACATTTGGAATACTTTGAAACTTTGATTTTTACTAACGATTTTATATTACGCGAAACTTTTTAAAATAACAAGTGGCAAGTTACTTTTGATTAATGTTTATTGTGTTATCAAAATGTTTATTTAAATTATGAAAGAATATTATAATATAACTTATTTTTTATTTAAAAATATGTATTTTTTATAATGAATAACTTTGATATTTCAAAATAACTTTTAATTAATAACAAATTACTTCAAATGATTATTTATAATGAACTGATGATTTTCTTGTTATTGCCTCCAATGTTAAAGAATTAAATTTATTGCCTAATATTTGTGTGGATTATGGTAGAAATTACCTAATTCAACAGAAACCCAAAAAATACAATTTATAAAGTTTGATACAAAAGCAAAGAATAACAAAAAAGAAAATATAAAATATTTGTAACACTGCGATTGACCAGATAAACTCAACTGAATATTTTGGAGTAATCAATTGTGATGTTTTGTCACATGCTGGAATATCAGTTTCAATACTTTCTAAACTTTTAACCAGCATCCCCATCATCACGAGTTGGTTGATGAATCTTTAATTAATGTTATAAAAACCAAATGTATTTTTTTAATATTGATTAACTAAATTAAGGTAATATTTAATTTAGTTATTCAGTATTAAAAAAATGCATTCCATAATATATTTATATAATAGAGTTAATTTTCCTCATTAAAAACTCATTTTGCAGTAATTTATTATATTGCAGTAGTTTAAAAAAGTTAATTTCCTTAAAAAAAAAAACAATAAAGAGAACTTAACAATGTCGAATTCAATTTAAGCGTTATTTTTGTGTTATTTATATTTATTCAAAACAAGGCCTGCTAATGCACTATGTCGTAATTTTATACAAATGGGTGGCCAAAAATAGTAACTTTTATTTAATTTTAATCAAATAGGCCAAAAGTAATAACTTTTATTTAATTTTTTTTATCTTTATGTCATTTAAACTAATTTATTAACTTACTTAGTTCAAACACCTGGACGGCGCTGCGTTTTGACCCAATTTTAAGAGTTTTTTATAAAAGTACAAATTTCAAATTTTTTTTTTTAGTTAAATTTAATGAAGGAAAAATTTTTAAGATTTGTTGGGCTCTGTGTTTTTTTAGGAACAACTCCAAACAACTAGCCGCACCACTGATTATATTATTTATTAATAACTATATTGTTTCGTTGGAGCAGGTAACTTGTAAACATTACCCTCACAGACCTAATTAGTAAACTGTGTAGGCCATAAATACCTAAGAGGACACTAGTACTTCTACAAAAAGGTGCAAACTTGTTTTAATTTTTAAAAAGAGAATATTTAAAAAACTTTCTTCAAAGTGATAATTTTTCATAATTTTTACTTTTAATATTGCTATATTTATTTCACACATCAATGTTTGCATCTTCCAAATAATCTTCATTAGTAGCTTCTAAATCGTTCATTATTTCATCTTCTAAGTTAATAATTTCTGTTGGTTTCGATAATTCTAAGTCTGAGGATTCTAGTTCTGTCAGTTTTATTGATTCCTTATTGTCCACTTCTAAAATTAAAAAACTCTTTACTTTTTTTGGAAGTTTGAGCACAACTTTCTTTGTCTGTCTAGATTCCAAGGAAATAAAACTGATAAGAGGATCCAATGATCTTATTGCACGGTTAAAGAAAATTAGCTTGTCTTGAACATTTACGAGCATATAGTTCACAATGTCGTCTGTAATATTTGTTTCGGCATTCAGATGCTTCCATTGCTAAAACTCCCAAGGGAACTGGCCAGTTTATCATTATTTCTGCTCTATGTGCAAGAAATTTGTTAACTGTTGACAGCATTTTATACCAATCATACAGATCTAAATATCGACGGTATACTGTTTTACAGTATAGCTCAAATAACTGTTTTATCAATCCCTAATATTTCGCTTAGTTCTTTTGGGTCAGAGAACGCTTTTCTGCAAACATTTCCGGTGGTAGATGTTCCTGCTCCACTGACTGCGGGAAAATCAACTCGGAGATGCTTCCTTTTGAACATTAATGGATAAATTTCTTTTTGTTGATAAATTTCTGTTTGCTGGATAAATTTCTTTTTGTTATCGTATACTGTCTTGAGTTCTTTGGTTACTCTCCATTTTTTGAATTCAAGTCGGTATGAAATACGTAAAAGACACTCTAGAAATCTTATCCAAGCATGTAACGGAGATATCCCATAGATAAGTTAACCTTTTTTTGCTCTAAATCCTCTTAGAAAGTTCTTCAAACAAATTATTGCAGTTGGTATAGCTCCGCAAAGACAACAGCACTACGTTGACGATGTGTTTGTTATAATTGCTAAAACCTTTATCAATCATGCTCAAAATAAAATTGAAATAAATAATAACAAATTTTCCATTATACAATTCAATATTCACTAAATGCAAATCCAAAATTTCATTTTCTATTTGATGTTTTTTTTCCTAAAACAATTTCGGCAGTTTCTTTGATGAAATGAAGTTCAATTGGCCTACAAAATCTTACACCAAGAGGCATTAAGTTGGTCCATAAAAAGTCATTTTTTGAATTTGACACACTAAGCCTCAAAGGTGTTGTTACAACTGCAAACGTGCTTGAATCTTGACTGTCAACAGAATCGGAAAACGCTTGGTTATACAATACCTGCCCAGTAGATCCATCCATATCCCAACTGTTTAAAAGCAACATATTTTCACTTTGTTACTAATATCCAAATAATCCATTATTTCTTTTTGCCTCATTTTTACAATTCTTTCAGCGGTATGATTCATAAGTGCTTGTAAATCTACTTTGACTCTTAAATCACTGACTTCTAAGTGATTATCCCGTGGACCACATAACTTAAGTGCTTTTTCAACTGTTGAATAAGATGGATATCTTATTTTAGATGCCTGTTGGATTCGTTTATAGCCAGATACGCTAAGATCTATGTCAATTATTATTGCAGCCGCTTCTTCAACTATCATTTTATCGTTGTCATTTGTCAACTGAACAAACATATGATGTGGATCTTTAAGATTTTTGATGACATGTGTTAACACAATGAATAATGAAAAATCTTTTTTAATTATACTTTTCTATGGGCTATAAGCAATGATTTTTCAATTGAATCAAAATTTGAATTTGTATGCTCTACTGCGATTATCCAATGTTTACTTCATATCATCAAAATCTCTTTTTTGACAGCCTTTTATATTTTGTGCCAATTCCAATGATGAAAATTCTATTTCAAACTTTTGATTTAACCATTTTGCGTGTTTCTTTTTAAAAAAAACTGTGTTTCTTGATGAATCTCTCCAAAATCTTTGGTAATTCGATTCAACTCCATTTAACTTTTGTACCAAGTTTTCTTTTTTACCATCACTCATACAAACTCTAGAGGTTATGAAAAGTAAAGCATTGTTTATATTTTCTTCTTTTATTGAATATTTGAAACAGCTAATAATATATTTAGTTGTAAAATCCATTGCTTTTAATTTTAGTTAAGTATATAACGTTTTGTTCTTTTTTTTTTTTTTTTTTAGTTATGTTAATTTCAAGCATGAAATGTTAATTTTAAGGATAGGATAATAACACATATGCAAATAATTACCTAATTAAATGTCAATTATCAATAATAAACTAACATTTTCAATTGATTATTGAATACAAAGTCTTATGTAGACTTTTGATCAATTAACACTTAGGAAAACAAAAAATTGAAAATTGGCTATAATCCAGGTAGCGCAAACTTCAAAGAGAAATTTCTCGCATAGTCGCAAAAAGTCGCAGCTAATTTTTTAATTTCTTAAATATAAACTCAATTCCACGTTATTCAATAATAATTTGGTAGATAACTTTTGATACTTTGTTTTTTGCGAGTTCACGGAAGTTGGAAGTTATGATTTAAACTTTTTTTTTCGGCTTAAAACATGAAAATTGAAGAGGAAATTTTTTTTTTTTTTTTTGAGCATCTTAAGACTTATATAATTTGATACTCTTTAATATATAAACAAATTAGCAGAAAAAAAATTATTCACGAAACACTGCAAGAAAAACAAAAACATAATTTTTTTTGAAAACTTAAATTTGGCAACCATTTTTGACTTTGATGGTCACTATCTCTGGGATTACTATCACCAGGGTAAAAATATTTTGTATTTTCCTTAATCTGAGTATTTTAAAGCAGTGGGAATTTAGTTTTCAAAAATCTGAGACAACTTTTTTTTGTATTTTGGCCACCCCAAAACACATAGTGCAATGGTATTTTATTCTTTCAGGTACATTCAGTTAAGTGTGGGTACCTTTCCCTCATAACACAAACTGTGGCTTAACAACAACACTAAAGTCGCTAAAGACCTGAGTAAATACAGTTATTCTTTTACATTTAAGTGAATAGTTCTCCTTAACATAAGTGTTATAACCCATAATATTAAGTAATTTCTGTAAGGCACTCTGATTTTGGTGGAGGGGTGTTTTATTTTGGTGGTGGAGTGATTGATTCTATAGCTATTTATTATCAAAGGATCAGCGACAAAGTTATCAAAAAATATTTTCTCACATTCCATACGTTTTTAAAGTTGCAAAACTGTTTTACATTTCAAAATTATAAGGCTATACGGGAGGGGAGAAAGCTGGAAGGGGAGAAAGCTGGAAGGGGAGAAAGGGGCAAGAGAGAAGTAGGCAGAGAAGATTGATTAACAAATTAATCAATGTTTTCCTCGCCCCATTTATTCGGCAGGTAAGATTACTTAGCTTAGAGATGATGTTGTCTAATTAAATTTTTATCTACTTTCAAATGTTTTGTTATTTAATTAGATTCTCAAATACTTTGAAGAGTTTAAAAAACAAGATCAAGGATGGCAATTATGTGCCAATGTACTTGAAAGCAATATCTATAGGTAAGTGTTCATTACTTTGAAAGACATGATGTGATTTTTTGTTTACTCTTTTTATTGTTGAAAAATACAAGACAAGGAATTCAAGAAAAGTTTCTTTTTGTAAAAATCTTTTTTTTTTCAAAAATGTTTCTCAATATTCAACTCAACTCTAAACCACCTAATGATTTTTTTGTTATGACTTTTTTAAAACTAATTCACTCCCAACATGGCTGCAAGCAACAACTATTAAGTTAGGAGTTACTAGAAAAAAAAGAATATTGTTAAAGAATAAGGAAACTGGTTCCAGAAGACTTGAAAAATTGTAGGTTGTATGAGTGAAAAAAACATGGGAGATGAGAGGAGTTCTAAAGCATTTTTGTTTGTGGAAAGAAACTAGATGAGTAAATGTTTTTAGAGCATGAAGAGAAAGATACAGTAAAATGATGCGGTTTTTTTGAGTGATGAGTCAAGCAAGAATGAGTTTTGATTGATAGAGCTGAAGATGATAGTTAGAATGAGCAGTAACTATTATACTATTTAAAGAAAGGAGAAAGAGATGATACCTTACAGCAATGGGATAGTAGTTCAAGCTTGGCGATAGAGCAGGTCCAATTACATTTTTGAGCTTTGTCTAACAGAGAAAGGGCATCTTTAGAAGAACCAGCAAAAATATGACAACAGTAATGCATACAGGGAAGAATAGAAGATTTGTATAGGTAGAGAATAAAATTGCAAGTAAGGAAATCGCAAATGGTTTTGTTGTCAAGACTAGTGTTTATAGTTGTGTCATCTGCAAGTAGAACAATTTTAAATGTACAATTGTCAGGAAGATCATTAATGCCTGTTTTCTGCCTAGGATGATAATGCTGGATCTTCTTGACTCTTCTTATGGGATTTTGGTTTTGCTTGAATGATACTGGCTATGCAACTCTTCTTGTTATCTCCTAATAAGACACATCACTAAAACTTAGTTTAATAAATATCAGGCTGGCTGGAAATAGGGTTTCCTGAAATCTGTGGCAGCTGTTAGAGTGGCTTTATCTATCAACAGCAGTAAAATATTGGAATGTTATAAGTGCCTTCTTCTTAACTCTGCACTCTTTTAGCTGTTATTTCTGATCAAATTAATTACGCCCTTATTTTTTACCCCTCTTCCAATATTGTTGTTATTGGTGACTTTAGCGCTCATCACACTGAATGGCTTGATTCTAACACCTGACTCTACTGTCACTAAAACTTATAAACTTATTGTATCTCTCAATCTCGTACTCAGATAGTTAACTTTGTGATTCATTTTCCAGACATGTCTAATCACTTACCTTCACACCTTAGTTTGTGTCTTGTCTCTGACCCTAGTTTTTGTTCAGTTTCTCGTTGTTCTTCTTTAGGGGGTTTGGAACATTCTATGATCTCTATAAATCTTTTATCTTTAACTTTTTCAGACTTCCCTATCATCACATTACTTACTTCTATCTTACAGTTGACTGGGATTTTTTTTGTGATTTTTTTCATGATAGTGAAGAAAATCATGAAACACTGATTTTGTCTCACTGCTCATAATTATGCTTTCTACATTATCTCCTAGATCCAGACAGGTATTGCAGTTTTTATTTCTTTTTGTTGGTTTAAAGTCAAGCCTCATTCACTCATTGTTTTCACCTTGC